>NC_071110.1:19283461-19598653 GCF_024256425.1 Clarias gariepinus
TTGTTGAGCTGAGAAAACGCGTTTGCTGTGTTCTTAGAGCTGTACGAGCTCAGGAAAGTGGTTTTCTCACACAACTAATGGATATTTATGTAAAACATACAAAATAAATTTGTAAACATTTTTAAACAGCAAAATCTTAAAAATAATAAACAAAAAAGTTGTTTTTTAAGATGTATGCCAAAATGCATGAATGTTGTGGAAATGATCATTCATTTGATTTTTTGCCTTGTTGAGCTGAGAAAACGCGTTTGCTGCGTTCTTAGAGCTGTACGAGCTCAGGAAAGTGGTTTTCTCACACAACTAATGGATATTTATGTAAAACATTCAAAATAAGTTTGTAAACATTTTTAAACAGCAAAACCTTAAAAATAATAAACAAAAAAGTAGTTTTTTAAGATGTATGCCAAAATGCATGAATGTTGTGGAAATGATCATTCATTTGATTTTTTGCCTTGTTGAGCTGAGAAAACGCGTTTGCTGCGTTCTTAGAGCTGTACGAGCTCAGGAAAGTGGTTTTCTCACACAACTAATGGATATTTATGTAAAACATTCAAAATAAGTTTGTAAACACTTTTAAACAGCAAAACCTTAAAAATAATAAACAAAAAAGTAGTTTTTTAAGATGTATGCCAAAATGCATGAATGTTGTGGAAATGATCATTCATTTGATTTTTTGCCTTGTTGAGCTGAGAAAACGCGTTTGCTGCGTTCTTAGAGCTGTACGAGCTCAGGAAAGTGGTTTTCTCACACAACTAATGGATATTTATGTAAAACATTCAAAATAAGTTTGTAAACATTTTTAAACAGCAAAATCTTAAAAATAATAAACAAAAAAGTTGTTTTTTAACATGTCATTCAAAAAACATGAATGTTGTGGATATGATCATTCATTAGATTTTCTGCCTTGTTGAGCTGAGAAAATGCGTTTGCTGTGTTCTTAGAGCTGTACGAGCTCAGGAAAGTGGTTTTCTCACACAACTAATGGATATTTATGTAAAACATACAAATTAAATTTGTAAACATTTTTAAACAGCAAAATCTTAAAAATAATAAACAAAAAAGTTGTTTTTTAAGATGTATGCCAAAATGCATGAATGTTGTGGAAATGATCATTCATTTGATTTTTTGCCTTGTTGAGCTGAGAAAACGCGTTTGCTGCGTTCTTAGAGCTGTACGAGCTCAGGAAAGTGGTTTTCTCACACAACTAATGGATATTTATGTAAAACATTCAAAATAAGTTTGTAAACATTTTTAAACAGCAAAACCTTAAAAATAATAAACAAAAAAGTAGTTTTTTAAGATGTATGCCAAAATGCATGAATGTTGTGGAAATGATCATTCATTAGATTTTCTGCCTTGTTGAGCTGAGAAAACGCGTTTGCTGCGTTCTTAGAGCTGTACGAGCTCAGGAAAGTGGTCTTCTCACACAACTAATGGATATTTATGTAAAACATACAAAATAAATTTGTAAACATTTTTAAACAGCAAAATCTTAAAAATAATAAACAAAAAAGTTGTTTTTTAAGATGTATGCCAAAATGCATGAATGTTGTGGAAATGATCATTCATTTGATTTTTTGCCTTGTTGAGCTGAGAAAACGCGTTTGCTGTGTTCTTAGAGCTGTACGAGCTCAGGAAAGTGGTTTTCTCACACAACTAATGGATATTTATGTAAAACATACAAAATAAATTTGTAAACATTTTTAAACAGCAAAATCTTAAAAATAATAAACAAAAAAGTAGTTTTTTAAGATGTATGCCAAAATGCATGAATGTTGTGGAAATGATCATTCATTAGATTTTCTGCCTTGTTGAGCTGAGAAAACGCGTTTGCTGCGTTCTTAGAGCTGTACGAGCTCAGGAAAGTGGTCTTCTCACACAACTAATGGATATTTATGTAAAACATTCAAAATAAGTTTGTAAACATTTTTAAACGGCAAAACCTTAAAAATAATAAACAAAAAAGTAGTTTTTTAAGATGTATGCCAAAATGCATGAATGTTGTGGAAATGATCATTCATTTGATTTTTTTGCCTTGTTGAGCTGAGAAAACGCGTTTGTTGCGTTCTTAGAGCTGTACGAGCTCAGGAAAGTGGTTTTCGCACACAACTAATGGATATTTATGTAAAACATTCAAAATAAGTTTGTAAACATTTTTAAACAGCAAAACCTTAAAAATAATAAACAAAAAAGTTGTTTTTTAAGATGTATGCCAAAATGCATGAATGTTGTGGAAATGATCATTCATTTGATTTTTTGCCTTGTTGAGCTGAGAAAACGCGTTTGCTGCGTTCTTAGAGCTGTACGAGCTCAGGAAAGTGGTTTTCGCACACAACTAATGGATATTTATGTAAAACATTCAAAATAAGTTTGTAAACATTTTTAAACAGCAAAACCTTAAAAATAATAAACAAAAAAGTAGTTTTTTAAGATGTATGCCAAAATGCATGAATGTTGTGGAAATGATCATTTATTAGATTTTCTGCCTTGTTGAGCTGAGAAAACACGTTTGCTGCGTTCTTAGAGCTGTACGAGCTCAGGAAAGTGGTTTTCTCACACAACTAATGGATATTTATGTAAAACATTCAAAATAAGTTTGTAAACATTTTTAAACAGCAAAATCTTAAAAATAATAAACAAAAAAGTTGTTTTTTAACATGTCATTCAAAAAACATGAATGTTGTGGAAATGATCATTCATTAGATTTTCTGCCTTGTTGAGCTGAGAAAACGCGTTTGCTGTGTTCTTAGAGCTGTACGAGCTCAGGAAAGTGGTTTTCTCACACAACTAATGGATATTTATGTAAAACATACAAAATAAATTTGTAAACATTTTTAAACAGCAAAATCTTAAAAATAATAAACAAAAAAGTTGTTTTTTAAGATGTATGCCAAAATGCATGAATGTTGTGGAAATGATCATTCATTTGATTTTTTGCCTTGTTGAGCTGAGAAAACGCGTTTGCTGCGTTCTTAGAGCTGTACGAGCTCAGGAAAGTGGTTTTCTCACACAACTAATGGATATTTATGTAAAACATTCAAAATAAGTTTGTAAACATTTTTAAACAGCAAAACCTTAAAAATAATAAACAAAAAAGTAGTTTTTTAAGATGTATGCCAAAATGCATGAATGTTGTGGAAATGATCATGCATTTGATTTTTTGCCTTGTTGAGCTGAGAAAACGCGTTTGCTGCGTTCTTAGAGCTGTACGAGCTCAGGAAAGTGGTTTTCTCACACAACTAATGGATATTTATGTAAAACATTCAAAATAAGTTTGTAAACACTTTTAAACAGCAAAACCTTAAAAATAATAAACAAAAAAGTAGTTTTTTAAGATGTATGCCAAAATGCATGAATGTTGTGGAAATGATCATTCATTTGATTTTTTGCCTTGTTGAGCTGAGAAAACGCGTTTGCTGCGTTCTTAGAGCTGTACGAGCTCAGGAAAGTGGTTTTCTCACACAACTAATGGATATTTATGTAAAACATTCAAAATAAGTTTGTAAACATTTTTAAACAGCAAAATCTTAAAAATAATAAACAAAAAAGTTGTTTTTTAACATGTCATTCAAAAAACATGAATGTTGTGGAAATGATCATTCATTAGATTTTCTGCCTTGTTGAGCTGAGAAAACGCGTTTGCTGCGTTCTTAGAGCTGTACGAGCTCAGGAAAGTGGTCTTCTCACACAACTAATGGATATTTATGTAAAACATACAAAATAAATTTGTAAACATTTTTAAACAGCAAAATCTTAAAAATAATAAACAAAAAAGTTGTTTTTTAAGATGTATGCCAAAATGCATGAATGTTGTGGAAATGATCATTCATTTGATTTTTTGCCTTGTTGAGCTGAGAAAACGCGTTTGCTGTGTTCTTAGAGCTGTACGAGCTCAGGAAAGTGGTTTTCTCACACAACTAATGGATATTTATGTAAAACATACAAAATAAATTTGTAAACATTTTTAAACAGCAAAATCTTAAAAATAATAAACAAAAAAGTTGTTTTTTAAGATGTATGCCAAAATGCATGAATGTTGTGGAAATGATCATTCATTTGATTTTTTGCCTTGTTGAGCTGAGAAAACGCGTTTGCTGCGTTCTTAGAGCTGTACGAGCTCAGGAAAGTGGTTTTCTCACACAACTAATGGATATTTATGTAAAACATTCAAAATAAGTTTGTAAACATTTTTAAACAGCAAAACCTTAAAAATAATAAACAAAAAAGTAGTTTTTTAAGATGTATGCCAAAATGCATGAATGTTGTGGAAATGATCATTCATTTGATTTTTTGCCTTGTTGAGCTGAGAAAACGCGTTTGCTGCGTTCTTAGAGCTGTACGAGCTCAGGAAAGTGGTTTTCTCACACAACTAATGGATATTTATGTAAAACATTCAAAATAAGTTTGTAAACATTTTTAAACAGCAAAATCTTAAAAATAATAAACAAAAAAGTTGTTTTTTAACATGTCATTCAAAAAACATGAATGTTGTGGAAATGATCATTCATTAGATTTTCTGCCTTGTTGAGCTGAGAAAACGCGTTTGCTGCGTTCTTAGAGCTGTACGAGCTCAGGAAAGTGGTCTTCTCACACAACTAATGGATATTTATGTAAAACATACAAAATAAATTTGTAAACATTTTTAAACAGCAAAATCTTAAAAATAATAAACAAAAAAGTTGTTTTTTAAGATGTATGCCAAAATGCATGAATGTTGTGGAAATGATCATTCATTTGATTTTTTGCCTTGTTGAGCTGAGAAAACGCGTTTGCTGTGTTCTTAGAGCTGTACGAGCTCAGGAAAGTGGTTTTCTCACACAACTAATGGATATTTATGTAAAACATACAAAATAAATTTGTAAACATTTTTAAACAGCAAAATCTTAAAAATAATAAACAAAAAAGTTGTTTTTTAAGATGTATGCCAAAATGCATGAATGTTGTGGAAATGATCATTCATTTGATTTTTTGCCTTGTTGAGCTGAGAAAACGCGTTTGCTGCGTTCTTAGAGCTGTACGAGCTCAGGAAAGTGGTTTTCTCACACAACTAATGGATATTTATGTAAAACATTCAAAATAAGTTTGTAAACATTTTTAAACAGCAAAATCTTAAAAATAATAAACAAAAAAGTTGTTTTTTAAGATGTATGCCAAAATGCATGAATGTTGTGGAAATGATCATTCATTTGATTTTTTGCCTTGTTGAGCTGAGAAAACGCGTTTGCTGCGTTCTTAGAGCTGTACGAGCTCAGGAAAGTGGTTTTCTCACACAACTAATGGATATTTATGTAAAACATTCAAAATAAGTTTGTAAACATTTTTAAACAGCAAAATCTTAAAAATAATAAACAAAAAAGTTGTTTTTTAAGATGTATGCCAAAATGCATGAATGTTGTGGAAATGATCATTCATTTGATTTTTTGCCTTGTTGAGCTGAGAAAACGCGTTTGCTGCGTTCTTAGAGCTGTACGAGCTCAGGAAAGTGGTTTTCTCACACAACTAATGGATATTTATGTAAAACATTCAAAATAAGTTTGTAAACATTTTTAAACAGCAAAACCTTAAAAATAATAAACAAAAAAGTAGTTTTTTAAGATGTATGCCAAAATGCATGAATGTTGTGGAAATGATCATTCATTAGATTTTCTGCCTTGTTGAGCTGAGAAAACGCGTTTGCTGCGTTCTTAGAGCTGTACGAGCTCAGGAAAGTGGTCTTCTCACACAACTAATGGATATTTATGTAAAACATTCAAAATAAGTTTGTAAACATTTTTAAACAGCAAAATCTTAAAAATAATAAACAAAAAAGTTGTTTTTTAAGATGTATGCCAAAATGCATGAATGTTGTGGAAATGATCATTCATTTGATTTTTTGCCTTGTTGAGCTGAGAAAACGCGTTTGCTGCGTTCTTAGAGCTGTACGAGCTCAGGAAAGTGGTTTTCTCACACAACTAATGGATATTTATGTAAAACATACAAAATAAATTTGTAAACATTTTTAAACAGCAAAATCTTAAAAATAATAAACAAAAAAGTTGTTTTTTAAGATGTATGCCAAAATGCATAAATGTTGTGGAAATGATCATTCATTTGATTTTTTGCCTTGTTGAGCTGAGAAAACGCGTTTGCTGCGTTCTTAGAGCTGTACGAGCTCAGGAAAGTGGTTTTCTCACACAACTAATGGATATTTATGTAAAACATTCAAAATAAGTTTGTAAACATTTTTAAACAGCAAAACCTTAAAAATAATAAACAAAAAAGTAGTTTTTTAAGATGTATGCCAAAATGCATGAATGTTGTGGAAATGATCATTCATTAGATTTTCTGCCTTGTTGAGCTGAGAAAACGCGTTTGCTGCGTTCTTAGAGCTGTACGAGCTCAGGAAAGTGGTCTTCTCACACAACTAATGGATATTTATGTAAAACATTCAAAATAAGTTTGTAAACATTTTTAAACGGCAAAACCTTAAAAATAATAAACAAAAAAGTAGTTTTTTAAGATGTATGCCAAAATGCATGAATGTTGTGGAAATGATCATTCATTTGATTTTTTTGCCTTGTTGAGCTGAGAAAACGCGTTTGTTGCGTTCTTAGAGCTGTACGAGCTCAGGAAAGTGGTCTTCTCACACAACTAATGGATATTTATGTAAAACATACAAAATAAATTTGTAAACATTTTTAAACAGCAAAATCTTAAAAATAATAAACAAAAAAGTAGTTTTTTAAGATGTATGCCAAAATGCATGAATGTTGTGGAAATGATCATTCATTTGATTTTTTGCCTTGTTGAGCTGAGAAAACGCGTTTGCTGCGTTCTTAGAGCTGTACGAGCTCAGGAAAGTGGTTTTCGCACACAACTAATGGATATTTATGTAAAACATTCAAAATAAGTTTGTAAACATTTTTAAACAGCAAAACCTTAAAAATAATAAACAAAAAAGTAGTTTTTTAAGATGTATGCCAAAATGCATGAATGTTGTGGAAATGATCATTCATTTGATTTTTTGCCTTGTTGAGCTGAGAAAACGCGTTTGCTGCGTTCTTAGAGCTGTACGAGCTCAGGAAAGTGGTTTTCTCACACAACTAATGGATATTTATGTAAAACATTCAAAATAAGTTTGTAAACATTTTTAAACAGCAAAATCTTAAAAATAATAAACAAAAAAGTTGTTTTTTAACATGTCATTCAAAAAACATGAATGTTGTGGAAATGATCATTCATTAGATTTTCTGCCTTGTTGAGCTGAGAAAACGCGTTTGCTGCGTTCTTAGAGCTGTACGAGCTCAGGAAAGTGGTCTTCTCACACAACTAATGGATATTTATGTAAAACATACAAAATAAATTTGTAAACATTTTTAAACAGCAAAATCTTAAAAATAATAAACAAAAAAGTTGTTTTTTAAGATGTATGCCAAAATGCATGAATGTTGTGGAAATGATCATTCATTTGATTTTTTGCCTTGTTGAGCTGAGAAAACGCGTTTGCTGTGTTCTTAGAGCTGTACGAGCTCAGGAAAGTGGTTTTCTCACACAACTAATGGATATTTATGTAAAACATACAAAATAAATTTGTAAACATTTTTAAACAGCAAAATCTTAAAAATAATAAACAAAAAAGTTGTTTTTTAAGATGTATGCCAAAATGCATGAATGTTGTGGAAATGATCATTCATTTGATTTTTTGCCTTGTTGAGCTGAGAAAACGCGTTTGCTGCGTTCTTAGAGCTGTACGAGCTCAGGAAAGTGGTTTTCTCACACAACTAATGGATATTTATGTAAAACATTCAAAATAAGTTTGTAAACATTTTTAAACAGCAAAATCTTAAAAATAATAAACAAAAAAGTTGTTTTTTAAGATGTATGCCAAAATGCATGAATGTTGTGGAAATGATCATTCATTTGATTTTTTGCCTTGTTGAGCTGAGAAAACGCGTTTGCTGCGTTCTTAGAGCTGTACGAGCTCAGGAAAGTGGTTTTCTCACACAACTAATGGATATTTATGTAAAACATTCAAAATAAGTTTGTAAACATTTTTAAACAGCAAAATCTTAAAAATAATAAACAAAAAAGTTGTTTTTTAAGATGTATGCCAAAATGCATGAATGTTGTGGAAATGATCATTCATTTGATTTTTTGCCTTGTTGAGCTGAGAAAACGCGTTTGCTGCGTTCTTAGAGCTGTACGAGCTCAGGAAAGTGGTTTTCTCACACAACTAATGGATATTTATGTAAAACATTCAAAATAAGTTTGTAAACATTTTTAAACAGCAAAACCTTAAAAATAATAAACAAAAAAGTAGTTTTTTAAGATGTATGCCAAAATGCATGAATGTTGTGGAAATGATCATTCATTAGATTTTCTGCCTTGTTGAGCTGAGAAAACGCGTTTGCTGCGTTCTTAGAGCTGTACGAGCTCAGGAAAGTGGTCTTCTCACACAACTAATGGATATTTATGTAAAACATTCAAAATAAGTTTGTAAACATTTTTAAACAGCAAAATCTTAAAAATAATAAACAAAAAAGTTGTTTTTTAAGATGTATGCCAAAATGCATGAATGTTGTGGAAATGATCATTCATTTGATTTTTTGCCTTGTTGAGCTGAGAAAACGCGTTTGCTGCGTTCTTAGAGCTGTACGAGCTCAGGAAAGTGGTTTTCTCACACAACTAATGGATATTTATGTAAAACATACAAAATAAATTTGTAAACATTTTTAAACAGCAAAATCTTAAAAATAATAAACAAAAAAGTTGTTTTTTAAGATGTATGCCAAAATGCATAAATGTTGTGGAAATGATCATTCATTTGATTTTTTGCCTTGTTGAGCTGAGACAACGCGTTTGCTGCGTTCTTAGAGCTGTACGAGCTCAGGAAAGTGGTTTTCTCACACAACTAATGGATATTTATGTAAAACATTCAAAATAAGTTTGTAAACATTTTTAAACAGCAAAACCTTAAAAATAATAAACAAAAAAGTAGTTTTTTAAGATGTATGCCAAAATGCATGAATGTTGTGGAAATGATCATTCATTAGATTTTCTGCCTTGTTGAGCTGAGAAAACGCGTTTGCTGCGTTCTTAGAGCTGTACGAGCTCAGGAAAGTGGTCTTCTCACACAACTAATGGATATTTATGTAAAACATTCAAAATAAGTTTGTAAACATTTTTAAACGGCAAAACCTTAAAAATAATAAACAAAAAAGTAGTTTTTTAAGATGTATGCCAAAATGCATGAATGTTGTGGAAATGATCATTCATTTGATTTTTTTGCCTTGTTGAGCTGAGAAAACGCGTTTGTTGCGTTCTTAGAGCTGTACGAGCTCAGGAAAGTGGTCTTCTCACACAACTAATGGATATTTATGTAAAACATTCAAAATAAGTTTGTAAACATTTTTAAACAGCAAAACCTTAAAAATAATAAACAAAAAAGTTGTTTTTTAAGATGTATGCCAAAATGCATGAATGTTGTGGAAATGATCATTCATTTGATTTTTTGCCTTGTTGAGCTGAGAAAACGCGTTTGCTGCGTTCTTAGAGCTGTACGAGCTCAGGAAAGTGGTTTTCGCACACAACTAATGGATATTTATGTAAAACATTCAAAATAAGTTTGTAAACATTTTTAAACAGCAAAACCTTAAAAATAATAAACAAAAAAGTAGTTTTTTAAGATGTATGCCAAAATGCATGAATGTTGTGGAAATGATCATTCATTAGATTTTCTGCCTTGTTGAGCTGAGAAAACACGTTTGCTGCGTTCTTAGAGCTGTACGAGCTCAGGAAAGTGGTTTTCTCACACAACTAATGGATATTTATGTAAAACATTCAAAATAAGTTTGTAAACATTTTTAAACAGCAAAACCTTAAAAATAATAAACAAAAAAGTAGTTTTTTAAGATGTATGCCAAAATGCATGAATGTTGTGGAAATGATCATTCATTTGATTTTTTGCCTTGTTGAGCTGAGAAAACGCGTTTGCTGCGTTCTTAGAGCTGTACGAGCTCAGGAAAGTGGTTTTCTCACACAACTAATGGATATTTATGTAAAACATTCAAAATAAGTTTGTAAACATTTTTAAACAGCAAAATCTTAAAAATAATAAACAAAAAAGTTGTTTTTTAACATGTCATTCAAAAAACATGAATGTTGTGGAAATGATCATTCATTAGATTTTCTGCCTTGTTGAGCTGAGAAAACGCGTTTGCTGTGTTCTTAGAGCTGTACGAGCTCAGGAAAGTGGTTTTCTCACACAACTAATGGATATTTATGTAAAACATACAAAATAAATTTGTAAACATTTTTAAACAGCAAAATCTTAAAAATAATAAACAAAAAAGTTGTTTTTTAAGATGTATGCCAAAATGCATGAATGTTGTGGAAATGATCATTCATTAGATTTTCTGCCTTGTTGAGCTGAGAAAACGCGTTTGCTGTGTTCTTAGAGCTGTACGAGCTCAGGAAAGTGGTTTTCTCACACAACTAATGGATATTTATGTAAAACATACAAAATAAATTTGTAAACATTTTTAAACAGCAAAATCTTAAAAATAATAAACAAAAAAGTAGTTTTTTAAGATGTATGCCAAAATGCATGAATGTTGTGGAAATGATCATTCATTTGATTTTTTGCCTTGTTGAGCTGAGAAAACGCGTTTGCTGCGTTCTTAGAGCTGTACGAGCTCAGGAAAGTGGTTTTCTCACACAACTAATGGATATTTATGTAAAACATTCAAAATAAGTTTGTAAACATTTTTAAACAGCAAAACCTTAAAAATAATAAACAAAAAAGTAGTTTTTTAAGATGTATGCCAAAATGCATGAATGTTGTGGAAATGATCATTCATTAGATTTTCTGCCTTGTTGAGCTGAGAAAACGCGTTTGCTGCGTTCTTAGAGCTGTACGAGCTCAGGAAAGTGGTCTTCTCACACAACTAATGGATATTTATGTAAAACATTCAAAATAAGTTTGTAAACATTTTTAAACGGCAAAACCTTAAAAATAATAAACAAAAAAGTAGTTTTTTAAGATGTATGCCAAAATGCATGAATGTTGTGGAAATGATCATTCATTTGATTTTTTTGCCTTGTTGAGCTGAGAAAACGCGTTTGTTGCGTTCTTAGAGCTGTACGAGCTCAGGAAAGTGGTCTTCTCACACAACTAATGGATATTTATGTAAAACATTCAAAATAAGTTTGTAAACATTTTTAAACAGCAAAACCTTAAAAATAATAAACAAAAAAGTTGTTTTTTAAGATGTATGCCAAAATGCATGAATGTTGTGGAAATGATCATTCATTTGATTTTTTGCCTTGTTGAGCTGAGAAAACGCGTTTGCTGCGTTCTTAGAGCTGTACGAGCTCAGGAAAGTGGTTTTCGCACACAACTAATGGATATTTATGTAAAACATTCAAAATAAGTTTGTAAACATTTTTAAACAGCAAAACCTTAAAAATAATAAACAAAAAAGTAGTTTTTTAAGATGTATGCCAAAATGCATGAATGTTGTGGAAATGATCATTCATTAGATTTTCTGCCTTGTTGAGCTGAGAAAACACGTTTGCTGCGTTCTTAGAGCTGTACGAGCTCAGGAAAGTGGTTTTCTCACACAACTAATGGATATTTATGTAAAACATTCAAAATAAGTTTGTAAACATTTTTAAACAGCAAAACCTTAAAAATAATAAACAAAAAAGTAGTTTTTTAAGATGTATGCCAAAATGCATGAATGTTGTGGAAATGATCATTCATTTGATTTTTTGCCTTGTTGAGCTGAGAAAACGCGTTTGCTGCGTTCTTAGAGCTGTACGAGCTCAGGAAAGTGGTTTTCTCACACAACTAATGGATATTTATGTAAAACATTCAAAATAAGTTTGTAAACATTTTTAAACAGCAAAATCTTAAAAATAATAAACAAAAAAGTTGTTTTTTAACATGTCATTCAAAAAACATGAATGTTGTGGAAATGATCATTCATTAGATTTTCTGCCTTGTTGAGCTGAGAAAACGCGTTTGCTGTGTTCTTAGAGCTGTACGAGCTCAGGAAAGTGGTTTTCTCACACAACTAATGGATATTTATGTAAAACATACAAAATAAATTTGTAAACATTTTTAAACAGCAAAATCTTAAAAATAATAAACAAAAAAGTTGTTTTTTAAGATGTATGCCAAAATGCATGAATGTTGTGGAAATGATCATTCATTTGATTTTTTGCCTTGTTGAGCTGAGAAAACGCGTTTGCTGTGTTCTTAGAGCTGTACGAGCTCAGGAAAGTGGTTTTCTCACACAACTAATGGATATTTATGTAAAACATACAAAATAAATTTGTAAACATTTTTAAACAGCAAAATCTTAAAAATAATAAACAAAAAAGTTGTTTTTTAAGATGTATGCCAAAATGCCTGAATGTTGTGGAAATGATCATTCATTTGATTTTTTGCCTTGTTGAGCTGAGAAAACGCGTTTGCTGCGTTCTTAGAGCTGTACGAGCTCAGGAAAGTGGTTTTCTCACACAACTAATGGATATTTATGTAAAACATTCAAAATAAGTTTGTAAACATTTTTAAACAGCAAAACCTTAAAAATAATAAACAAAAAAGTAGTTTTTTAAGATGTATGCCAAAATGCATGAATGTTGTGGAAATGATCATTCATTTGATTTTTTGCCTTGTTGAGCTGAGAAAACGCGTTTGCTGCGTTCTTAGAGCTGTACGAGCTCAGGAAAGTGGTTTTCTCACACAACTAATGGATATTTATGTAAAACATTCAAAATAAGTTTGTAAACATTTTTAAACAGCAAAATCTTAAAAATAATAAACAAAAAAGTTGTTTTTTAACATGTCATTCAAAAAACATGAATGTTGTGGAAATGATCATTCATTAGATTTTCTGCCTTGTTGAGCTGAGAAAACGCGTTTGCTGTGTTCTTAGAGCTGTACGAGCTCAGGAAAGTGGTTTTCTCACACAACTAATGGATACTTATGTAAAACATACAAAATAAATTTGTAAACATTTTTAAACAGCAAAATCTTAAAAATAATAAACAAAAAAGTAGTTTTTTAAGATGTATGCCAAAATGCATGAATGTTGTGGAAATGATCATTCATTTGATTTTTTGCCTTGTTGAGCTGAGAAAACGCGTTTGCTGCGTTCTTAGAGCTGTACGAGCTCAGGAAAGTGGTTTTCTCACACAACTAATGGATATTTATGTAAAACATTCAAAATAAGTTTGTAAACATTTTTAAACAGCAAAACCTTAAAAATAATAAACAAAAAAGTAGTTTTTTAAGATGTATGCCAAAATGCATGAATGTTGTGGAAATGATCATTCATTAGATTTTCTGCCTTGTTGAGCTGAGAAAACGCGTTTGCTGCGTTCTTAGAGCTGTACGAGCTCAGGAAAGTGGTCTTCTCACACAACTAATGGATATTTATGTAAAACATTCAAAATAAGTTTGTAAACATTTTTAAACGGCAAAACCTTAAAAATAATAAACAAAAAAGTAGTTTTTTAAGATGTATGCCAAAATGCATGAATGTTGTGGAAATGATCATTCATTTGATTTTTTTGCCTTGTTGAGCTGAGAAAACGCGTTTGTTGCGTTCTTAGAGCTGTACGAGCTCAGGAAAGTGGTCTTCTCACACAACTAATGGATATTTATGTAAAACATTCAAAATAAGTTTGTAAACATTTTTAAACAGCAAAACCTTAAAAATAATAAACAAAAAAGTTGTTTTTTAAGATGTATGCCAAAATGCATGAATGTTGTGGAAATGATCATTCATTTGATTTTTTGCCTTGTTGAGCTGAGAAAACGCGTTTGCTGCGTTCTTAGAGCTGTACGAGCTCAGGAAAGTGGTTTTCGCACACAACTAATGGATATTTATGTAAAACATTCAAAATAAGTTTGTAAACATTTTTAAACAGCAAAACCTTAAAAATAATAAACAAAAAAGTAGTTTTTTAAGATGTATGCCAAAATGCATGAATGTTGTGGAAATGATCATTCATTAGATTTTCTGCCTTGTTGAGCTGAGAAAACACGTTTGCTGCGTTCTTAGAGCTGTACGAGCTCAGGAAAGTGGTTTTCTCACACAACTAATGGATATTTATGTAAAACATTCAAAATAAGTTTGTAAACATTTTTAAACAGCAAAACCTTAAAAATAATAAACAAAAAAGTAGTTTTTTAAGATGTATGCCAAAATGCATGAATGTTGTGGAAATGATCATTCATTTGATTTTTTGCCTTGTTGAGCTGAGAAAACGCGTTTGCTGCGTTCTTAGAGCTGTACGAGCTCAGGAAAGTGGTTTTCTCACACAACTAATGGATATTTATGTAAAACATTCAAAATAAGTTTGTAAACATTTTTAAACAGCAAAATCTTAAAAGTAATAAACAAAAAAGTTGTTTTTTAACATGTCATTCAAAAAACATGAATGTTGTGGAAATGATCATTCATTAGATTTTCTGCCTTGTTGAGCTGAGAAAACGCGTTTGCTGTGTTCTTAGAGCTGTACGAGCTCAGGAAAGTGGTTTTCTCACACAACTAATGGATATTTATGTAAAACATACAAAATAAATTTGTAAACATTTTTAAACAGCAAAATCTTAAAAATAATAAACAAAAAAGTTGTTTTTTAAGATGTATGCCAAAATGCATGAATGTTGTGGAAATGATCATTCATTTGATTTTTTGCCTTGTTGAGCTGAGAAAACGCGTTTGCTGTGTTCTTAGAGCTGTACGAGCTCAGGAAAGTGGTTTTCTCACACAACTAATGGATATTTATGTAAAACATGCAAAATAAATTTGTAAACATTTTTAAACAGCAAAATCTTAAAAATAATAAACAAAAAAGTTGTTTTTTAAGATGTATGCCAAAATGCCTGGATGTTGTGGAAATGATCATTCATTTGATTTTTTGCCTTGTTGAGCTGAGAAAACGCGTTTGCTGCGTTCTTAGAGCTGTACGAGCTCAGGAAAGTGGTTTTCTCACACAACTAATGGATATTTATGTAAAACATTCAAAATAAGTTTGTAAACATTTTTAAACAGCAAAACCTTAAAAATAATAAACAAAAAAGTAGTTTTTTAAGATGTATGCCAAAATGCATGAATGTTGTGGAAATGATCATTCATTAGATTTTCTGCCTTGTTGAGCTGAGAAAACGCGTTTGCTGCGTTCTTAGAGCTGTACGAGCTCAGGAAAGTGGTCTTCTCACACAACTAATGGATATTTATGTAAAACATTCAAAATAAGTTTGTAAACATTTTTAAACAGCAAAACCTTAAAAATAATAAACAAAAAAGTTGTTTTTTAAGATGTATGCCAAAATGCATGAATGTTGTGGAAATGATCATTCATTTGATTTTTTGCCTTGTTGAGCTGAGAAAACGCGTTTGCTGCGTTCTTAGAGCTGTACGAGCTCAGGAAAGTGGTTTTCTCACACAACTAATGGATATTTATGTAAAACATTCAAAATAAGTTTGTAAACATTTTTAAACAGCAAAACCTTAAAAATAATAAACAAAAAAGTAGTTTTTTAAGATGTATGCCAAAATGCATGAATGTTGTGGAAATGATCATTCATTTGATTTTTTGCCTTGTTGAGCTGAGAAAACGCGTTTGCTGCGTTCTTAGAGCTGTACGAGCTCAGGAAAGTGGTTTTCTCACACAACTAATGGATATTTATGTAAAACATTCAAAATAAGTTTGTAAACATTTTTAAACAGCAAAATCTTAAAAATAATAAACAAAAAAGTTGTTTTTTAACATGTCATTCAAAAAACATGAATGTTGTGGAAATGATCATTCATTAGATTTTCTGCCTTGTTGAGCTGAGAAAACGCGTTTGCTGTGTTCTTAGAGCTGTACGAGCTCAGGAAAGTGGTTTTCTCACACAACTAATGGATATTTATGTAAAACATACAAAATAAATTTGTAAACATTTTTAAACAGCAAAATCTTAAAAATAATAAACAAAAAAGTTGTTTTTTAAGATGTATGCCAAAATGCATGAATGTTGTGGAAATGATCATTCATTTGATTTTTTGCCTTGTTGAGCTGAGAAAACGCGTTTGCTGCGTTCTTAGAGCTGTACGAGCTCAGGAAAGTGGTTTTCTCACACAACTAATGGATATTTATGTAAAACATTCAAAATAAGTTTGTAAACATTTTTAAACAGCAAAACCTTAAAAATAATAAACAAAAAAGTAGTTTTTTAAGATGTATGCCAAAATGCATGAATGTTGTGGAAATGATCATTCATTAGATTTTCTGCCTTGTTGAGCTGAGAAAACGCGTTTGCTGCGTTCTTAGAGCTGTACGAGCTCAGGAAAGTGGTCTTCTCACACAACTAATGGATATTTATGTAAAACATTCAAAATAAGTTTGTAAACATTTTTAAACGGCAAAACCTTAAAAATAATAAACAAAAAAGTAGTTTTTTAAGATGTATGCCAAAATGCATGAATGTTGTGGAAATGATCATTCATTTGATTTTTTTGCCTTGTTGAGCTGAGAAAACGCGTTTGTTGCGTTCTTAGAGCTGTACGAGCTCAGGAAAGTGGTCTTCTCACACAACTAATGGATATTTATGTAAAACATTCAAAATAAGTTTGTAAACATTTTTAAACAGCAAAACCTTAAAAATAATAAACAAAAAAGTTGTTTTTTAAGATGTATGCCAAAATGCATGAATGTTGTGGAAATGATCATTCATTTGATTTTTTGCCTTGTTGAGCTGAGAAAACGCGTTTGCTGCGTTCTTAGAGCTGTACGAGCTCAGGAAAGTGGTTTTCGCACACAACTAATGGATATTTATGTAAAACATTCAAAATAAGTTTGTAAACATTTTTAAACAGCAAAACCTTAAAAATAATAAACAAAAAAGTAGTTTTTTAAGATGTATGCCAAAATGCATGAATGTTGTGGAAATGATCATTCATTAGATTTTCTGCCTTGTTGAGCTGAGAAAACACGTTTGCTGCGTTCTTAGAGCTGTACGAGCTCAGGAAAGTGGTTTTCTCACACAACTAATGGATATTTATGTAAAACATTCAAAATAAGTTTGTAAACATTTTTAAACAGCAAAACCTTAAAAATAATAAACAAAAAAGTAGTTTTTTAAGATGTATGCCAAAATGCATGAATGTTGTGGAAATGATCATTCATTTGATTTTTTGCCTTGTTGAGCTGAGAAAACGCGTTTGCTGCGTTCTTAGAGCTGTACGAGCTCAGGAAAGTGGTTTTCTCACACAACTAATGGATATTTATGTAAAACATTCAAAATAAGTTTGTAAACATTTTTAAACAGCAAAATCTTAAAAATAATAAACAAAAAAGTTGTTTTTTAACATGTCATTCAAAAAACATGAATGTTGTGGAAATGATCATTCATTAGATTTTCTGCCTTGTTGAGCTGAGAAAACGCGTTTGCTGTGTTCTTAGAGCTGTACGAGCTCAGGAAAGTGGTTTTCTCACACAACTAATGGATATTTATGTAAAACATACAAAATAAATTTGTAAACATTTTTAAACAGCAAAATCTTAAAAATAATAAACAAAAAAGTTGTTTTTTAAGATGTATGCCAAAATGCATGAATGTTGTGGAAATGATCATTCATTTGATTTTTTGCCTTGTTGAGCTGAGAAAACGCGTTTGCTGTGTTCTTAGAGCTGTACGAGCTCAGGAAAGTGGTTTTCTCACACAACTAATAGTGGTTTTCTCACACAACTTATGTAAAACATACAAAATAAATTTGTAAACATTTTTAAACAGCAAAATCTTAAAAATAATAAACAAAAAAGTAGTTTTTTAAGATGTATGCCAAAATGCATGAATGTTGTGGAAATGATCATTCATTAGATTTTCTGCCTTGTTGAGCTGAGAAAACACGTTTGCTGCGTTCTTAGAGCTGTACGAGCTCAGGAAAGTGGTTTTCTCACACAACTAATGGATATTTATGTAAAACATTCAAAATAAGTTTGTAAACATTTTTAAACAGCAAAACCTTAAAAATAATAAACAAAAAAGTAGTTTTTTAAGATGTATGCCAAAATGCATGAATGTTGTGGAAATGATCATTCATTTGATTTTTTGCCTTGTTGAGCTGAGAAAACGCGTTTGCTGCGTTCTTAGAGCTGTACGAGCTCAGGAAAGTGGTTTTCTCACACAACTAATGGATATTTATGTAAAACATACAAAATAAATTTGTAAACATTTTTAAACAGCAAAATCTTAAAAATAATAAACAAAAAAGTTGTTTTTTAAGATGTATGCCAAAATGCATGAATGTTGTGGAAATGATCATTCATTTGATTTTTTGCCTTGTTGAGCTGAGAAAACGCGTTTGCTGTGTTCTTAGAGCTGTACGAGCTCAGGAAAGTGGTTTTCTCACACAACTAATGGATATTTATGTAAAACATACAAAATAAATTTGTAAACATTTTTAAACAGCAAAATCTTAAAAATAATAAACAAAAAAGTTGTTTTTTAACATGTCATTCAAAAAACATGAATGTTGTGGAAATGATCATTCATTAGATTTTCTGCCTTGTTGAGCTGAGAAAACGCGTTTGCTGTGTTCTTAGAGCTGTACGAGCTCAGGAAAGTGGTTTTCTCACACAACTAATGGATATTTATGTAAAACATACAAAATAAATTTGTAAACATTTTTAAACAGCAAAATCTTAAAAATAATAAACAAAAAAGTTGTTTTTTAAGATGTATGCCAAAATGCATGAATGTTGTGGAAATGATCATTCATTTGATTTTTTGCCTTGTTGAGCTGAGAAAACGCGTTTGCTGCGTTCTTAGAGCTGTACGAGCTCAGGAAAGTGGTTTTCTCACACAACTAATGGATATTTATGTAAAACATTCAAAATAAGTTTGTAAACATTTTTAAACAGCAAAACCTTAAAAATAATAAACAAAAAAGTAGTTTTTTAAGATGTATGCCAAAATGCATGAATGTTGTGGAAATGATCATTCATTAGATTTTCTGCCTTGTTGAGCTGAGAAAACGCGTTTGCTGCGTTCTTAGAGCTGTACGAGCTCAGGAAAGTGGTCTTCTCACACAACTAATGGATATTTATGTAAAACATACAAAATAAATTTGTAAACATTTTTAAACAGCAAAATCTTAAAAATAATAAACAAAAAAGTTGTTTTTTAAGATGTATGCCAAAATGCATGAATGTTGTGGAAATGATCATTCATTTGATTTTTTGCCTTGTTGAGCTGAGAAAACGCGTTTGCTGTGTTCTTAGAGCTGTACGAGCTCAGGAAAGTGGTTTTCTCACACAACTAATGGATATTTATGTAAAACATACAAAATAAATTTGTAAACATTTTTAAACAGCAAAATCTTAAAAATAATAAACAAAAAAGTAGTTTTTTAAGATGTATGCCAAAATGCATGAATGTTGTGGAAATGATCATTCATTAGATTTTCTGCCTTGTTGAGCTGAGAAAACGCGTTTGCTGCGTTCTTAGAGCTGTACGAGCTCAGGAAAGTGGTCTTCTCACACAACTAATGGATATTTATGTAAAACATTCAAAATAAGTTTGTAAACATTTTTAAACAGCAAAACCTTAAAAATAATAAACAAAAAAGTAGTTTTTTAAGATGTATGCCAAAATGCATGAATGTTGTGGAAATGATCATTCATTTGATTTTTTGCCTTGTTGAGCTGAGAAAACGCGTTTGCTGCGTTCTTAGAGCTGTACGAGCTCAGGAAAGTGGTTTTCTCACACAACTAATGGATATTTATGTAAAACATTCAAAATAAGTTTGTAAACATTTTTAAACAGCAAAATCTTAAAAATAATAAACAAAAAAGTTGTTTTTTAACATGTCATTCAAAAAACATGAATGTTGTGGAAATGATCATTCATTAGATTTTCTGCCTTGTTGAGCTGAGAAAACGCGTTTGCTGTGTTCTTAGAGCTGTACGAGCTCAGGAAAGTGGTTTTCTCACACAACTAATGGATATTTATGTAAAACATACAAAATAAATTTGTAAACATTTGTAAACAGCAAAATCTTAAAAATAATAAACAAAAAAGTTGTTTTTTAAGATGTATGCCAAAATGCATGAATGTTGTGGAAATGATCATTCATTTGATTTTTTGCCTTGTTGAGCTGAGAAAACGCGTTTGCTGCGTTCTTAGAGCTGTACGAGCTCAGGAAAGTGGTTTTCTCACACAACTAATGGATATTTATGTAAAACATTCAAAATAAGTTTGTAAACATTTTTAAACAGCAAAACCTTAAAAATAATAAACAAAAAAGTAGTTTTTTAAGATGTATGCCAAAATGCATGAATGTTGTGGAAATGATCATTCATTAGATTTTCTGCCTTGTTGAGCTGAGAAAACGCGTTTGCTGCGTTCTTAGAGCTGTACGAGCTCAGGAAAGTGGTCTTCTCACACAACTAATGGATATTTATGTAAAACATACAAAATAAATTTGTAAACATTTTTAAACAGCAAAATCTTAAAAATAATAAACAAAAAAGTTGTTTTTTAAGATGTATGCCAAAATGCATGAATGTTGTGGAAATGATCATTCATTTGATTTTTTGCCTTGTTGAGCTGAGAAAACGCGTTTGCTGTGTTCTTAGAGCTGTACGAGCTCAGGAAAGTGGTTTTCTCACACAACTAATGGATATTTATGTAAAACATACAAAATAAATTTGTAAACATTTTTAAACAGCAAAATCTTAAAAATAATAAACAAAAAAGTTGTTTTTTAAGATGTATGCCAAAATGCATAAATGTTGTGGAAATGATCATTCATTTGATTTTTTGCCTTGTTGAGCTGAGAAAACGCGTTTGCTGTGTTCTTAGAGCTGTACGAGCTCAGGAAAGTGGTTTTCTCACACAACTAATGGATATTTATGTAAAACATACAAAATAAATTTGTAAACATTTTTAAACAGCAAAATCTTAAAAATAATAAACAAAAAAGTTGTTTTTTAAGATGTATGCCAAAATGCATGAATGTTGTGGAAATGATCATTCATTTGATTTTTTGCCTTGTTGAGCTGAGAAAACGCGTTTGCTGCGTTCTTAGAGCTGTACGAGCTCAGGAAAGTGGTTTTCTCACACAACTAATGGATATTTATGTAAAACATTCAAAATAAGTTTGTAAACATTTTTAAACAGCAAAATCTTAAAAATAATAAACAAAAAAGTTGTTTTTTAACATGTCATTCAAAAAACATGAATGTTGTGGAAATGATCGATCATTCATTAGATTTTCTGCCTTGTTGAGCTGAGAAAACGCGTTTGCTGTGTTCTTAGAGCTGTACGAGCTCAGGAAAGTGGTTTTCTCACACAACTAATGGATATTTATGTAAAACATTCAAAATAAGTTTGTAAACATTTTTAAACAGCAAAACCTTAAAAATAATAAACAAAAAAGTTGTTTTTTAAGATGTATGCCAAAATGCATGAATGTTGTGGAAATGATCATTCATTTGATTTTTTGCCTTGTTGAGCTGAGAAAACGCGTTTGCTGCGTTCTTAGAGCTGTACGAGCTCAGGAAAGTGGTTTTCGCACACAACTAATGGATATTTATGTAAAACATTCAAAATAAGTTTGTAAACATTTTTAAACAGCAAAACCTTAAAAATAATAAACAAAAAAGTAGTTTTTTAAGATGTATGCCAAAATGCATGAATGTTGTGGAAATGATCATTCATTAGATTTTCTGCCTTGTTGAGCTGAGAAAACACGTTTGCTGCGTTCTTAGAGCTGTACGAGCTCAGGAAAGTGGTTTTCTCACACAACTAATGGATATTTATGTAAAACATTCAAAATAAGTTTGTAAACATTTTTAAACAGCAAAACCTTAAAAATAATAAACAAAAAAGTAGTTTTTTAAGATGTATGCCAAAATGCATGAATGTTGTGGAAATGATCATTCATTTGATTTTTTGCCTTGTTGAGCTGAGAAAACGCGTTTGCTGTGTTCTTAGAGCTGTACGAGCTCAGGAAAGTGGTTTTCTCACACAACTAATGGATATTTATGTAAAACATACAAAATAAATTTGTAAACATTTTTAAACAGCAAAATCTTAAAAATAATAAACAAAAAAGTTGTTTTTTAAGATGTATGCCAAAATGCCTGAATGTTGTGGAAATGATCATTCATTTGATTTTTTGCCTTGTTGAGCTGAGAAAACGCGTTTGCTGCGTTCTTAGAGCTGTACGAGCTCAGGAAAGTGGTTTTCTCACACAACTAATGGATATTTATGTAAAACATTCAAAATAAGTTTGTAAACATTTTTAAACAGCAAAACCTTAAAAATAATAAACAAAAAAGTAGTTTTTTAAGATGTATGCCAAAATGCATGAATGTTGTGGAAATGATCATTCATTTGATTTTTTGCCTTGTTGAGCTGAGAAAACGCGTTTGCTGCGTTCTTAGAGCTGTACGAGCTCAGGAAAGTGGTTTTCTCACACAACTAATGGATATTTATGTAAAACATTCAAAATAAGTTTGTAAACATTTTTAAACAGCAAAATCTTAAAAATAATAAACAAAAAAGTTGTTTTTTAACATGTCATTCAAAAAACATGAATGTTGTGGAAATGATCATTCATTAGATTTTCTGCCTTGTTGAGCTGAGAAAACGCGTTTGCTGTGTTCTTAGAGCTGTACGAGCTCAGGAAAGTGGTTTTCTCACACAACTAATGGATATTTATGTAAAACATACAAAATAAATTTGTAAACATTTTTAAACAGCAAAATCTTAAAAATAATAAACAAAAAAGTTGTTTTTTAAGATGTATGCCAAAATGCATGAATGTTGTGGAAATGATCATTCATTTGATTTTTTGCCTTGTTGAGCTGAGAAAACGCGTTTGCTGTGTTCTTAGAGCTGTACGAGCTCAGGAAAGTGGTCTTCTCACACAACTAATGGATATTTATGTAAAACATTCAAAATAAGTTTGTAAACATTTTTAAACAGCAAAATCTTAAAAATAATAAACAAAAAAGTTGTTTTTTAACATGTCATTCAAAAAACATGAATGTTGTGGAAATGATCATTCATTAGATTTTCTGCCTTGTTGAGCTGAGAAAACGCGTTTGCTGTGTTCTTAGAGCTGTACGAGCTCAGGAAAGTGGTTTTCTCACACAACTAATGGATATTTATGTAAAACATTCAAAATAAGTTTGTAAACATTTTTAAACAGCAAAACCTTAAAAATAATAAACAAAAAAGTTGTTTTTTAAGATGTATGCCAAAATGCATGAATGTTGTGGAAATGATCATTCATTTGATTTTTTGCCTTGTTGAGCTGAGAAAACGCGTTTGCTGCGTTCTTAGAGCTGTACGAGCTCAGGAAAGTGGTTTTCGCACACAACTAATGGATATTTATGTAAAACATTCAAAATAAGTTTGTAAACATTTTTAAACAGCAAAACCTTAAAAATAATAAACAAAAAAGTAGTTTTTTAAGATGTATGCCAAAATGCATGAATGTTGTGGAAATGATCATTCATTAGATTTTCTGCCTTGTTGAGCTGAGAAAACGCGTTTGCTGCGTTCTTAGAGCTGTACGAGCTCAGGAAAGTGGTTTTCTCACACAACTAATGGATATTTATGTAAAACATTCAAAATAAGTTTGTAAACATTTTTAAACAGCAAAACCTTAAAAATAATAAACAAAAAAGTAGTTTTTTAAGATGTATGCCAAAATGCATGAATGTTGTGGAAATGATCATTCATTAGATTTTCTGCCTTGTTGAGCTGAGAAAACGCGTTTGCTGTGTTCTTAGAGCTGTACGAGCTCAGGAAAGTGGTCTTCTCACACAACTAATGGATATTTATGTAAAACATATAAAATAAATTTGTAAACATTTTTAAACAGCAAAATCTTAAAAATAATAAACAAAAAAGTTGTTTTTTAAGATGTATGCCAAAATGCATGAATGTTGTGGAAATGATCATTCATTTGATTTTTTGCCTTGTTGAGCTGAGAAAACGCGTTTGCTGCGTTCTTAGAGCTGTACGAGCTCAGGAAAGTGGTTTTCTCACACAACTAATGGATATTTATGTAAAACATACAAAATAAGTTTGTAAACATTTTTAAACAGCAAAACCTTAAAAATAATAAACAAAAAAGTAGTTTTTTAAGATGTATGCCAAAATGCATGAATGTTGTGGAAATGATCATTCATTAGATTTTCTGCCTTGTTGTGCTGAGAAAACGCGTTTGTTGCGTTTTTAGAGCTGTACGAGCTCAGGAAAGTGGTTTTCTCACACAACTAATGGATATTTATGTAAAACATTCAAAATAAGTTTGTAAACATTTTTAAACAGCAAAATCTTAAAAATAATAAACAAAAAAGTTGTTTTTTAAGATGTCATTCAAAAAACATGAATGTTGTGGAAATGATCGATCATTCATTAGATTTTCTGCCTTGTTGAGCTGAGAAAACGCGTTTGCTGCGTTCTTAGAGCTGTACGAGCTCAGGAAAGTGGTTTTCTCACACAACTAATGGATATTTATGTAAAACATTCAAAATAAGTTTGTAAACATTTTTAAACAGCAAAATCTTAAAAATAATAAACAAAAAAGTTGTTTTTTAAGATGTATGCCAAAATGCATGAATGTTGTGGAAATGATCATTCATTTGATTTTTTGCCTTGTTGAGCTGAGAAAACGCGTTTGCTGCGTTCTTAGAGCTGTACGAGCTCAGGAAAGTGGTTTTCTCACACAACTAATGGATATTTATGTAAAACATTCAAAATAAGTTTGTAAACATTTTTAAACAGCAAAACCTTAAAAATAATAAACAAAAAAGTAGTTTTTTAAGATGTATGCCAAAATGCATGAATGTTGTGGAAATTATCATTCATTAGATTTTCTGCCTTGTTGAGCTGAGAAAACGCGTTTGCTGCGTTCTTAGAGCTGTACGAGCTCAGGAAAGTGGTCTTCTCACACAACTAATGGATATTTATGTAAAACATACAAAATAAATTTGTAAACATTTTTAAACAGCAAAATCTTAAAAATAATAAACAAAAAAGTTGTTTTTTAAGATGTATGCCAAAATGCATGAATGTTGTGGAAATGATCATTCATTTGATTTTTTGCCTTGTTGAGCTGAGAAAACGCGTTTGCTGTGTTCTTAGAGCTGTACGAGCTCAGGAAAGTGGTTTTCTCACACAACTAATGGATATTTATGTAAAACATACAAAATAAATTTGTAAACATTTTTAAACAGCAAAATCTTAAAAATAATAAACAAAAAAGTAGTTTTTTAAGTGTATGCCAAAATGCATGAATGTTGTGGAAATGATCATTCATTTGATTTTTTGCCTTGTTGAGCTGAGAAAACGCGTTTGCTGCGTTCTTAGAGCTGTACGAGCTCAGGAAAGTGGTTTTCTCACACAACTAATGGATATTTATGTAAAACATTCAAAATAAGTTTGTAAACATTTTTAAACAGCAAAACCTTAAAAATAATAAACAAAAAAGTTGTTTTTTTACATGTCATTCAAAAAACATGAATGTTGTGGAAATGATCATTCATTAGATTTTCTGCCTTGTTGAGCTGAGAAAACGCGTTTGCTGCGTTCTTAGAGCTGTACGAGCTCAGGAAAGTGGTCTTCTCACACAACTAATGGATATTTATGTAAAACATTCAAAATAAGTTTGTAAACATTTTTAAACGGCAAAACCTTAAAAATAATAAACAAAAAAGTAGTTTTTTAAGATGTATGCCAAAATGCATGAATGTTGTGGAAATGATCATTCATTTGATTTTTTGCCTTGTTGAGCTGAGAAAACGCGTTTGCTGCGTTCTTAGAGCTGTACGAGCTCAGGAAAGTGGTCTTCTCACACAACTAATGGATATTTATGTAAAACATTCAAAATAAGTTTGTAAACATTTTTAAACGGCAAAACCTTAAAAATAATAAACAAAAAAGTAGTTTTTTAAGATGTATGCCAAAATGCATGAATGTTGTGGAAATGATCATTCATTAGATTTTCTGCCTTGTTGAGCTGAGAAAACGCGTTTGCTGCGTTCTTAGAGCTGTACGAGCTCAGGAAAGTGGTCTTCACACACAACTAATGGATATTTATGTAAAACATTCAAAATAAGTTTGTAAACATTTTTAAACAGCAAAATCTTAAAAATAATAAACAAAAAAGTTGTTTTTTAACATGTCATTCAAAAAACATGAATGTTGTGGAAATGATCATTCATTAGATTTTCTGCCTTGTTGAGCTGAGAAAACGCGTTTGCTGTGTTCTTAGAGCTGTACGAGCTCAGGAAAGTGGTCTTCTCACACAACTAATGGTTATTTATGTAAAACATTCAAAATAAGTTTGTAAACATTTTTAAACAGCAAAACCTTAAAAATAATAAACAAAAAAGTAGTTTTTTAAGATGTATGCCAAAATGCATGAATGTTGTGGAAATGATCATTCATTAGATTTTCTGCCTTGTTGAGCTGAGAAAACGCGTTTGCTGCGTTCTTAGAGCTGTACGAGCTCAGGAAAGTGGTCTTCTCACACAACTAATGGATATTTATGTAAAACATTCAAAATAAGTTTGTAAACATTTTTAAACAGCAAAACCTTAAAAATAATAAACAAAAAAGTAGTTTTTTAAGATGTATGCCAAAATGCATGAATGTTGTGGAAATGATCATTCATTTGATTTTTTGCCTTGTTGAGCTGAGAAAACGCGTTTGCTGCATTCTTAGAGCTGAACGAGCTCAGGAAAGTGGTTTTCTCACACAACTA
This sequence comes from Clarias gariepinus, assembly GCF_024256425.1. NCBI lineage: Eukaryota > Metazoa > Chordata > Actinopteri > Siluriformes > Clariidae > Clarias > Clarias gariepinus. Next base: position 19,310,233 of record NC_071110.1, read on the forward strand.
ATGGATATTTATGTAAAACATTCAAAATAAGTTTGTAAACATTTTTAAACAGCAAAACCTTAAAAATAATAAACAAAAAAGTTGTTTTTTAAGATGTATGCCAAAATGCATGAATGTTGTGGAAATGATCATTCATTAGATTTTCTGCCTTGTTGAGCTAAGAAAACGCGTTTGCTGCGTTCTTAGAGCTGTACGAGCTCAGGAAAGTGGTCTTCTCACACAACTAATGGATATTTATGTAAAACATTCAAAATAAGTTTGTAAACATTTTTAAACAGCAAAACCTTAAAAATAATAAACAAAAAAGTAGTTTTTTAAGATGTATGCCAAAATGCATGAATGTTGTGGAAATGATCATTCATTTGATTTTTTGCCTTGTTGAGCTGAGAAAACGCGTTTGCTGCGTTCTTAGAGCTGTACGAGCTCAGGAAAGTGGTCTTCTCACACAACTAATGGATATTTATGTAAAACATTCAAAATAAGTTTGTAAACATTTTTAAACAGCAAAACCTTAAAAATAATAAACAAAAAAGTAGTTTTTTAAGATGTATGCCAAAATGCATGAATGTTGTGGAAATGATCATTCATTTGATTTTTTGCCTTGTTGAGCTGAGAAAACGCGTTTGCTGCGTTCTTAGAGCTGTACGAGCTCAGGAAAGTGGTTTTCTCACACAACTAATGGATATTTATGTAAAACATTCAAAATAAGTTTGTAAACATTTTTAAACAGCAAAACCTTAAAAATAATAAACAAAAAAGTTGTTTTTTAAGATGTATGCCAAAATGCATGAATGTTGTGGAAATGATCATTCATTTGATTTTTTGCCTTGTTGAGCTGAGAAAACGCGTTTGCTGCGTTCTTAGAGCTGTACGAGCTCAGGAAAGTTGTTTTCTCACACAACTAATGGATATTTATGTAAAACATTCAAAATAAGTTTGTAAACATTTTTAAACAGCAAAACCTTAAAAATAATAAACAAAAAAGTAGTTTTTTAAGATGTATGCCAAAATGCATGAATGTTGTGGAAATGATCATTCATTAGATTTTCTGCCTTGTTGAGCTGAGAAAACGCGTTTGCTGCGTTCTTAGAGCTGTACGAGCTCAGGAAAGTGGTCTTCTCACACAACTAATGGATATTTATGTAAAACATTCAAAATAAGTTTGTAAACATTTTTAAACAGCAAAACCTTAAAAATAATAAACAAAAAAGTAGTTTTTTAAGATGTATGCCAAAATGCATGAATGTTGTGGAAATGATCATTCATTTGATTTTTTGCCTTGTTGAGCTGAGAAAACGCGTTTGCTGCGTTCTTAGAGCTGTACGAGCTCAGGAAAGTGGTCTTCTCACACAACTAATGGATATTTATGTAAAACATTCAAAATAAGTTTGTAAACATTTTTAAACAGCAAAACCTTAAAAATAATAAACAAAAAGTAGTTTTTTAAGATGTATGCCAAAATGCATGAATGTTGTGGAAATGATCATTCATTAGATTTTCTGCCTTGTTGAGCTGAGAAAACGCGTTTGCTGCGTTCTTAGAGCTGTACGAGCTCAGGAAAGTGGTCTTCTCACACAACTAATGGATATTTATGTAAAACATTCAAAATAAGTTTGTAAACATTTTTAAACAGCAAAACCTTAAAAATAATAAACAAAAAAGTAGTTTTTTAAGATGTATGCCAAAATGCATGAATGTTGTGGAAATGATCATTCATTTGATTTTTTGCCTTGTTGAGCTGAGAAAACGCGTTTGCTGCGTTCTTAGAGCTGTACGAGCTCAGGAAAGTTGTTTTCTCACACAACTAATGGATATTTATGTAAAACATTCAAAATAAGTTTGTAAACATTTTTAAACAGCAAAACCTTAAAAATAATAAACAAAAAAGTAGTTTTTTAAGATGTATGCCAAAATGCATGAATGTTGTGGAAATGATCATTCATTAGATTTTCTGCCTTGTTGAGCTGAGAAAACGCGTTTGCTGCGTTCTTAGAGCTGTACGAGCTCAGGAAAGTGGTCTTCACACACAACTAATGGATATTTATGTAAAACATTCAAAATAAGTTTGTAAACATTTTTAAACAGCAAAACCTTAAAAATAATAAACAAAAAAGTAGTTTTTTAAGATGTATGCCAAAATGCATGAATGTTGTGGAAATGATCATTCATTAGATTTTCTGCCTTGTTGAGCTGAGAAAACGCGTTTGCTGCGTTCTTAGAGCTGTACGAGCTCAGGAAAGTGGTCTTCTCACACAACTAATGGATATTTATGTAAAACATTCAAAATAAGTTTGTAAACATTTTTAAACAGCAAAACCTTAAAAATAATAAACAAAAAAGTAGTTTTTTAAGATGTATGCCAAAATGCATGAATGTTGTGGAAATGATCATTCATTTGATTTTTTGCCTTGTTGAGCTGAGAAAACGCGTTTGCTGCATTCTTAGAGCTGAACGAGCTCAGGAAAGTGGTTTTCTCACACAACTAATGGATATTTATGTAAAACATTCAAAATAAGTTTGTAAACATTTTTAAACAGCAAAACCTTAAAAATAATAAACAAAAAAGTTGTTTTTTAAGATGTATGCCAAAATGCATGAATGTTGTGGAAATGATCATTCATTAGATTTTCTGCCTTGTTGAGCTAAGAAAACGCGTTTGCTGCGTTCTTAGAGCTGTACGAGCTCAGGAAAGTGGTCTTCTCACACAACTAATGGATATTTATGTAAAACATTCAAAATAAGTTTGTAAACATTTTTAAACAGCAAAACCTTAAAAATAATAAACAAAAAAGTAGTTTTTTAAGATGTATGCCAAAATGCATGAATGTTGTGGAAATGATCATTCATTTGATTTTTTGCCTTGTTGAGCTGAGAAAACGCGTTTGCTGCGTTCTTAGAGCTGTACGAGCTCAGGAAAGTGGTCTTCTCACACAACTAATGGATATTTATGTAAAACATTCAAAATAAGTTTGTAAACATTTTTAAACAGCAAAACCTTAAAAATAATAAACAAAAAAGTAGTTTTTTAAGATGTATGCCAAAATGCATGAATGTTGTGGAAATGATCATTCATTTGATTTTTTGCCTTGTTGAGCTGAGAAAACGCGTTTGCTGCGTTCTTAGAGCTGTACGAGCTCAGGAAAGTGGTTTTCTCACACAACTAATGGATATTTATGTAAAACATTCAAAATAAGTTTGTAAACATTTTTAAACAGCAAAACCTTAAAAATAATAAACAAAAAAGTTGTTTTTTAACATGTCATTCAAAAAACATGAATGTTGTGGAAATGATCATTCATTAGATTTTCTGCCTTGTTGAGCTGAGAAAACGCGTTTGCTGCGTTCTTAGAGCTGTACGAGCTCAGGAAAGTGGTCTTCTCACACAACTAATGGATATTTATGTAAAACATTCAAAATAAGTTTGTAAACATTTTTAAACAGCAAAACCTTAAAAATAATAAACAAAAAAGTAGTTTTTTAAGATGTATGCCAAAATGCATGAATGTTGTGGAAATGATCATTCATTTGATTTTTTGCCTTGTTGAGCTGAGAAAACGCGTTTGCTGCGTTCTTAGAGCTGTACGAGCTCAGGAAAGTTGTTTTCTCACACAACTAATGGATATTTATGTAAAACATTCAAAATAAGTTTGTAAACATTTTTAAACAGCAAAACCTTAAAAATAATAAACAAAAAAGTAGTTTTTTAAGATGTATGCCAAAATGCATGAATGTTGTGGAAATGATCATTCATTAGATTTTCTGCCTTGTTGAGCTGAGAAAACGCGTTTGCTGTGTTCTTAGAGCTGTACGAGCTCAGGAAAGTGGTCTTCTCACACAACTAATGGTTATTTATGTAAAACATTCAAAATAAGTTTGTAAACATTTTTAAACAGCAAAACCTTAAAAATAATAAACAAAAAAGTAGTTTTTTAAGATGTATGCCAAAATGCATGAATGTTGTGGAAATGATCATTCATTAGATTTTCTGCCTTGTTGAGCTGAGAAAACGCGTTTGCTGCGTTCTTAGAGCTGTACGAGCTCAGGAAAGTGGTCTTCTCACACAACTAATGGATATTTATGTAAAACATTCAAAATAAGTTTGTAAACATTTTTAAACAGCAAAACCTTAAAAATAATAAACAAAAAAGTAGTTTTTTAAGATGTATGCCAAAATGCATGAATGTTGTGGAAATGATCATTCATTTGATTTTTTGCCTTGTTGAGCTGAGAAAACGCGTTTGCTGCGTTCTTAGAGCTGTACGAGCTCAGGAAAGTTGTTTTCTCACACAACTAATGGATATTTATGTAAAACATTCAAAATAAGTTTGTAAACATTTTTAAACAGCAAAACCTTAAAAATAATAAACAAAAAAGTAGTTTTTTAAGATGTATGCCAAAATGCATGAATGTTGTGGAAATGATCATTCATTAGATTTTCTGCCTTGTTGAGCTGAGAAAACGCGTTTGCTGCGTTCTTAGAGCTGTACGAGCTCAGGAAAGTGGTCTTCACACACAACTAATGGATATTTATGTAAAACATTCAAAATAAGTTTGTAAACATTTTTAAACAGCAAAACCTTAAAAATAATAAACAAAAAAGTAGTTTTTTAAGATGTATGCCAAAATGCATGAATGTTGTGGAAATGATCATTCATTAGATTTTCTGCCTTGTTGAGCTGAGAAAACGCGTTTGCTGTGTTCTTAGAGCTGTACGAGCTCAGGAAAGTGGTCTTCTCACACAACTAATGGTTATTTATGTAAAACATTCAAAATAAGTTTGTAAACATTTTTAAACAGCAAAACCTTAAAAATAATAAACAAAAAAGTAGTTTTTTAAGATGTATGCCAAAATGCATGAATGTTGTGGAAATGATCATTCATTAGATTTTCTGCCTTGTTGAGCTGAGAAAACGCGTTTGCTGCGTTCTTAGAGCTGTACGAGCTCAGGAAAGTGGTCTTCACACACAACTAATGGATATTTATGTAAAACATTCAAAATAAGTTTGTAAACATTTTTAAACAGCAAAATCTTAAAAATAATAAACAAAAAAGTTGTTTTTTAACATGTCATTCAAAAAACATGAATGTTGTGGAAATGATCATTCATTAGATTTTCTGCCTTGTTGAGCTGAGAAAACGCGTTTGCTGTGTTCTTAGAGCTGTACGAGCTCAGGAAAGTGGTCTTCTCACACAACTAATGGTTATTTATGTAAAACATTCAAAATAAGTTTGTAAACATTTTTAAACAGCAAAACCTTAAAAATAATAAACAAAAAAGTAGTTTTTTAAGATGTATGCCAAAATGCATGAATGTTGTGGAAATGATCATTCATTAGATTTTCTGCCTTGTTGAGCTGAGAAAACGCGTTTGCTGCGTTCTTAGAGCTGTACGAGCTCAGGAAAGTGGTCTTCTCACACAACTAATGGTTATTTATGTAAAACATTCAAAATAAGTTTGTAAACATTTTTAAACAGCAAAACCTTAAAAATAATAAACAAAAAAGTAGTTTTTTAAGATGTATGCCAAAATGCATGAATGTTGTGGAAATGATCATTCATTAGATTTTCTGCCTTGTTGAGCTGAGAAAACGCGTTTGCTGCGTTCTTAGAGCTGTACGAGCTCAGGAAAGTGGTCTTCTCACACAACTAATGGTTATTTATGTAAAACATTCAAAATAAGTTTGTAAACATTTTTAAACAGCAAAACCTTAAAAATAATAAACAAAAAAGTAGTTTTTTAAGATGTATGCCAAAATGCATGAATGTTGTGGAAATGATCATTCATTAGATTTTCTGCCTTGTTGAGCTGAGAAAACGCGTTTGCTGCGTTCTTAGAGCTGTACGAGCTCAGGAAAGTGGTCTTCTCACACAACTAATGGATATTTATGTAAAACATTCAAAATAAGTTTGTAAACATTTTTAAACAGCAAAACCTTAAAAATAATAAACAAAAAAGTAGTTTTTTAAGTGTATGCCAAAATGCATGAATGTTGTGGAAATGATCATTCATTTGATTTTTTGCCTTGTTGAGCTGAGAAAACGCGTTTGCTGCGTTCTTAGAGCTGTACGAGCTCAGGAAAGTGGTTTTCTCACACAACTAATGGATATTTATGTAAAACATTCAAAATAAGTTTGTAAACATTTTTAAACAGCAAAACCTTAAAAATAATAAACAAAAAAGTTGTTTTTTTACATGTCATTCAAAAAACATGAATGTTGTGGAAATGATCATTCATTAGATTTTCTGCCTTGTTGAGCTGAGAAAACGCGTTTGCTGCGTTCTTAGAGCTGTACGAGCTCAGGAAAGTGGTCTTCTCACACAACTAATGGATATTTATGTAAAACATTCAAAATAAGTTTGTAAACATTTTTAAACGGCAAAACCTTAAAAATAATAAACAAAAAAGTAGTTTTTTAAGATGTATGCCAAAATGCATGAATGTTGTGGAAATGATCATTCATTTGATTTTTTGCCTTGTTGAGCTGAGAAAACGCGTTTGCTGCGTTCTTAGAGCTGTACGAGCTCAGGAAAGTGGTCTTCTCACACAACTAATGGATATTTATGTAAAACATTCAAAATAAGTTTGTAAACATTTTTAAACGGCAAAACCTTAAAAATAATAAACAAAAAAGTAGTTTTTTAAGATGTATGCCAAAATGCATGAATGTTGTGGAAATGATCATTCATTAGATTTTCTGCCTTGTTGAGCTGAGAAAACGCGTTTGCTGCGTTCTTAGAGCTGTACGAGCTCAGGAAAGTGGTCTTCACACACAACTAATGGATATTTATGTAAAACATTCAAAATAAGTTTGTAAACATTTTTAAACAGCAAAATCTTAAAAATAATAAACAAAAAAGTTGTTTTTTAACATGTCATTCAAAAAACATGAATGTTGTGGAAATGATCATTCATTAGATTTTCTGCCTTGTTGAGCTGAGAAAACGCGTTTGCTGTGTTCTTAGAGCTGTACGAGCTCAGGAAAGTGGTCTTCTCACACAACTAATGGTTATTTATGTAAAACATTCAAAATAAGTTTGTAAACATTTTTAAACAGCAAAACCTTAAAAATAATAAACAAAAAAGTAGTTTTTTAAGATGTATGCCAAAATGCATGAATGTTGTGGAAATGATCATTCATTAGATTTTCTGCCTTGTTGAGCTGAGAAAACGCGTTTGCTGCGTTCTTAGAGCTGTACGAGCTCAGGAAAGTGGTCTTCTCACACAACTAATGGATATTTATGTAAAACATTCAAAATAAGTTTGTAAACATTTTTAAACAGCAAAACCTTAAAAATAATAAACAAAAAAGTAGTTTTTTAAGATGTATGCCAAAATGCATGAATGTTGTGGAAATGATCATTCATTTGATTTTTTGCCTTGTTGAGCTGAGAAAACGCGTTTGCTGCATTCTTAGAGCTGAACGAGCTCAGGAAAGTGGTTTTCTCACACAACTAATGGATATTTATGTAAAACATTCAAAATAAGTTTGTAAACATTTTTAAACAGCAAAACCTTAAAAATAATAAACAAAAAAGTAGTTTTTTAAGATGTATGCCAAAATGCATGAATGTTGTGGAAATGATCATTCATTTGATTTTTTGCCTTGTTGAGCTGAGAAAACGCGTTTGCTGCATTCTTAGAGCTGAACGAGCTCAGGAAAGTGGTTTTCTCACACAACTAATGGATATTTATGTAAAACATTCAAAATAAGTTTGTAAACATTTTTAAACAGCAAAACCTTAAAAATAATAAACAAAAAAGTAGTTTTTTAAGATGTATGCCAAAATGCATGAATGTTGTGGAAATGATCATTCATTTGATTTTTTGCCTTGTTGAGCTGAGAAAACGCGTTTGCTGCGTTCTTAGAGCTGTACGAGCTCAGGAAAGTGGTCTTCTCACACAACTAATGGATATTTATGTAAAACATTCAAAATAAGTTTGTAAACATTTTTAAACAGCAAAACCTTAAAAATAATAAACAAAAAAGTAGTTTTTTAAGATGTATGCCAAAATGCATGAATGTTGTGGAAATGATCATTCATTTGATTTTTTGCCTTGTTGAGCTGAGAAAACGCGTTTGCTGCGTTCTTAGAGCTGTACGAGCTCAGGAAAGTGGTTTTCTCACACAACTAATGGATATTTATGTAAAACATTCAAAATAAGTTTGTAAACATTTTTAAACAGCAAAACCTTAAAAATAATAAACAAAAAAGTTGTTTTTTAACATGTCATTCAAAAAACATGAATGTTGTGGAAATGATCATTCATTAGATTTTCTGCCTTGTTGAGCTGAGAAAACGCGTTTGCTGCGTTCTTAGAGCTGTACGAGCTCAGGAAAGTGGTTTTCTCACACAACTAATGGATATTTATGTAAAACATTCAAAATAAGTTTGTAAACATTTTTAAACAGCAAAACCTTAAAAATAATAAACAAAAAAGTAGTTTTTTAAGATGTATGCCAAAATGCATGAATGTTGTGGAAATGATCATTCATTTGATTTTTTGCCTTGTTGAGCTGAGAAAACGCGTTTGCTGCGTTCTTAGAGCTGTACGAGCTCAGGAAAGTTGTTTTCTCACACAACTAATGGATATTTATGTAAAACATTCAAAATAAGTTTGTAAACATTTTTAAACAGCAAAACCTTAAAAATAATAAACAAAAAAGTAGTTTTTTAAGATGTATGCCAAAATGCATGAATGTTGTGGAAATGATCATTCATTAGATTTTCTGCCTTGTTGAGCTGAGAAAACGCGTTTGCTGCGTTCTTAGAGCTGTACGAGCTCAGGAAAGTGGTCTTCTCACACAACTAATGGATATTTATGTAAAACATTCAAAATAAGTTTGTAAACATTTTTAAACAGCAAAACCTTAAAAATAATAAACAAAAAAGTAGTTTTTTAAGATGTATGCCAAAATGCATGAATGTTGTGGAAATGATCATTCATTTGATTTTTTGCCTTGTTGAGCTGAGAAAACGCGTTTGCTGCGTTCTTAGAGCTGTACGAGCTCAGGAAAGTGGTCTTCTCACACAACTAATGGATATTTATGTAAAACATTCAAAATAAGTTTGTAAACATTTTTAAACAGCAAAACCTTAAAAATAATAAACAAAAAAGTAGTTTTTTAAGATGTATGCCAAAATGCATGAATGTTGTGGAAATGATCATTCATTTGATTTTTTGCCTTGTTGAGCTGAGAAAACGCGTTTGCTGCGTTCTTAGAGCTGTACGAGCTCAGGAAAGTGGTTTTCTCACACAACTAATGGATATTTATGTAAAACATTCAAAATAAGTTTGTAAACATTTTTAAACAGCAAAACCTTAAAAATAATAAACAAAAAAGTTGTTTTTTAACATGTCATTCAAAAAACATGAATGTTGTGGAAATGATCATTCATTAGATTTTCTGCCTTGTTGAGCTGAGAAAACGCGTTTGCTGCGTTCTTAGAGCTGTACGAGCTCAGGAAAGTGGTCTTCTCACACAACTAATGGATATTTATGTAAAACATTCAAAATAAGTTTGTAAACATTTTTAAACAGCAAAACCTTAAAAATAATAAACAAAAAAGTAGTTTTTTAAGATGTATGCCAAAATGCATGAATGTTGTGGAAATGATCATTCATTTGATTTTTTGCCTTGTTGAGCTGAGAAAACGCGTTTGCTGCGTTCTTAGAGCTGTACGAGCTCAGGAAAGTTGTTTTCTCACACAACTAATGGATATTTATGTAAAACATTCAAAATAAGTTTGTAAACATTTTTAAACAGCAAAACCTTAAAAATAATAAACAAAAAAGTAGTTTTTTAAGATGTATGCCAAAATGCATGAATGTTGTGGAAATGATCATTCATTAGATTTTCTGCCTTGTTGAGCTGAGAAAACGCGTTTGCTGTGTTCTTAGAGCTGTACGAGCTCAGGAAAGTGGTCTTCTCACACAACTAATGGTTATTTATGTAAAACATTCAAAATAAGTTTGTAAACATTTTTAAACAGCAAAACCTTAAAAATAATAAACAAAAAAGTTGTTTTTTAACATGTCATTCAAAAAACATGAATGTTGTGGAAATGATCATTCATTAGATTTTCTGCCTTGTTGAGCTGAGAAAACGCGTTTGCTGCGTTCTTAGAGCTGTACGAGCTCAGGAAAGTGGTCTTCTCACACAACTAATGGATATTTATGTAAAACATTTAAAATAAGTTTGTAAACATTTTTAAACGGCAAAACCTTAAAAATAATAAACAAAAAAGTAGTTTTTTAAGATGTATGCCAAAATGCATGAATGTTGTGGAAATGATCATTCATTAGATTTTCTGCCTTGTTGAGCTGAGAAAACGCGTTTGCTGCGTTCTTAGAGCTGTACGAGCTCAGGAAAGTGGTTTTCTCACACAACTAATGGATATTTATGTAAAACATTCAAAATAAGTTTGTAAACATTTTTAAACAGCAAAACCTTAAAAATAATAAACAAAAAAGTTGTTTTTTAACATGTCATTCAAAAAACATGAATGTTGTGGAAATGATCATTCATTAGATTTTCTGCCTTGTTGAGCTGAGAAAACGCGTTTGCTGCGTTCTTAGAGCTGTACGAGCTCAGGAAAGTGGTCTTCTCACACAACTAATGGATATTTATGTAAAACATTCAAAATAAGTTTGTAAACATTTTTAAACGGCAAAACCTTAAAAATAATAAACAAAAAAGTAGTTTTTTAAGATGTATGCCAAAATGCATGAATGTTGTAGAAATGATCATTCATTTGATTTTTTGCCTTGTTGAGCTGAGAAAACGCGTTTGCTGCGTTCTTAGAGCTGTACGAGCTCAGGAAAGTGGTCTTCACACACAACTAATGGATATTTATGTAAAACATTCAAAATAAGTTTGTAAACATTTTTAAACAGCAAAATCTTAAAAATAATAAACAAAAAAGTTGTTTTTTAACATGTATTTCAAAAAACATGAATGTTGTGGAAATGATCATTCATTAGATTTTCTGCCTTGTTGAGCTGAGAAAACGCGTTTGCTTTGTTCTTAGAGCTGTACGAGCTCAGGAAAGTGGTCTTCACACACAACTAATGGATATTTATGTAAAACATTCAAAATAAGTTTGTAAACATTTTTAAACAGCAAAACCTTAAAAATAATAAACAAAAAAGTAGTTTTTTAAGATGTATGCCAAAATGCATGAATGTTGTGGAAATGATCATTCATTAGATTTTCTGCCTTGTTGAGCTGAGAAAACGCGTTTGCTGTGTTCTTAGAGCTGTACGAGCTCAGGAAAGTGGTCTTCTCACACAACTAATGGTTATTTATGTAAAACATTCAAAATAAGTTTGTAAACATTTTTAAACAGCAAAACCTTAAAAATAATAAACAAAAAAGTTGTTTTTTAACATGTCATTCAAAAAACATGAATGTTGTGGAAATGATCATTCATTAGATTTTCTGCCTTGTTGAGCTGAGAAAACGCGTTTGCTGCGTTCTTAGAGCTGTACGAGCTCAGGAAAGTGGTTTTCTCACACAACTAATGGATATTTATGTAAAACATTCAAAATAAGTTTGTAAACATTTTTAAACAGCAAAACCTTAAAAATAATAAACAAAAAAGTAGTTTTTTAAGATGTATGCCAAAATGCATGAATGTTGTGGAAATGATCATTCATTTGATTTTTTGCCTTGTTGAGCTGAGAAAACGCGTTTGCTGCGTTCTTAGAGCTGTACGAGCTCAGGAAAGTTGTTTTCTCACACAACTAATGGATATTTATGTAAAACATTCAAAATAAGTTTGTAAACATTTTTAAACAGCAAAACCTTAAAAATAATAAACAAAAAAGTAGTTTTTTAAGATGTATGCCAAAATGCATGAATGTTGTGGAAATGATCATTCATTAGATTTTCTGCCTTGTTGAGCTGAGAAAACGCGTTTGCTGCGTTCTTAGAGCTGTACGAGCTCAGGAAAGTGGTCTTCTCACACAACTAATGGATATTTATGTAAAACATTCAAAATAAGTTTGTAAACATTTTTAAACAGCAAAACCTTAAAAATAATAAACAAAAAAGTAGTTTTTTAAGATGTATGCCAAAATGCATGAATGTTGTGGAAATGATCATTCATTTGATTTTTTGCCTTGTTGAGCTGAGAAAACGCGTTTGCTGCGTTCTTAGAGCTGTACGAGCTCAGGAAAGTGGTCTTCTCACACAACTAATGGATATTTATGTAAAACATTCAAAATAAGTTTGTAAACATTTTTAAACAGCAAAACCTTAAAAATAATAAACAAAAAAGTAGTTTTTTAAGATGTATGCCAAAATGCATGAATGTTGTGGAAATGATCATTCATTTGATTTTTTGCCTTGTTGAGCTGAGAAAACGCGTTTGCTGCGTTCTTAGAGCTGTACGAGCTCAGGAAAGTGGTTTTCTCACACAACTAATGGATATTTATGTAAAACATTCAAAATAAGTTTGTAAACATTTTTAAACAGCAAAACCTTAAAAATAATAAACAAAAAAGTTGTTTTTTAACATGTCATTCAAAAAACATGAATGTTGTGGAAATGATCATTCATTAGATTTTCTGCCTTGTTGAGCTGAGAAAACGCGTTTGCTGCGTTCTTAGAGCTGTACGAGCTCAGGAAAGTGGTCTTCTCACACAACTAATGGATATTTATGTAAAACATTCAAAATAAGTTTGTAAACATTTTTAAACAGCAAAACCTTAAAAATAATAAACAAAAAAGTAGTTTTTTAAGATGTATGCCAAAATGCATGAATGTTGTGGAAATGATCATTCATTTGATTTTTTGCCTTGTTGAGCTGAGAAAACGCGTTTGCTGCGTTCTTAGAGCTGTACGAGCTCAGGAAAGTTGTTTTCTCACACAACTAATGGATATTTATGTAAAACATTCAAAATAAGTTTGTAAACATTTTTAAACAGCAAAACCTTAAAAATAATAAACAAAAAAGTAGTTTTTTAAGATGTATGCCAAAATGCATGAATGTTGTGGAAATGATCATTCATTAGATTTTCTGCCTTGTTGAGCTGAGAAAACGCGTTTGCTGTGTTCTTAGAGCTGTACGAGCTCAGGAAAGTGGTCTTCTCACACAACTGATGGTTATTTATGTAAAACATTCAAAATAAGTTTGTAAACATTTTTAAACAGCAAAACCTTAAAAATAATAAACAAAAAAGTAGTTTTTTAAGATGTATGCCAAAATGCATGAATGTTGTGGAAATGATCATTCATTTGATTTTTTGCCTTGTTGAGCTGAGAAAACGCGTTTGCTGCGTTCTTAGAGCTGTACGAGCTCAGGAAAGTTGTTTTCTCACACAACTAATGGATATTTATGTAAAACATTCAAAATAAGTTTGTAAACATTTTTAAACAGCAAAACCTTAAAAATAATAAACAAAAAAGTAGTTTTTTAAGATGTATGCCAAAATGCATGAATGTTGTGGAAATGATCATTCATTAGATTTTCTGCCTTGTTGAGCTGAGAAAACGCGTTTGCTGCGTTCTTAGAGCTGTACGAGCTCAGGAAAGTGGTCTTCACACACAACTAATGGATATTTATGTAAAACATTCAAAATAAGTTTGTAAACATTTTTAAACAGCAAAACCTTAAAAATAATAAACAAAAAAGTAGTTTTTTAAGATGTATGCCAAAATGCATGAATGTTGTGGAAATGATCATTCATTTGATTTTTTGCCTTGTTGAGCTGAGAAAACGCGTTTGCTGCGTTCTTAGAGCTGTACGAGCTCAGGAAAGTGGTTTTCTCACACAACTAATGGATATTTATGTAAAACATTCAAAATAAGTTTGTAAACATTTTTAAACAGCAAAACCTTAAAAATAATAAACAAAAAAGTTGTTTTTTAACATGTCATTCAAAAAACATGAATGTTGTGGAAATGATCATTCATTAGATTTTCTGCCTTGTTGAGCTGAGAAAACGCGTTTGCTGCGTTCTTAGAGCTGTACGAGCTCAGGAAAGTGGTTTTCTCACACAACTAATGGATATTTATGTAAAACATTCAAAATAAGTTTGTAAACATTTTTAAACAGCAAAACCTTAAAAATAATAAACAAAAAAGTTGTTTTTTAACATGTCATTCAAAAAACATGAATGTTGTGGAAATGATCATTCATTAGATTTTCTGCCTTGTTGAGCTGAGAAAACGCGTTTGCTGCGTTCTTAGAGCTGTACGAGCTCAGGAAAGTGGTCTTCTCACACAACTAATGGATATTTATGTAAAACATTCAAAATAAGTTTGTAAACATTTTTAAACGGCAAAACCTTAAAAATAATAAACAAAAAAGTAGTTTTTTAAGATGTATGCCAAAATGCATGAATGTTGTAGAAATGATCATTCATTTGATTTTTTGCCTTGTTGAGCTGAGAAAACGCGTTTGCTGCGTTCTTAGAGCTGTACGAGCTCAGGAAAGTGGTCTTCACACACAACTAATGGATATTTATGTAAAACATTCAAAATAAGTTTGTAAACATTTTTAAACAGCAAAATCTTAAAAATAATAAACAAAAAAGTTGTTTTTTAACATGTCATTCAAAAAACATGAATGTTGTGGAAATGATCATTCATTAGATTTTCTGCCTTGTTGAGCTGAGAAAACGCGTTTGCTGTGTTCTTAGAGCTGTACGAGCTCAGGAAAGTGGTCTTCTCACACAACTAATGGTTATTTATGTAAAACATTCAAAATAAGTTTGTAAACATTTTTAAACAGCAAAACCTTAAAAATAATAAACAAAAAAGTAGTTTTTTAAGATGTATGCCAAAATGCATGAATGTTGTGGAAATGATCATTCATTAGATTTTCTGCCTTGTTGAGCTGAGAAAACGCGTTTGCTGCGTTCTTAGAGCTGTACGAGCTCAGGAAAGTGGTCTTCTCACACAACTAATGGATATTTATGTAAAACATTCAAAATAAGTTTGTAAACATTTTTAAACGGCAAAACCTTAAAAATAATAAACAAAAAAGTTGTTTTTTAAGATGTATGCCAAAATGCATGAATGTTGTGGAAATGATCATTCATTAGATTTTCTGCCTTGTTGAGCTGAGAAAACGCGTTTGCTGCGTTCTTAGAGCTGTACGAGCTCAGGAAAGTGGTCTTCACACACAACTAATGGATATTTATGTAAAACATTCAAAATAAGTTTGTAAACATTTTTAAACAGCAAAATCTTAAAAATAATAAACAAAAAAGTTGTTTTTTAACATGTCATTCAAAAAACATGAATGTTGTGGAAATGATCATTCATTAGATTTTCTGCCTTGTTGAGCTGAGAAAACGCGTTTGCTGTGTTCTTAGAGCTGTACGAGCTCAGGAAAGTGGTCTTCTCACACAACTAATGGTTATTTATGTAAAACATTCAAAATAAGTTTGTAAACATTTTTAAACAGCAAAACCTTAAAAATAATAAACAAAAAAGTAGTTTTTTAAGATGTATGCCAAAATGCATGAATGTTGTGGAAATGATCATTCATTAGATTTTCTGCCTTGTTGAGCTGAGAAAACGCGTTTGCTGCGTTCTTAGAGCTGTACGAGCTCAGGAAAGTGGTCTTCTCACACAACTAATGGATATTTATGTAAAACATTCAAAATAAGTTTGTAAACATTTTTAAACAGCAAAACCTTAAAAATAATAAACAAAAAAGTTGTTTTTTAAGATGTATGCCAAAATGCATGAATGTTGTGGAAATGATCATTCATTAGATTTTCTGCCTTGTTGAGCTAAGAAAACGCGTTTGCTGCGTTCTTAGAGCTGTACGAGCTCAGGAAAGTGGTCTTCTCACACAACTAATGGATATTTATGTAAAACATTCAAAATAAGTTTGTAAACATTTTTAAACAGCAAAACCTTAAAAATAATAAACAAAAAAGTAGTTTTTTAAGATGTATGCCAAAATGCATGAATGTTGTGGAAATGATCATTCATTTGATTTTTTGCCTTGTTGAGCTGAGAAAACGCGTTTGCTGCGTTCTTAGAGCTGTACGAGCTCAGGAAAGTGGTCTTCTCACACAACTAATGGATATTTATGTAAAACATTCAAAATAAGTTTGTAAACATTTTTAAACAGCAAAACCTTAAAAATAATAAACAAAAAAGTAGTTTTTTAAGATGTATGCCAAAATGCATGAATGTTGTGGAAATGATCATTCATTTGATTTTTTGCCTTGTTGAGCTGAGAAAACGCGTTTGCTGCGTTCTTAGAGCTGTACGAGCTCAGGAAAGTGGTTTTCTCACACAACTAATGGATATTTATGTAAAACATTCAAAATAAGTTTGTAAACATTTTTAAACAGCAAAACCTTAAAAATAATAAACAAAAAAGTTGTTTTTTAACATGTCATTCAAAAAACATGAATGTTGTGGAAATGATCATTCATTAGATTTTCTGCCTTGTTGAGCTGAGAAAACGCGTTTGCTGCGTTCTTAGAGCTGTACGAGCTCAGGAAAGTGGTCTTCTCACACAACTAATGGATATTTATGTAAAACATTCAAAATAAGTTTGTAAACATTTTTAAACAGCAAAACCTTAAAAATAATAAACAAAAAAGTAGTTTTTTAAGATGTATGCCAAAATGCATGAATGTTGTGGAAATGATCATTCATTTGATTTTTTGCCTTGTTGAGCTGAGAAAACGCGTTTGCTGCGTTCTTAGAGCTGTACGAGCTCAGGAAAGTGGTTTTCTCACACAACTAATGGATATTTATGTAAAACATTCA
The DNA here is from genome assembly GCF_024256425.1 of Clarias gariepinus. Lineage (NCBI taxonomy): Eukaryota > Metazoa > Chordata > Actinopteri > Siluriformes > Clariidae > Clarias > Clarias gariepinus. The sequence goes on from NC_071110.1 coordinate 19,326,979, forward strand.
AAATAAGTTTGTAAACATTTTTAAACAGCAAAACCTTAAAAATAATAAACAAAAAAGTTGTTTTTTAACATGTCATTCAAAAAACATGAATGTTGTGGAAATGATCATTCATTAGATTTTCTGCCTTGTTGAGCTGAGAAAACGCGTTTGCTGCGTTCTTAGAGCTGTACGAGCTCAGGAAAGTGGTCTTCTCACACAACTAATGGATATTTATGTAAAACATTCAAAATAAGTTTGTAAACATTTTTAAACAGCAAAACCTTAAAAATAATAAACAAAAAAGTAGTTTTTTAAGATGTATGCCAAAATGCATGAATGTTGTGGAAATGATCATTCATTAGATTTTCTGCCTTGTTGAGCTGAGAAAACGCGTTTGCTGTGTTCTTAGAGCTGTACGAGCTCAGGAAAGTGGTCTTCTCACACAACTGATGGTTATTTATGTAAAACATTCAAAATAAGTTTGTAAACATTTTTAAACAGCAAAACCTTAAAAATAATAAACAAAAAAGTAGTTTTTTAAGATGTATGCCAAAATGCATGAATGTTGTGGAAATGATCATTCATTAGATTTTCTGCCTTGTTGAGCTGAGAAAACGCGTTTGCTGCGTTCTTAGAGCTGTACGAGCTCAGGAAAGTGGTCTTCTCACACAACTAATGGATATTTATGTAAAACATTCAAAATAAGTTTGTAAACATTTTTAAACAGCAAAACCTTAAAAATAATAAACAAAAAAGTAGTTTTTTAAGATGTATGCCAAAATGCATGAATGTTGTGGAAATGATCATTCATTTGATTTTTTGCCTTGTTGAGCTGAGAAAACGCGTTTGCTGCGTTCTTAGAGCTGTACGAGCTCAGGAAAGTTGTTTTCTCACACAACTAATGGATATTTATGTAAAACATTCAAAATAAGTTTGTAAACATTTTTAAACAGCAAAACCTTAAAAATAATAAACAAAAAAGTAGTTTTTTAAGATGTATGCCAAAATGCATGAATGTTGTGGAAATGATCATTCATTAGATTTTCTGCCTTGTTGAGCTGAGAAAACGCGTTTGCTGCGTTCTTAGAGCTGTACGAGCTCAGGAAAGTGGTCTTCACACACAACTAATGGATATTTATGTAAAACATTCAAAATAAGTTTGTAAACATTTTTAAACAGCAAAACCTTAAAAATAATAAACAAAAAAGTAGTTTTTTAAGATGTATGCCAAAATGCATGAATGTTGTGGAAATGATCATTCATTTGATTTTTTGCCTTGTTGAGCTGAGAAAACGCGTTTGCTGCGTTCTTAGAGCTGTACGAGCTCAGGAAAGTGGTTTTCTCACACAACTAATGGATATTTATGTAAAACATTCAAAATAAGTTTGTAAACATTTTTAAACAGCAAAACCTTAAAAATAATAAACAAAAAAGTTGTTTTTTAACATGTCATTCAAAAAACATGAATGTTGTGGAAATGATCATTCATTAGATTTTCTGCCTTGTTGAGCTGAGAAAACGCGTTTGCTGTGTTCTTAGAGCTGTACGAGCTCAGGAAAGTGGTTTTCTCACACAACTAATGGATATTTATGTAAAACATTCAAAATAAGTTTGTAAACATTTTTAAACAGCAAAACCTTAAAAATAATAAACAAAAAAGTTGTTTTTTAACATGTCATTCAAAAAACATGAATGTTGTGGAAATGATCATTCATTAGATTTTCTGCCTTGTTGAGCTGAGAAAACGCGTTTGCTGCGTTCTTAGAGCTGTACGAGCTCAGGAAAGTGGTCTTCTCGCACAACTAATGGATATTTATGTAAAACATTTAAAATAAGTTTGTAAACATTTTTAAACGGCAAAACCTTAAAAATAATAAACAAAAAAGTAGTTTTTTAAGATGTATGCCAAAATGCATGAATGTTGTGGAAATGATCATTCATTAGATTTTCTGCCTTGTTGAGCTGAGAAAACGCGTTTGCTGCGTTCTTAGAGCTGTACGAGCTCAGGAAAGTGGTTTTCTCACACAACTAATGGATATTTATGTAAAACATTCAAAATAAGTTTGTAAACATTTTTAAACAGCAAAACCTTAAAAATAATAAACAAAAAAGTTGTTTTTTAACATGTCATTCAAAAAACATGAATGTTGTGGAAATGATCATTCATTAGATTTTCTGCCTTGTTGAGCTGAGAAAACGCGTTTGCTGCGTTCTTAGAGCTGTACGAGCTCAGGAAAGTGGTCTTCTCACACAACTAATGGATATTTATGTAAAACATTCAAAATAAGTTTGTAAACATTTTTAAACGGCAAAACCTTAAAAATAATAAACAAAAAAGTAGTTTTTTAAGATGTATGCCAAAATGCATGAATGTTGTAGAAATGATCATTCATTTGATTTTTTGCCTTGTTGAGCTGAGAAAACGCGTTTGCTGCGTTCTTAGAGCTGTACGAGCTCAGGAAAGTGGTCTTCACACACAACTAATGGATATTTATGTAAAACATTCAAAATAAGTTTGTAAACATTTTTAAACAGCAAAATCTTAAAAATAATAAACAAAAAAGTTGTTTTTTAACATGTCATTCAAAAAACATGAATGTTGTGGAAATGATCATTCATTAGATTTTCTGCCTTGTTGAGCTGAGAAAACGCGTTTGCTGTGTTCTTAGAGCTGTACGAGCTCAGGAAAGTGGTCTTCTCACACAACTAATGGTTATTTATGTAAAACATTCAAAATAAGTTTGTAAACATTTTTAAACAGCAAAACCTTAAAAATAATAAACAAAAAAGTAGTTTTTTAAGATGTATGCCAAAATGCATGAATGTTGTGGAAATGATCATTCATTAGATTTTCTGCCTTGTTGAGCTGAGAAAACGCGTTTGCTGCGTTCTTAGAGCTGTACGAGCTCAGGAAAGTGGTCTTCTCACACAACTAATGGATATTTATGTAAAACATTCAAAATAAGTTTGTAAACATTTTTAAACGGCAAAACCTTAAAAATAATAAACAAAAAAGTAGTTTTTTAAGATGTATGCCAAAATGCATGAATGTTGTGGAAATGATCATTCATTAGATTTTCTGCCTTGTTGAGCTGAGAAAACGCGTTTGCTGCGTTCTTAGAGCTGTACGAGCTCAGGAAAGTGGTCTTCACACACAACTAATGGATATTTATGTAAAACATTCAAAATAAGTTTGTAAACATTTTTAAACAGCAAAATCTTAAAAATAATAAACAAAAAAGTTGTTTTTTAACATGTCATTCAAAAAACATGAATGTTGTGGAAATGATCATTCATTAGATTTTCTGCCTTGTTGAGCTGAGAAAACGCGTTTGCTGTGTTCTTAGAGCTGTACGAGCTCAGGAAAGTGGTCTTCTCACACAACTAATGGTTATTTATGTAAAACATTCAAAATAAGTTTGTAAACATTTTTAAACAGCAAAACCTTAAAAATAATAAACAAAAAAGTAGTTTTTTAAGATGTATGCCAAAATGCATGAATGTTGTGGAAATGATCATTCATTTGATTTTTTGCCTTGTTGAGCTGAGAAAACGCGTTTGCTGCGTTCTTAGAGCTGTACGAGCTCAGGAAAGTGGTCTTCTCACACAACTAATGGATATTTATGTAAAACATTCAAAATAAGTTTGTAAACATTTTTAAACAGCAAAACCTTAAAAATAATAAACAAAAAAGTAGTTTTTTAAGATGTATGCCAAAATGCATGAATGTTGTGGAAATGATCATTCATTTGATTTTTTGCCTTGTTGAGCTGAGAAAACGCGTTTGCTGCGTTCTTAGAGCTGTACGAGCTCAGGAAAGTGGTTTTCTCACACAACTAATGGATATTTATGTAAAACATTCAAAATAAGTTTGTAAACATTTTTAAACAGCAAAACCTTAAAAATAATAAACAAAAAAGTTGTTTTTTAACATGTCATTCAAAAAACATGAATGTTGTGGAAATGATCATTCATTAGATTTTCTGCCTTGTTGAGCTGAGAAAACGCGTTTGCTGCGTTCTTAGAGCTGTACGAGCTCAGGAAAGTGGTCTTCTCACACAACTAATGGATATTTATGTAAAACATTCAAAATAAGTTTGTAAACATTTTTAAACAGCAAAACCTTAAAAATAATAAACAAAAAAGTAGTTTTTTAAGATGTATGCCAAAATGCATGAATGTTGTGGAAATGATCATTCATTTGATTTTTTGCCTTGTTGAGCTGAGAAAACGCGTTTGCTGCGTTCTTAGAGCTGTACGAGCTCAGGAAAGTTGTTTTCTCACACAACTAATGGATATTTATGTAAAACATTCAAAATAAGTTTGTAAACATTTTTAAACAGCAAAACCTTAAAAATAATAAACAAAAAAGTAGTTTTTTAAGATGTATGCCAAAATGCATGAATGTTGTGGAAATGATCATTCATTAGATTTTCTGCCTTGTTGAGCTGAGAAAACGCGTTTGCTGTGTTCTTAGAGCTGTACGAGCTCAGGAAAGTGGTCTTCTCACACAACTAATGGTTATTTATGTAAAACATTCAAAATAAGTTTGTAAACATTTTTAAACAGCAAAACCTTAAAAATAATAAACAAAAAAGTAGTTTTTTAAGATGTATGCCAAAATGCATGAATGTTGTGGAAATGATCATTCATTAGATTTTCTGCCTTGTTGAGCTGAGAAAACGCGTTTGCTGTGTTCTTAGAGCTGTACGAGCTCAGGAAAGTGGTCTTCTCACACAACTAATGGTTATTTATGTAAAACATTCAAAATAAGTTTGTAAACATTTTTAAACAGCAAAACCTTAAAAATAATAAACAAAAAAGTAGTTTTTTAAGATGTATGCCAAAATGCATGAATGTTGTGGAAATGATCATTCATTAGATTTTCTGCCTTGTTGAGCTGAGAAAACGCGTTTGCTGCGTTCTTAGAGCTGTACGAGCTCAGGAAAGTGGTCTTCTCACACAACTAATGGATATTTATGTAAAACATTCAAAATAAGTTTGTAAACATTTTTAAACAGCAAAACCTTAAAAATAATAAACAAAAAAGTAGCTTTTTAAGATGTATGCCAAAATGCATGAATGTTGTGGAAATGATCATTCATTTGATTTTTTGCCTTGTTGAGCTGAGAAAACGCGTTTGCTGCGTTCTTAGAGCTGTACGAGCTCAGGAAAGTGGTTTTCTCACACAACTAATGGATATTTATGTAAAACATTCAAAATAAGTTTGTAAACATTTTTAAACAGCAAAATCTTAAAAAAATAAACAAAAAAGTTGTTTTTTAACATGTCATTCAAAAAACATGAATGTTGTGGAAATGATCATTCATTAGATTTTCTGCCTTGTTGAGCTGAGAAAACACGTTTGCTGCGTTCTTAGAGCTGTACGAGCTCAGGAAAGTGGTTTTCTCACACAACTTATGGATATTTATGTAAAACATACAAAATAAATTTGTAAACATTTTTAAACAGCAAAATCTTAAAAATAATAAACAAAAAAGTTGTTTTTTAAGATGTATGCCAAAATGCATGAATGTTGTGGAAATGATCATTCATTTGATTTTTTGCCTTGTTGAGCTGAGAAAACGCGTTTGCTGCGTTCTTAGAGCTGTACGAGCTCAGGAAAGTGGTTTTCTCACACAACTAATGGATATTTATGTAAAACATTCAAAATAAGTTTGTAAACATTTTTAAACAGCAAAACCTTAAAAATAATAAACAAAAAAGTAGTTTTTTAAGATGTATGCCAAAATGCATGAATGTTGTGGAAATGATCATTCATTAGATTTTCTGCCTTGTTGAGCTGAGAAAACGCGTTTGCTGCGTTCTTAGAGCTGTACGAGCTCAGGAAAGTGGTCTTCTCACACAACTAATGGATATTTATGTAAAACATTCAAAATAAGTTTGTAAACATTTTTAAACAGCAAAACCTTAAAAATAATAAACAAAAAAGTAGTTTTTTAAGATGTATGCCAAAATGCATGAATGTTGTGGAAATGATCATTCATTTGATTTTTTGCCTTGTTGAGCTGAGAAAACGCGTTTGCTGCGTTCTTGGAGCTGTACGAGCTCAGGAAAGTGGTTTTCTCACACAACTAATGGATATTTATGTAAAACATTCAAAATAAGTTTGTAAACATTTTTAAACAGCAAAACCTTAAAAATAATAAACAAAAAAGTTGTTTTTTAAGATGTATGCCAAAATGCATGAATGTTGTGGAAATGATCATTCATTAGATTTTCTGCCTTGTTGAGCTGAGAAAACGCGCTTGCTGCGTTCTTAGAGCTGTACGAGCTCAGGAAAGTGGTCTTCTCACACAACTAATGGATATTTATGTAAAACATTCAAAATAAGTTTGTAAACATTTTTAAACAGCAAAACCTTAAAAATATAAACAAAAAAGTAGTTTTTTAAGATGTATGCCAAAATGCATGAATGTTGTGGAAATGATCATTCATTTGATTTTTTGCCTTGTTGAGCTGAGAAAACGCGTTTGCTGCGTTCTTAGAGCTGTACGAGCTCAGGAAAGTGGTTTTCTCACACAACTAATGGATATTTATGTAAAACATTCAAAATAAGTTTGTAAACATTTTTAAACAGCAAAATCTTAAAAATAATAAACAAAAAAGTTGTTTTTTAACATGTCATTCAAAAAACATGAATGTTGTGGAAATGATCATTCATTAGATTTTCTGCCTTGTTGAGCTGAGAAAACGCGTTTGCTGCGTTCTTAGAGCTGTACGAGCTCAGGAAAGTGGTCTTCTCACACAACTAATGGATATTTATGTAAAACATTCAAAATAAGTTTGTAAACATTTTTAAACAGCAAAACCTTAAAAATAATAAACAAAAAAGTAGCTTTTTAAGATGTATGCCAAAATGCATGAATGTTGTGGAAATGATCATTCATTTGATTTGTTGCCTTGTTGAGCTGAGAAAACGCGTTTGCTGCGTTCTTAGAGCTGTACGAGCTCAGGAAAGTGGTTTTCTCACACAACTAATGGATATTTATGTAAAACATTCAAAATAAGTTTGTAAACATTTTTAAACAGCAAAATCTTAAAAATAATAAACAAAAAAGTTGTTTTTTAACATGTCATTCAAAAAACATGAATGTTGTGGAAATGATCATTCATTAGATTTTCTGCCTTGTTGAGCTGAGAAAACGCGTTTGCTGCGTTCTTAGAGCTGTACGAGCTCAGGAAAGTGGTTTTCTCACACAACTAATGGATATTTATGTAAAACATTCAAAATAAGTTTGTAAACATTTTTAAACAGGCAAAACCTTAAAAATAATAAACAAAAAAGTTGTTTTTTAAGATGTATGCCAAAATGCATGAATGTTGTGGAAATGATCATTCATTAGATTTTCTGCCTTGTTGAGCTGAGAAAGAGCGTTTGCTGCGTTCTTAGAGCTGTACGAGCTCAGGAAAGTGGTCTTCTCACACAACTAATGGATATTTATGTAAAACATTCAAAATAAGTTTGTAAACATTTTTAAACAGCAAAACCTTAAAAATAATAAACAAAAAAGTAGTTTTTTAAGATGTATGCCAAAATGCATGAATGTTGTGGAAATGATCATTCATTTGATTTTTTGCCTTGTTGGGCTGAGAAAACGCGTTTGCTGCGTTCTTAGAGCTGTACGAGCTCAGGAAAGTGGTTTTCTCACACAACTAATGGATATTTATGTAAAACATTCAAAATAAGTTTGTAAACATTTTTAAACAGCAAAATCTTAAAAATAATAAACAAAAAAGTTGTTTTTTAACATGTCATTCGAAAAACATGAATGTTGTGGAAATGATCATTCATTAGATTTTCTGCCTTGTTGAGCTGAGAAAACGCGTTTGCTGCGTTCTTAGAGCTGTACGAGCTCAGGAAAGTGGTCTTCTCACACAACTAATGGATATTTATGTAAAACATTCAAAATAAGTTTGTAAACATTTTTAAACAGCAAAACCTTAAAAATAATAAACAAAAAAGTAGTTTTTTAAGATGTATGCCAAAATGCATGAATGTTGTGGAAATGATCATTCATTTGATTTTTTGCCTTGTTGAGCTGAGAAAACGCGTTTGCTGCGTTCTTAGAGCTGTACGAGCTCAGGAAAGTGGTTTTCTCACACAACTAATGGATATTTATGTAAAACATTCAAAATAAGTTTGTAAACATTTTTAAACAGCAAAACCTTAAAAATAATAAACAAAAAAGTAGTTTTTTAAGATGTATGCCAAAATGCATGAATGTTGTGGAAATGATCATTCATTAGATTTTCTGCCTTGTTGAGCTGAGAAAACGCGTTTGCTGCGTTCTTAGAGCTGTACGAGCTCAGGAAAGTGGTCTTCTCACACAACTAATGGATATTTATGTAAAACATACAAAATAAGTTTGTAAACATTTTTAAACAGCAAAACCTTAAAAATAATAAACAAAAAAGTAGCTTTTTAAGATGTATGCCAAAATGCATGAATGTTGTGGAAATGATCATTCATTTGATTTTTTGCCTTGTTGAGCTGAGAAAACGCGTTTGCTGCGTTCTTAGAGCTGTACGAGCTCAGGAAAGTGGTCTTCTCACACAACTAATGGATATTTATGTAAAACATTCAAAATAAGTTTGTAAACATTTTTAAACAGCAAAACCTTAAAAATAATAAACAAAAAAGTAGTTTTTTAAGATGTATGCCAAAATGCATGAATGTTGTGGAAATGATCATTCATTTGATTTTTTGCCTTGTTGAGCTGAGAAAACGCGTTTGCTGCGTTCTTAGAGCTGTACGAGCTCAGGAAAGTGGTTTTCTCACACAACTAATGGATATTTATGTAAAACATTCAAAATAAGTTTGTAAACATTTTTAAACAGCAAAACCTTAAAAATAATAAACAAAAAAGTAGTTTTTTAAGATGTATGCCAAAATGCATGAATGTTGTGGAAATGATCATTCATTAGATTTTCTGCCTTGTTGAGCTGAGAAAACGCGTTTGCTGTGTTCTTAGAGCTGTACGAGCTCAGGAAAGTGGTTTTCTCACACAACTAATGGATATTTATGTAAAACATACAAAATAAATTTGTAAACATTTTTAAACAGCAAAATCTTAAAAATAATAAACAAAAAAGTTGTTTTTTAAGATGTATGCCAAAATGCATGAATGTTGTGGAAATGATCATTCATTTGATTTTTTGCCTTGTTGAGCTGAGAAAACGCGTTTGCTGCGTTCTTAGAGCTGTACGAGCTCAGGAAAGTGGTTTTCTCACACAACTAATGGATATTCATGTAAAACATTCAAAATAAGTTTGTAAACATTTTTAAACAGCAAAATCTTAAAAATAATAAACAAAAAAGTTGTTTTTTAACGTCATTCAAAAAACATGAATGTTGTGGAAATGATCATTCATTAGATTTTCTGCCTTGTTGAGCTGAGAAAACGCGTTTGCTGTGTTCTTAGAGCTGTACGAGCTCAGGAAAGTGGTTTTCTCACACAACTAATGGATATTTATGTAAAACATACAAAATAAATTTGTAAACATTTTTAAACAGCAAAATCTTAAAAATAATAAACAAAAAAGTAGTTTTTTAAGATGTATGCCAAAATGCATGAATGTTGTGGAAATGATCATTCATTTGATTTTTTGCCTTGTTGAGCTGAGAAAACGCGTTTGCTGCGTTCTTAGAGCTGTACGAGCTCAGGAAAGTGGTTTTCTCACACAACTAATGGATATTTATGTAAAACATTCAAAATAAGTTTGTAAACATTTTTAAACAGGCAAAACCTTAAAAATAATAAACAAAAAAGTTGTTTTTTAAGATGTATGCCAAAATGCATGAATGTTGTGGAAATGATCATTCATTAGATTTTCTGCCTTGTTGAGCTGAGAAAACGCGTTTGCTGCGTTCTTAGAGCTGTACGAGCTCAGGAAAGTGGTCTTCTCACACAACTAATGGATATTTATGTAAAACATTCAAAATAAGTTTGTAAACATTTTTAAACAGCAAAACCTTAAAAATAATAAACAAAAAAGTAGTTTTTTAAGATGTATGCCAAAATGCATGAATGTTGTGGAAATGATCATTCATTTGATTTTTTGCCTTGTTGGGCTGAGAAAACGCGTTTGCTGCGTTCTTAGAGCTGTACGAGCTCAGGAAAGTGGTTTTCTCACACAACTAATGGATATTTATGTAAAACATTCAAAATAAGTTTGTAAACATTTTTAAACAGCAAAATCTTAAAAATAATAAACAAAAAAGTTGTTTTTTAACATGTCATTCGAAAAACATGAATGTTGTGGAAATGATCATTCATTAGATTTTCTGCCTTGTTGAGCTGAGAAAACGCGTTTGCTGCGTTCTTAGAGCTGTACGAGCTCAGGAAAGTGGTCTTCTCACACAACTAATGGATATTTATGTAAAACATTCAAAATAAGTTTGTAAACATTTTTAAACAGCAAAACCTTAAAAATAATAAACAAAAAAGTAGTTTTTTAAGATGTATGCCAAAATGCATGAATGTTGTGGAAATGATCATTCATTTGATTTTTTGCCTTGTTGAGCTGAGAAAACGCGTTTGCTGCGTTCTTAGAGCTGTACGAGCTCAGGAAAGTGGTTTTCTCACACAACTAATGGATATTTATGTAAAACATTCAAAATAAGTTTGTAAACATTTTTAAACAGCAAAACCTTAAAAATAATAAACAAAAAAGTAGTTTTTTAAGATGTATGCCAAAATGCATGAATGTTGTGGAAATGATCATTCATTAGATTTTCTGCCTTGTTGAGCTGAGAAAACGCGTTTGCTGCGTTCTTAGAGCTGTACGAGCTCAGGAAAGTGGTCTTCTCACACAACTAATGGATATTTATGTAAAACATACAAAATAAGTTTGTAAACATTTTTAAACAGCAAAACCTTAAAAATAATAAACAAAAAAGTAGCTTTTTAAGATGTATGCCAAAATGCATGAATGTTGTGGAAATGATCATTCATTTGATTTTTTGCCTTGTTGAGCTGAGAAAACGCGTTTGCTGCGTTCTTAGAGCTGTACGAGCTCAGGAAAGTGGTCTTCTCACACAACTAATGGATATTTATGTAAAACATTCAAAATAAGTTTGTAAACATTTTTAAACAGCAAAACCTTAAAAATAATAAACAAAAAAGTAGTTTTTTAAGATGTATGCCAAAATGCATGAATGTTGTGGAAATGATCATTCATTTGATTTTTTGCCTTGTTGAGCTGAGAAAACGCGTTTGCTGCGTTCTTAGAGCTGTACGAGCTCAGGAAAGTGGTTTTCTCACACAACTAATGGATATTTATGTAAAACATTCAAAATAAGTTTGTAAACATTTTTAAACAGCAAAACCTTAAAAATAATAAACAAAAAAGTAGTTTTTTAAGATGTATGCCAAAATGCATGAATGTTGTGGAAATGATCATTCATTAGATTTTCTGCCTTGTTGAGCTGAGAAAACGCGTTTGCTGTGTTCTTAGAGCTGTACGAGCTCAGGAAAGTGGTTTTCTCACACAACTAATGGATATTTATGTAAAACATACAAAATAAATTTGTAAACATTTTTAAACAGCAAAATCTTAAAAATAATAAACAAAAAAGTTGTTTTTTAAGATGTATGCCAAAATGCATGAATGTTGTGGAAATGATCATTCATTTGATTTTTTGCCTTGTTGAGCTGAGAAAACGCGTTTGCTGCGTTCTTAGAGCTGTACGAGCTCAGGAAAGTGGTTTTCTCACACAACTAATGGATATTCATGTAAAACATTCAAAATAAGTTTGTAAACATTTTTAAACAGCAAAATCTTAAAAATAATAAACAAAAAAGTTGTTTTTTAACGTCATTCAAAAAACATGAATGTTGTGGAAATGATCATTCATTAGATTTTCTGCCTTGTTGAGCTGAGAAAACGCGTTTGCTGTGTTCTTAGAGCTGTACGAGCTCAGGAAAGTGGTTTTCTCACACAACTAATGGATATTTATGTAAAACATACAAAATAAATTTGTAAACATTTTTAAACAGCAAAATCTTAAAAATAATAAACAAAAAAGTTGTTTTTTAAGATGTATGCCAAAATGCATGAATGTTGTGGAAATGATCATTCATTTGATTTTTTGCCTTGTTGAGCTGAGAAAACGCGTTTGCTGCGTTCTTAGAGCTGTACGAGCTCAGGAAAGTGGTTTTCTCACACAACTAATGGATATTTATGTAAAACATTCAAAATAAGTTTGTAAACATTTTTAAACAGCAAAATCTTAAAAATAATAAACAAAAAAGTTGTTTTTTAACATGTCATTCGAAAAACATGAATGTTGTGGAAATGATCATTCATTAGATTTTCTGCCTTGTTGAGCTGAGAAAACGCGTTTGCTGCGTTCTTAGAGCTGTACGAGCTCAGGAAAGTGGTCTTCTCACACAACTAATGGATATTTATGTAAAACATTCAAAATAAGTTTGTAAACATTTTTAAACAGCAAAACCTTAAAAATAATAAACAAAAAAGTAGTTTTTTAAGATGTATGCCAAAATGCATGAATGTTGTGGAAATGATCATTCATTTGATTTTTTGCCTTGTTGAGCTGAGAAAACGCGTTTGCTGCGTTCTTAGAGCTGTACGAGCTCAGGAAAGTGGTTTTCTCACACAACTAATGGATATTTATGTAAAACATTCAAAATAAGTTTGTAAACATTTTTAAACAGCAAAACCTTAAAAATAATAAACAAAAAAGTAGTTTTTTAAGATGTATGCCAAAATGCATGAATGTTGTGGAAATGATCATTCATTAGATTTTCTGCCTTGTTGAGCTGAGAAAACGCGTTTGCTGCGTTCTTAGAGCTGTACGAGCTCAGGAAAGTGGTTTTCTCACACAACTAATGGATATTTATGTAAAACATACAAAATAAGTTTGTAAACATTTTTAAACAGCAAAACCTTAAAAATAATAAACAAAAAAGTAGCTTTTTAAGATGTATGCCAAAATGCATGAATGTTGTGGAAATGATCATTCATTAGATTTTCTGCCTTGTTGAGCTGAGAAAACGCGTTTGCTGTGTTCTTAGAGCTGTACGAGCTCAGGAAAGTGGTTTTCTCACACAACTAATGGATATTTATGTAAAACATACAAAATAAATTTGTAAACATTTTTAAACAGCAAAATCTTAAAAATAATAAACAAAAAAGTTGTTTTTTAAGATGTATGCCAAAATGCATGAATGTTGTGGAAATGATCATTCATTTGATTTTTTGCCTTGTTGAGCTGAGAAAACGCGTTTGCTGCGTTCTTAGAGCTGTACGAGCTCAGGAAAGTGGTTTTCTCACACAACTAATGGATATTCATGTAAAACATTCAAAATAAGTTTGTAAACATTTTTAAACAGCAAAATCTTAAAAATAATAAACAAAAAAGTTGTTTTTTAACATGTCATTCAAAAAACATGAATGTTGTGGAAATGATCATTCATTAGATTTTCTGCCTTGTTGAGCTGAGAAAAGGCGTTTGCTGCGTTCTTAGAGCTGTACGAGCTCAGGAAAGTGGTCTTCTCACACAACTAATGGATATTTATGTAAAACATTCAAAATAAGTTTGTAAACATTTTTAAACAGCAAAACCTTAAAAATAATAAACAAAAAAGTTGTTTTTTAAGATGTATGCCAAAATGCATGAATGTTGTGGAAATGATCATTCATTAGATTTTCTGCCTTGTTGAGCTAAGAAAACGCGTTTGCTGCGTTCTTAGAGCTGTACGAGCTCAGGAAAGTGGTCTTCTCACACAACTAATGGATATTTATGTAAAACATTCAAAATAAGTTTGTAAACATTTTTAAACAGCAAAACCTTAAAAATAATAAACAAAAAAGTAGTTTTTTAAGATGTATGCCAAAATGCATGAATGTTGTGGAAATGATCATTCATTTGATTTTTTGCCTTGTTGAGCTGAGAAAACGCGTTTGCTGCGTTCTTAGAGCTGTACGAGCTCAGGAAAGTGGTCTTCTCACACAACTAATGGATATTTATGTAAAACATTCAAAATAAGTTTGTAAACATTTTTAAACAGCAAAACCTTAAAAATAATAAACAAAAAAGTAGTTTTTTAAGATGTATGCCAAAATGCATGAATGTTGTGGAAATGATCATTCATTTGATTTTTTGCCTTGTTGAGCTGAGAAAACGCGTTTGCTGCGTTCTTAGAGCTGTACGAGCTCAGGAAAGTGGTTTTCTCACACAACTAATGGATATTTATGTAAAACATTCAAAATAAGTTTGTAAACATTTTTAAACAGCAAAACCTTAAAAATAATAAACAAAAAAGTTGTTTTTTAACATGTCATTCAAAAAACATGAATGTTGTGGAAATGATCATTCATTAGATTTTCTGCCTTGTTGAGCTGAGAAAACGCGTTTGCTGCGTTCTTAGAGCTGTACGAGCTCAGGAAAGTGGTCTTCTCACACAACTAATGGATATTTATGTAAAACATTCAAAATAAGTTTGTAAACATTTTTAAACAGCAAAACCTTAAAAATAATAAACAAAAAAGTAGTTTTTTAAGATGTATGCCAAAATGCATGAATGTTGTGGAAATGATCATTCATTTGATTTTTTGCCTTGTTGAGCTGAGAAAACGCGTTTGCTGCGTTCTTAGAGCTGTACGAGCTCAGGAAAGTTGTTTTCTCACACAACTAATGGATATTTATGTAAAACATTCAAAATAAGTTTGTAAACATTTTTAAACAGCAAAACCTTAAAAATAATAAACAAAAAAGTAGTTTTTTAAGATGTATGCCAAAATGCATGAATGTTGTGGAAATGATCATTCATTAGATTTTCTGCCTTGTTGAGCTGAGAAAACGCGTTTGCTGTGTTCTTAGAGCTGTACGAGCTCAGGAAAGTGGTCTTCTCACACAACTAATGGTTATTTATGTAAAACATTCAAAATAAGTTTGTAAACATTTTTAAACAGCAAAACCTTAAAAATAATAAACAAAAAAGTAGTTTTTTAAGATGTATGCCAAAATGCATGAATGTTGTGGAAATGATCATTCATTAGATTTTCTGCCTTGTTGAGCTGAGAAAAGGCGTTTGCTGCGTTCTTAGAGCTGTACGAGCTCAGGAAAGTGGTCTTCTCACACAACTAATGGATATTTATGTAAAACATTCAAAATAAGTTTGTAAACATTTTTAAACAGCAAAACCTTAAAAATAATAAACAAAAAAGTTGTTTTTTAAGATGTATGCCAAAATGCATGAATGTTGTGGAAATGATCATTCATTAGATTTTCTGCCTTGTTGAGCTAAGAAAACGCGTTTGCTGCGTTCTTAGAGCTGTACGAGCTCAGGAAAGTGGTCTTCTCACACAACTAATGGATATTTATGTAAAACATTCAAAATAAGTTTGTAAACATTTTTAAACAGCAAAACCTTAAAAATAATAAACAAAAAAGTAGTTTTTTAAGATGTATGCCAAAATGCATGAATGTTGTGGAAATGATCATTCATTTGATTTTTTGCCTTGTTGAGCTGAGAAAACGCGTTTGCTGCGTTCTTAGAGCTGTACGAGCTCAGGAAAGTGGTTTTCTCACACAACTAATGGATATTTATGTAAAACATTCAAAATAAGTTTGTAAACATTTTTAAACAGCAAAACCTTAAAAATAATAAACAAAAAAGTAGTTTTTTAAGATGTATGCCAAAATGCATGAATGTTGTGGAAATGATCATTCATTAGATTTTCTGCCTTGTTGAGCTGAGAAAACGCGTTTGCTGCGTTCTTAGAGCTGTACGAGCTCAGGAAAGTGGTTTTCTCACACAACTAATGGATATTTATGTAAAACATACAAAATAAGTTTGTAAACATTTTTAAACAGCAAAACCTTAAAAATAATAAACAAAAAAGTAGCTTTTTAAGATGTATGCCAAAATGCATGAATGTTGTGGAAATGATCATTCATTAGATTTTCTGCCTTGTTGAGCTGAGAAAACGCGTTTGCTGTGTTCTTAGAGCTGTACGAGCTCAGGAAAGTGGTTTTCTCACACAACTAATGGATATTTATGTAAAACATACAAAATAAATTTGTAAACATTTTTAAACAGCAAAATCTTAAAAATAATAAACAAAAAAGTTGTTTTTTAAGATGTATGCCAAAATGCATGAATGTTGTGGAAATGATCATTCATTTGATTTTTTGCCTTGTTGAGCTGAGAAAACGCGTTTGCTGCGTTCTTAGAGCTGTACGAGCTCAGGAAAGTGGTTTTCTCACACAACTAATGGATATTCATGTAAAACATTCAAAATAAGTTTGTAAACATTTTTAAACAGCAAAATCTTAAAAATAATAAACAAAAAAGTTGTTTTTTAACATGTCATTCAAAAAACATGAATGTTGTGGAAATGATCATTCATTAGATTTTCTGCCTTGTTGAGCTGAGAAAAGGCGTTTGCTGCGTTCTTAGAGCTGTACGAGCTCAGGAAAGTGGTCTTCTCACACAACTAATGGATATTTATGTAAAACATTCAAAATAAGTTTGTAAACATTTTTAAACAGCAAAACCTTAAAAATAATAAACAAAAAAGTTGTTTTTTAAGATGTATGCCAAAATGCATGAATGTTGTGGAAATGATCATTCATTAGATTTTCTGCCTTGTTGAGCTAAGAAAACGCGTTTGCTGCGTTCTTAGAGCTGTACGAGCTCAGGAAAGTGGTCTTCTCACACAACTAATGGATATTTATGTAAAACATTCAAAATAAGTTTGTAAACATTTTTAAACAGCAAAACCTTAAAAATAATAAACAAAAAAGTAGTTTTTTAAGATGTATGCCAAAATGCATGAATGTTGTGGAAATGATCATTCATTTGATTTTTTGCCTTGTTGAGCTGAGAAAACGCGTTTGCTGCGTTCTTAGAGCTGTACGAGCTCAGGAAAGTGGTCTTCTCACACAACTAATGGATATTTATGTAAAACATTCAAAATAAGTTTGTAAACATTTTTAAACAGCAAAACCTTAAAAATAATAAACAAAAAAGTAGTTTTTTAAGATGTATGCCAAAATGCATGAATGTTGTGGAAATGATCATTCATTTGATTTTTTGCCTTGTTGAGCTGAGAAAACGCGTTTGCTGCGTTCTTAGAGCTGTACGAGCTCAGGAAAGTGGTTTTCTCACACAACTAATGGATATTTATGTAAAACATTCAAAATAAGTTTGTAAACATTTTTAAACAGCAAAACCTTAAAAATAATAAACAAAAAAGTTGTTTTTTAACATGTCATTCAAAAAACATGAATGTTGTGGAAATGATCATTCATTAGATTTTCTGCCTTGTTGAGCTGAGAAAACGCGTTTGCTGCGTTCTTAGAGCTGTACGAGCTCAGGAAAGTGGTCTTCTCACACAACTAATGGATATTTATGTAAAACATTCAAAATAAGTTTGTAAACATTTTTAAACAGCAAAACCTTAAAAATAATAAACAAAAAAGTAGTTTTTTAAGATGTATGCCAAAATGCATGAATGTTGTGGAAATGATCATTCATTTGATTTTTTGCCTTGTTGAGCTGAGAAAACGCGTTTGCTGCGTTCTTAGAGCTGTACGAGCTCAGGAAAGTTGTTTTCTCACACAACTAATGGATATTTATGTAAAACATTCAAAATAAGTTTGTAAACATTTTTAAACAGCAAAACCTTAAAAATAATAAACAAAAAAGTAGTTTTTTAAGATGTATGCCAAAATGCATGAATGTTGTGGAAATGATCATTCATTAGATTTTCTGCCTTGTTGAGCTGAGAAAACGCGTTTGCTGTGTTCTTAGAGCTGTACGAGCTCAGGAAAGTGGTCTTCTCACACAACTAATGGTTATTTATGTAAAACATTCAAAATAAGTTTGTAAACATTTTTAAACAGCAAAACCTTAAAAATAATAAACAAAAAAGTAGTTTTTTAAGATGTATGCCAAAATGCATGAATGTTGTGGAAATGATCATTCATTAGATTTTCTGCCTTGTTGAGCTGAGAAAAGGCGTTTGCTGCGTTCTTAGAGCTGTACGAGCTCAGGAAAGTGGTCTTCTCACACAACTAATGGATATTTATGTAAAACATTCAAAATAAGTTTGTAAACATTTTTAAACAGCAAAACCTTAAAAATAATAAACAAAAAAGTTGTTTTTTAAGATGTATGCCAAAATGCATGAATGTTGTGGAAATGATCATTCATTAGATTTTCTGCCTTGTTGAGCTAAGAAAACGCGTTTGCTGCGTTCTTAGAGCTGTACGAGCTCAGGAAAGTGGTCTTCTCACACAACTAATGGATATTTATGTAAAACATTCAAAATAAGTTTGTAAACATTTTTAAACAGCAAAACCTTAAAAATAATAAACAAAAAAGTAGTTTTTTAAGATGTATGCCAAAATGCATGAATGTTGTGGAAATGATCATTCATTTGATTTTTTGCCTTGTTGAGCTGAGAAAACGCGTTTGCTGCGTTCTTAGAGCTGTACGAGCTCAGGAAAGTGGTCTTCTCACACAACTAATGGATATTTATGTAAAACATTCAAAATAAGTTTGTAAACATTTTTAAACAGCAAAACCTTAAAAATAATAAACAAAAAAGTAGTTTTTTAAGATGTATGCCAAAATGCATGAATGTTGTGGAAATGATCATTCATTTGATTTTTTGCCTTGTTGAGCTGAGAAAACGCGTTTGCTGCGTTCTTAGAGCTGTACGAGCTCAGGAAAGTGGTTTTCTCACACAACTAATGGATATTTATGTAAAACATTCAAAATAAGTTTGTAAACATTTTTAAACAGCAAAACCTTAAAAATAATAAACAAAAAAGTTGTTTTTTAACATGTCATTCAAAAAACATGAATGTTGTGGAAATGATCATTCATTAGATTTTCTGCCTTGTTGAGCTGAGAAAACGCGTTTGCTGCGTTCTTAGAGCTGTACGAGCTCAGGAAAGTGGTCTTCTCACACAACTAATGGATATTTATGTAAAACATTCAAAATAAGTTTGTAAACATTTTTAAACAGCAAAACCTTAAAAATAATAAACAAAAAAGTTGTTTTTTAACATGTCATTCAAAAAACATGAATGTTGTGGAAATGATCATTCATTAGATTTTCTGCCTTGTTGAGCTGAGAAAACGCGTTTGCTGCGTTCTTAGAGCTGTACGAGCTCAGGAAAGTGGTCTTCTCACACAACTAATGGATATTTATGTAAAACATTCAAAATAAGTTTGTAAACATTTTTAAACAGCAAAACCTTAAAAATAATAAACAAAAAAGTAGTTTTTTAAGATGTATGCCAAAATGCATGAATGTTGTGGAAATGATCATTCATTTGATTTTTTGCCTTGTTGAGCTGAGAAAACGCGTTTGCTGCGTTCTTAGAGCTGTACGAGCTCAGGAAAGTTGTTTTCTCACACAACTAATGGATATTTATGTAAAACATTCAAAATAAGTTTGTAAACATTTTTAAACAGCAAAACCTTAAAAATAATAAACAAAAAAGTAGTTTTTTAAGATGTATGCCAAAATGCATGAATGTTGTGGAAATGATCATTCATTAGATTTTCTGCCTTGTTGAGCTGAGAAAACGCGTTTGCTGTGTTCTTAGAGCTGTACGAGCTCAGGAAAGTGGTCTTCTCACACAACTAATGGTTATTTATGTAAAACATTCAAAATAAGTTTGTAAACATTTTTAAACAGCAAAACCTTAAAAATAATAAACAAAAAAGTAGTTTTTTAAGATGTATGCCAAAATGCATGAATGTTGTGGAAATGATCATTCATTAGATTTTCTGCCTTGTTGAGCTGAGAAAACGCGTTTGCTGTGTTCTTAGAGCTGTACGAGCTCAGGAAAGTGGTCTTCTCACACAACTAATGGTTATTTATGTAAAACATTCAAAATAAGTTTGTAAACATTTTTAAACAGCAAAACCTTAAAAATAATAAACAAAAAAGTAGTTTTTTAAGATGTATGCCAAAATGCATGAATGTTGTGGAAATGATCATTCATTAGATTTTCTGCCTTGTTGAGCTGAGAAAACGCGTTTGCTGCGTTCTTAGAGCTGTACGAGCTCAGGAAAGTGGTCTTCTCACACAACTAATGGATATTTATGTAAAACATTCAAAATAAGTTTGTAAACATTTTTAAACAGCAAAACCTTAAAAATAATAAACAAAAAAGTAGTTTTTTAAGATGTATGCCAAAATGCATGAATGTTGTGGAAATGATCATTCATTTGATTTTTTGCCTTGTTGGGCTGAGAAAACGCGTTTGCTGCGTTCTTAGAGCTGTACGAGCTCAGGAAAGTGGTTTTCTCACACAACTAATGGATATTTATGTAAAACATTCAAAATAAGTTTGTAAACATTTTTAAACAGCAAAATCTTAAAAATAATAAACAAAAAAGTTGTTTTTTAACATGTCATTCGAAAAACATGAATGTTGTGGAAATGATCATTCATTAGATTTTCTGCCTTGTTGAGCTGAGAAAACGCGTTTGCTGCGTTCTTAGAGCTGTACGAGCTCAGGAAAGTGGTCTTCTCACACAACTAATGGATATTTATGTAAAACATTCAAAATAAGTTTGTAAACATTTTTAAACAGCAAAACCTTAAAAATAATAAACAAAAAAGTAGTTTTTTAAGATGTATGCCAAAATGCATGAATGTTGTGGAAATGATCATTCATTTGATTTTTTGCCTTGTTGAGCTGAGAAAACGCGTTTGCTGCGTTCTTAGAGCTGTACGAGCTCAGGAAAGTGGTTTTCTCACACAACTAATGGATATTTATGTAAAACATTCAAAATAAGTTTGTAAACATTTTTAAACAGCAAAACCTTAAAAATAATAAACAAAAAAGTAGTTTTTTAAGATGTATGCCAAAATGCATGAATGTTGTGGAAATGATCATTCATTAGATTTTCTGCCTTGTTGAGCTGAGAAAACGCGTTTGCTGCGTTCTTAGAGCTGTACGAGCTCAGGAAAGTGGTTTTCTCACACAACTAATGGATATTTATGTAAAACATACAAAATAAGTTTGTAAACATTTTTAAACAGCAAAACCTTAAAAATAATAAACAAAAAAGTAGCTTTTTAAGATGTATGCCAAAATGCATGAATGTTGTGGAAATGATCATTCATTAGATTTTCTGCCTTGTTGAGCTGAGAAAACGCGTTTGCTGTGTTCTTAGAGCTGTACGAGCTCAGGAAAGTGGTTTTCTCACACAACTAATGGATATTTATGTAAAACATACAAAATAAATTTGTAAACATTTTTAAACAGCAAAATCTTAAAAATAATAAACAAAAAAGTTGTTTTTTAAGATGTATGCCAAAATGCATGAATGTTGTGGAAATGATCATTCATTTGATTTTTTGCCTTGTTGAGCTGAGAAAACGCGTTTGCTGCGTTCTTAGAGCTGTACGAGCTCAGGAAAGTGGTTTTCTCACACAACTAATGGATATTCATGTAAAACATTCAAAATAAGTTTGTAAACATTTTTAAACAGCAAAATCTTAAAAATAATAAACAAAAAAGTTGTTTTTTAACATGTCATTCAAAAAACATGAATGTTGTGGAAATGATCATTCATTAGATTTTCTGCCTTGTTGAGCTGAGAAAACGCGTTTGCTGTGTTCTTAGAGCTGTACGAGCTCAGGAAAGTGGTCTTCTCACACAACTAATGGTTATTTATGTAAAACATTCAAAATAAGTTTGTAAACATTTTTAAACAGCAAAACCTTAAAAATAATAAACAAAAAAGTAGTTTTTTAAGATGTATGCCAAAATGCATGAATGTTGTGGAAATGATCATTCATTAGATTTT
Source organism: Clarias gariepinus (assembly GCF_024256425.1). NCBI lineage: Eukaryota > Metazoa > Chordata > Actinopteri > Siluriformes > Clariidae > Clarias > Clarias gariepinus. The sequence continues at coordinate 19,348,791 of NC_071110.1, forward strand.
CTGCCTTGTTGAGCTGAGAAAAGGCGTTTGCTGCGTTCTTAGAGCTGTACGAGCTCAGGAAAGTGGTCTTCTCACACAACTAATGGATATTTATGTAAAACATTCAAAATAAGTTTGTAAACATTTTTAAACAGCAAAACCTTAAAAATAATAAACAAAAAAGTTGTTTTTTAAGATGTATGCCAAAATGCATGAATGTTGTGGAAATGATCATTCATTAGATTTTCTGCCTTGTTGAGCTAAGAAAACGCGTTTGCTGCGTTCTTAGAGCTGTACGAGCTCAGGAAAGTGGTCTTCTCACACAACTAATGGATATTTATGTAAAACATTCAAAATAAGTTTGTAAACATTTTTAAACAGCAAAACCTTAAAAATAATAAACAAAAAAGTAGTTTTTTAAGATGTATGCCAAAATGCATGAATGTTGTGGAAATGATCATTCATTTGATTTTTTGCCTTGTTGAGCTGAGAAAACGCGTTTGCTGCGTTCTTAGAGCTGTACGAGCTCAGGAAAGTGGTCTTCTCACACAACTAATGGATATTTATGTAAAACATTCAAAATAAGTTTGTAAACATTTTTAAACAGCAAAACCTTAAAAATAATAAACAAAAAAGTAGTTTTTTAAGATGTATGCCAAAATGCATGAATGTTGTGGAAATGATCATTCATTTGATTTTTTGCCTTGTTGAGCTGAGAAAACGCGTTTGCTGCGTTCTTAGAGCTGTACGAGCTCAGGAAAGTGGTTTTCTCACACAACTAATGGATATTTATGTAAAACATTCAAAATAAGTTTGTAAACATTTTTAAACAGCAAAACCTTAAAAATAATAAACAAAAAAGTTGTTTTTTAACATGTCATTCAAAAAACATGAATGTTGTGGAAATGATCATTCATTAGATTTTCTGCCTTGTTGAGCTGAGAAAACGCGTTTGCTGCGTTCTTAGAGCTGTACGAGCTCAGGAAAGTGGTCTTCTCACACAACTAATGGATATTTATGTAAAACATTCAAAATAAGTTTGTAAACATTTTTAAACAGCAAAACCTTAAAAATAATAAACAAAAAAGTAGTTTTTTAAGATGTATGCCAAAATGCATGAATGTTGTGGAAATGATCATTCATTTGATTTTTTGCCTTGTTGAGCTGAGAAAACGCGTTTGCTGCGTTCTTAGAGCTGTACGAGCTCAGGAAAGTTGTTTTCTCACACAACTAATGGATATTTATGTAAAACATTCAAAATAAGTTTGTAAACATTTTTAAACAGCAAAACCTTAAAAATAATAAACAAAAAAGTAGTTTTTTAAGATGTATGCCAAAATGCATGAATGTTGTGGAAATGATCATTCATTAGATTTTCTGCCTTGTTGAGCTGAGAAAACGCGTTTGCTGTGTTCTTAGAGCTGTACGAGCTCAGGAAAGTGGTCTTCTCACACAACTAATGGTTATTTATGTAAAACATTCAAAATAAGTTTGTAAACATTTTTAAACAGCAAAACCTTAAAAATAATAAACAAAAAAGTAGTTTTTTAAGATGTATGCCAAAATGCATGAATGTTGTGGAAATGATCATTCATTAGATTTTCTGCCTTGTTGAGCTGAGAAAACGCGTTTGCTGTGTTCTTAGAGCTGTACGAGCTCAGGAAAGTGGTCTTCTCACACAACTAATGGTTATTTATGTAAAACATTCAAAATAAGTTTGTAAACATTTTTAAACAGCAAAACCTTAAAAATAATAAACAAAAAAGTAGTTTTTTAAGATGTATGCCAAAATGCATGAATGTTGTGGAAATGATCATTCATTAGATTTTCTGCCTTGTTGAGCTGAGAAAACGCGTTTGCTGCGTTCTTAGAGCTGTACGAGCTCAGGAAAGTGGTCTTCTCACACAACTAATGGATATTTATGTAAAACATTCAAAATAAGTTTGTAAACATTTTTAAACAGCAAAACCTTAAAAATAATAAACAAAAAAGTAGCTTTTTAAGATGTATGCCAAAATGCATGAATGTTGTGGAAATGATCATTCATTTGATTTTTTGCCTTGTTGAGCTGAGAAATCGCGTTTGCTGCGTTCTTAGAGCTGTACGAGCTCAGGAAAGTGGTTTTCTCACACAACTAATGGATATTTATGTAAAACATTCAAAATAAGTTTGTAAACATTTTTAAACAGCAAAATCTTGAAAAAATAAACAAAAAAGTTGTTTTTTAACATGTCATTCAAAAAACATGAATGTTGTGGAAATGATCATTCATTAGATTTTCTGCCTTGTTGAGCTGAGAAAACACGTTTGCTGCGTTCTTAGAGCTGTACGAGCTCAGGAAAGTGGTTTTCTCACACAACTTATGGATATTTATGTAAAACATACAAAATAAATTTGTAAACATTTTTAAACAGCAAAATCTTAAAAATAATAAACAAAAAAGTTGTTTTTTAAGATGTATGCCAAAATGCATGAATGTTGTGGAAATGATCATTCATTTGATTTTTTGCCTTGTTGAGCTGAGAAAACGCGTTTGCTGCGTTCTTAGAGCTGTACGAGCTCAGGAAAGTGGTTTTCTCACACAACTAATGGATATTTATGTAAAACATTCAAAATAAGTTTGTAAACATTTTTAAACAGCAAAACCTTAAAAATAATAAACAAAAAAGTAGTTTTTTAAGATGTATGCCAAAATGCATGAATGTTGTGGAAATGATCATTCATTAGATTTTCTGCCTTGTTGAGCTGAGAAAACGCGTTTGCTGCGTTCTTAGAGCTGTACGAGCTCAGGAAAGTGGTCTTCTCACACAACTAATGGATATTTATGTAAAACATTCAAAATAAGTTTGTAAACATTTTTAAACAGCAAAACCTTAAAAATAATAAACAAAAAAGTAGTTTTTTAAGATGTATGCCAAAATGCATGAATGTTGTGGAAATGATCATTCATTTGATTTTTTGCCTTGTTGAGCTGAGAAAACGCGTTTGCTGCGTTCTTAGAGCTGTACGAGCTCAGGAAAGTGGTTTTCTCACACAACTAATGGATATTTATGTAAAACATTCAAAATAAGTTTGTAAACATTTTTAAACAGCAAAATCTTAAAAATAATAAACAAAAAAGTTGTTTTTTAACATGTCATTCAAAAAACATGAATGTTGTGGAAATGATCATTCATTAGATTTTCTGCCTTGTTGAGCTGAGAAAACGCGTTTGCTGCGTTCTTAGAGCTGTACGAGCTCAGGAAAGTGGTCTTCTCACACAACTAATGGTTATTTATGTAAAACATTCAAAATAAGTTTGTAAACATTTTTAAACAGCAAAATCTTGAAAAAATAAACAAAAAAGTTGTTTTTTAACATGTCATTCAAAAAACATGAATGTTGTGGAAATGATCATTCATTAGATTTTCTGCCTTGTTGAGCTGAGAAAACACGTTTGCTGCGTTCTTAGAGCTGTACGAGCTCAGGAAAGTGGTTTTCTCACACAACTTATGGATATTTATGTAAAACATACAAAATAAATTTGTAAACATTTTTAAACAGCAAAATCTTAAAAATAATAAACAAAAAAGTTGTTTTTTAAGATGTATGCCAAAATGCATGAATGTTGTGGAAATGATCATTCATTTGATTTTTTGCCTTGTTGAGCTGAGAAAACGCGTTTGCTGCGTTCTTACAGCTGTACGAGCTCAGGAAAGTGGTTTTCTCACACAACTAATGGATATTTATGTAAAACATTCAAAATAAGTTTGTAAACATTTTTAAACAGCAAAACCTTAAAAATAATAAACAAAAAAGTAGTTTTTTAAGATGTATGCCAAAATGCATGAATGTTGTGGAAATGATCATTCATTAGATTTTCTGCCTTGTTGAGCTGAGAAAACGCGTTTGCTGCGTTCTTAGAGCTGTACGAGCTCAGGAAAGTGGTCTTCTCACACAACTAATGGATATTTATGTAAAACATTCAAAATAAGTTTGTAAACATTTTTAAACAGCAAAACCTTAAAAATAATAAACAAAAAAGTAGTTTTTTAAGATGTATGCCAAAATGCATGAATGTTGTGGAAATGATCATTCATTTGATTTTTTGCCTTGTTGAGCTGAGAAAACGCGTTTGCTGCGTTCTTAGAGCTGTACGAGCTCAGGAAAGTGGTTTTCTCACACAACTAATGGATATTTATGTAAAACATTCAAAATAAGTTTGTAAACATTTTTAAACAGCAAAATCTTAAAAATAATAAACAAAAAAGTTGTTTTTTAACATGTCATTCAAAAAACATGAATGTTGTGGAAATGATCATTCATTAGATTTTCTGCCTTGTTGAGCTGAGAAAACGCGTTTGCTGCGTTCTTAGAGCTGTACGAGCTCAGGAAAGTGGTCTTCTCACACAACTAATGGTTATTTATGTAAAACATTCAAAATAAGTTTGTAAACATTTTTAAACAGCAAAACCTTAAAAATAATAAACAAAAAAGTAGTTTTTTAAGATGTATGCCAAAATGCATGAATGTTGTGGAAATGATCATTCATTAGATTTTCTGCCTTGTTGAGCTGAGAAAACGCGTTTGCTGCGTTCTTAGAGCTGTACGAGCTCAGGAAAGTGGTCTTCTCACACAACTAATGGATATTTATGTAAAACATTCAAAATAAGTTTGTAAACATTTTTAAACAGCAAAACCTTAAAAATAATAAACAAAAAAGTAGCTTTTTAAGATGTATGCCAAAATGCATGAATGTTGTGGAAATGATCATTCATTTGATTTGTTGCCTTGTTGAGCTGAGAAAACGCGTTTGCTGCGTTCTTAGAGCTGTACGAGCTCAGGAAAGTGGTTTTCTCACACAACTAATGGATATTTATGTAAAACATTCAAAATAAGTTTGTAAACATTTTTAAACAGCAAAACCTTAAAAATAATAAACAAAAAAGTTGTTTTTTAAGATGTATGCCAAAATGCATGAATGTTGTGGAAATGATCATTCATTAGATTTTCTGCCTTGTTGAGCTAAGAAAACGCGTTTGCTGCGTTCTTAGAGCTGTACGAGCTCAGGAAAGTGGTCTTCTCACACAACTAATGGATATTTATGTAAAACATTCAAAATAAGTTTGTAAACATTTTTAAACAGCAAAACCTTAAAAATAATAAACAAAAAAGTAGTTTTTTAAGATGTATGCCAAAATGCATGAATGTTGTGGAAATGATCATTCATTTGATTTTTTGCCTTGTTGAGCTGAGAAAACGCGTTTGCTGCGTTCTTAGAGCTGTACGAGCTCAGGAAAGTGGTCTTCTCACACAACTAATGGATATTTATGTAAAACATTCAAAATAAGTTTGTAAACATTTTTAAACAGCAAAACCTTAAAAATAATAAACAAAAAAGTTGTTTTTTAACATGTCATTCAAAAAACATGAATGTTGTGGAAATGATCATTCATTAGATTTTCTGCCTTGTTGAGCTGAGAAAACGCGTTTGCTGCGTTCTTAGAGCTGTACGAGCTCAGGAAAGTGGTCTTCTCACACAACTAATGGATATTTATGTAAAACATTCAAAATAAGTTTGTAAACATTTTTAAACAGCAAAACCTTAAAAATAATAAACAAAAAAGTAGTTTTTTAAGATGTATGCCAAAATGCATGAATGTTGTGGAAATGATCATTCATTTGATTTTTTGCCTTGTTGAGCTGAGAAAACGCGTTTGCTGCGTTCTTAGAGCTGTACGAGCTCAGGAAAGTTGTTTTCTCACACAACTAATGGATATTTATGTAAAACATTCAAAATAAGTTTGTAAACATTTTTAAACAGCAAAACCTTAAAAATAATAAACAAAAAAGTAGTTTTTTAAGATGTATGCCAAAATGCATGAATGTTGTGGAAATGATCATTCATTTGATTTTTTGCCTTGTTGGGCTGAGAAAACGCGTTTGCTGCGTTCTTAGAGCTGTACGAGCTCAGGAAAGTGGTTTTCTCACACAACTAATGGATATTTATGTAAAACATTCAAAATAAGTTTGTAAACATTTTTAAACAGCAAAATCTTAAAAATAATAAACAAAAAAGTTGTTTTTTAACATGTCATTCGAAAAACATGAATGTTGTGGAAATGATCATTCATTAGATTTTCTGCCTTGTTGAGCTGAGAAAACGCGTTTGCTGCGTTCTTAGAGCTGTACGAGCTCAGGAAAGTGGTCTTCTCACACAACTAATGGATATTTATGTAAAACATTCAAAATAAGTTTGTAAACATTTTTAAACAGCAAAACCTTAAAAATAATAAACAAAAAAGTAGTTTTTTAAGATGTATGCCAAAATGCATGAATGTTGTGGAAATGATCATTCATTTGATTTTTTGCCTTGTTGAGCTGAGAAAACGCGTTTGCTGCGTTCTTAGAGCTGTACGAGCTCAGGAAAGTGGTTTTCTCACACAACTAATAGATATTTATGTAAAACATTCAAAATAAGTTTGTAAACATTTTTAAACAGCAAAACCTTAAAAATAATAAACAAAAAAGTAGTTTTTTAAGATGTATGCCAAAATGCATGAATGTTGTGGAAATGATCATTCATTAGATTTTCTGCCTTGTTGAGCTGAGAAAACGCGTTTGCTGCGTTCTTAGAGCTGTACGAGCTCAGGAAAGTGGTCTTCTCACACAACTAATGGATATTTATGTAAAACATACAAAATAAGTTTGTAAACATTTTTAAACAGCAAAACCTTAAAAATAATAAACAAAAAAGTAGCTTTTTAAGATGTATGCCAAAATGCATGAATGTTGTGGAAATGATCATTCATTTGATTTTTTGCCTTGTTGAGCTGAGAAAACGCGTTTGCTGCGTTCTTAGAGCTGTACGAGCTCAGGAAAGTGGTCTTCTCACACAACTAATGGATATTTATGTAAAACATTCAAAATAAGTTTGTAAACATTTTTAAACAGCAAAACCTTAAAAATAATAAACAAAAAAGTAGTTTTTTAAGATGTATGCCAAAATGCATGAATGTTGTGGAAATGATCATTCATTTGATTTTTTGCCTTGTTGAGCTGAGAAAACGCGTTTGCTGCGTTCTTAGAGCTGTACGAGCTCAGGAAAGTGGTTTTCTCACACAACTAATGGATATTTATGTAAAACATTCAAAATAAGTTTGTAAACATTTTTAAACAGCAAAACCTTAAAAATAATAAACAAAAAAGTAGTTTTTTAAGATGTATGCCAAAATGCATGAATGTTGTGGAAATGATCATTCATTAGATTTTCTGCCTTGTTGAGCTGAGAAAACGCGTTTGCTGTGTTCTTAGAGCTGTACGAGCTCAGGAAAGTGGTTTTCTCACACAACTAATGGATATTTATGTAAAACATACAAAATAAATTTGTAAACATTTTTAAACAGCAAAATCTTAAAAATAATAAACAAAAAAGTTGTTTTTTAAGATGTATGCCAAAATGCATGAATGTTGTGGAAATGATCATTCATTTGATTTTTTGCCTTGTTGAGCTGAGAAAACGCGTTTGCTGCGTTCTTAGAGCTGTACGAGCTCAGGAAAGTGGTTTTCTCACACAACTAATGGATATTCATGTAAAACATTCAAAATAAGTTTGTAAACATTTTTAAACAGCAAAATCTTAAAAATAATAAACAAAAAAGTTGTTTTTTAACGTCATTCAAAAAACATGAATGTTGTGGAAATGATCATTCATTAGATTTTCTGCCTTGTTGAGCTGAGAAAACGCGTTTGCTGTGTTCTTAGAGCTGTACGAGCTCAGGAAAGTGGTTTTCTCACACAACTAATGGATATTTATGTAAAACATACAAAATAAATTTGTAAACATTTTTAAACAGCAAAATCTTAAAAATAATAAACAAAAAAGTAGTTTTTTAAGATGTATGCCAAAATGCATGAATGTTGTGGAAATGATCATTCATTTGATTTTTTGCCTTGTTGAGCTGAGAAAACGCGTTTGCTGCGTTCTTAGAGCTGTACGAGCTCAGGAAAGTGGTTTTCTCACACAACTAATGGATATTTATGTAAAACATTCAAAATAAGTTTGTAAACATTTTTAAACAGGCAAAACCTTAAAAATAATAAACAAAAAAGTTGTTTTTTAAGATGTATGCCAAAATGCATGAATGTTGTGGAAATGATCATTCATTAGATTTTCTGCCTTGTTGAGCTGAGAAAACGCGTTTGCTGCGTTCTTAGAGCTGTACGAGCTCAGGAAAGTGGTCTTCTCACACAACTAATGGATATTTATGTAAAACATTCAAAATAAGTTTGTAAACATTTTTAAACAGCAAAACCTTAAAAATAATAAACAAAAAAGTAGTTTTTTAAGATGTATGCCAAAATGCATGAATGTTGTGGAAATGATCATTCATTTGATTTTTTGCCTTGTTGGGCTGAGAAAACGCGTTTGCTGCGTTCTTAGAGCTGTACGAGCTCAGGAAAGTGGTTTTCTCACACAACTAATGGATATTTATGTAAAACATTCAAAATAAGTTTGTAAACATTTTTAAACAGCAAAATCTTAAAAATAATAAACAAAAAAGTTGTTTTTTAACATGTCATTCGAAAAACATGAATGTTGTGGAAATGATCATTCATTAGATTTTCTGCCTTGTTGAGCTGAGAAAACGCGTTTGCTGCGTTCTTAGAGCTGTACGAGCTCAGGAAAGTGGTCTTCTCACACAACTAATGGATATTTATGTAAAACATTCAAAATAAGTTTGTAAACATTTTTAAACAGCAAAACCTTAAAAATAATAAACAAAAAAGTAGTTTTTTAAGATGTATGCCAAAATGCATGAATGTTGTGGAAATGATCATTCATTTGATTTTTTGCCTTGTTGAGCTGAGAAAACGCGTTTGCTGCGTTCTTAGAGCTGTACGAGCTCAGGAAAGTGGTTTTCTCACACAACTAATGGATATTTATGTAAAACATTAAAAATAAGTTTGTAAACATTTTTAAACAGCAAAACCTTAAAAATAATAAACAAAAAAGTAGTTTTTTAAGATGTATGCCAAAATGCATGAATGTTGTGGAAATGATCATTCATTAGATTTTCTGCCTTGTTGAGCTGAGAAAACGCGTTTGCTGCGTTCTTAGAGCTGTACGAGCTCAGGAAAGTGGTCTTCTCACACAACTAATGGATATTTATGTAAAACATACAAAATAAGTTTGTAAACATTTTTAAACAGCAAAACCTTAAAAATAATAAACAAAAAAGTAGCTTTTTAAGATGTATGCCAAAATGCATGAATGTTGTGGAAATGATCATTCATTTGATTTTTTGCCTTGTTGAGCTGAGAAAACGCGTTTGCTGCGTTCTTAGAGCTGTACGAGCTCAGGAAAGTGGTCTTCTCACACAACTAATGGATATTTATGTAAAACATTCAAAATAAGTTTGTAAACATTTTTAAACAGCAAAACCTTAAAAATAATAAACAAAAAAGTAGTTTTTTAAGATGTATGCCAAAATGCATGAATGTTGTGGAAATGATCATTCATTTGATTTTTTGCCTTGTTGAGCTGAGAAAACGCGTTTGCTGCGTTCTTAGAGCTGTACGAGCTCAGGAAAGTGGTTTTCTCACACAACTAATGGATATTTATGTAAAACATTCAAAATAAGTTTGTAAACATTTTTAAACAGCAAAACCTTAAAAATAATAAACAAAAAAGTAGTTTTTTAAGATGTATGCCAAAATGCATGAATGTTGTGGAAATGATCATTCATTAGATTTTCTGCCTTGTTGAGCTGAGAAAACGCGTTTGCTGCGTTCTTAGAGCTGTACGAGCTCAGGAAAGTGGTTTTCTCACACAACTAATGGATATTTATGTAAAACATTCAAAATAAGTTTGTAAACATTTTTAAACAGCAAAATCTTAAAAATAATAAACAAAAAAGTTGTTTTTTAACATGTCATTCGAAAAACATGAATGTTGTGGAAATGATCATTCATTAGATTTTCTGCCTTGTTGAGCTGAGAAAACGCGTTTGCTGCGTTCTTAGAGCTGTACGAGCTCAGGAAAGTGGTCTTCTCACACAACTAATGGATATTTATGTAAAACATTCAAAATAAGTTTGTAAACATTTTTAAACAGCAAAACCTTAAAAATAATAAACAAAAAAGTAGCTTTTTAAGATGTATGCCAAAATGCATGAATGTTGTGGAAATGATCATTCATTAGATTTTCTGCCTTGTTGAGCTGAGAAAACGCGTTTGCTGTGTTCTTAGAGCTGTACGAGCTCAGGAAAGTGGTTTTCTCACACAACTAATGGATATTTATGTAAAACATACAAAATAAATTTGTAAACATTTTTAAACAGCAAAATCTTAAAAATAATAAACAAAAAAGTTGTTTTTTAAGATGTATGCCAAAATGCATGAATGTTGTGGAAATGATCATTCATTTGATTTTTTGCCTTGTTGAGCTGAGAAAACGCGTTTGCTGCGTTCTTAGAGCTGTACGAGCTCAGGAAAGTGGTTTTCTCACACAACTAATGGATATTCATGTAAAACATTCAAAATAAGTTTGTAAACATTTTTAAACAGCAAAATCTTAAAAATAATAAACAAAAAAGTTGTTTTTTAACATGTCATTCAAAAAACATGAATGTTGTGGAAATGATCATTCATTAGATTTTCTGCCTTGTTGAGCTGAGAAAACGCGTTTGCTGTGTTCTTAGAGCTGTACGAGCTCAGGAAAGTGGTCTTCTCACACAACTAATGGTTATTTATGTAAAACATTCAAAATAAGTTTGTAAACATTTTTAAACAGCAAAACCTTAAAAATAATAAACAAAAAAGTAGTTTTTTAAGATGTATGCCAAAATGCATGAATGTTGTGGAAATGATCATTCATTAGATTTTCTGCCTTGTTGAGCTGAGAAAAGGCGTTTGCTGCGTTCTTAGAGCTGTACGAGCTCAGGAAAGTGGTCTTCTCACACAACTAATGGATATTTATGTAAAACATTCAAAATAAGTTTGTAAACATTTTTAAACAGCAAAACCTTAAAAATAATAAACAAAAAAGTTGTTTTTTAAGATGTATGCCAAAATGCATGAATGTTGTGGAAATGATCATTCATTAGATTTTCTGCCTTGTTGAGCTAAGAAAACGCGTTTGCTGCGTTCTTAGAGCTGTACGAGCTCAGGAAAGTGGTCTTCTCACACAACTAATGGATATTTATGTAAAACATTCAAAATAAGTTTGTAAACATTTTTAAACAGCAAAACCTTAAAAATAATAAACAAAAAAGTAGTTTTTTAAGATGTATGCCAAAATGCATGAATGTTGTGGAAATGATCATTCATTTGATTTTTTGCCTTGTTGAGCTGAGAAAACGCGTTTGCTGCGTTCTTAGAGCTGTACGAGCTCAGGAAAGTGGTCTTCTCACACAACTAATGGATATTTATGTAAAACATTCAAAATAAGTTTGTAAACATTTTTAAACAGCAAAACCTTAAAAATAATAAACAAAAAAGTAGTTTTTTAAGATGTATGCCAAAATGCATGAATGTTGTGGAAATGATCATTCATTTGATTTTTTGCCTTGTTGAGCTGAGAAAACGCGTTTGCTGCGTTCTTAGAGCTGTACGAGCTCAGGAAAGTGGTTTTCTCACACAACTAATGGATATTTATGTAAAACATTCAAAATAAGTTTGTAAACATTTTTAAACAGCAAAACCTTAAAAATAATAAACAAAAAAGTTGTTTTTTAACATGTCATTCAAAAAACATGAATGTTGTGGAAATGATCATTCATTAGATTTTCTGCCTTGTTGAGCTGAGAAAACGCGTTTGCTGCGTTCTTAGAGCTGTACGAGCTCAGGAAAGTGGTCTTCTCACACAACTAATGGATATTTATGTAAAACATTCAAAATAAGTTTGTAAACATTTTTAAACAGCAAAACCTTAAAAATAATAAACAAAAAAGTAGTTTTTTAAGATGTATGCCAAAATGCATGAATGTTGTGGAAATGATCATTCATTTGATTTTTTGCCTTGTTGAGCTGAGAAAACGCGTTTGCTGCGTTCTTAGAGCTGTACGAGCTCAGGAAAGTTGTTTTCTCACACAACTAATGGATATTTATGTAAAACATTCAAAATAAGTTTGTAAACATTTTTAAACAGCAAAACCTTAAAAATAATAAACAAAAAAGTAGTTTTTTAAGATGTATGCCAAAATGCATGAATGTTGTGGAAATGATCATTCATTAGATTTTCTGCCTTGTTGAGCTGAGAAAACGCGTTTGCTGTGTTCTTAGAGCTGTACGAGCTCAGGAAAGTGGTCTTCTCACACAACTAATGGTTATTTATGTAAAACATTCAAAATAAGTTTGTAAACATTTTTAAACAGCAAAACCTTAAAAATAATAAACAAAAAAGTAGTTTTTTAAGATGTATGCCAAAATGCATGAATGTTGTGGAAATGATCATTCATTAGATTTTCTGCCTTGTTGAGCTGAGAAAAGGCGTTTGCTGCGTTCTTAGAGCTGTACGAGCTCAGGAAAGTGGTCTTCTCACACAACTAATGGATATTTATGTAAAACATTCAAAATAAGTTTGTAAACATTTTTAAACAGCAAAACCTTAAAAATAATAAACAAAAAAGTTGTTTTTTAAGATGTATGCCAAAATGCATGAATGTTGTGGAAATGATCATTCATTAGATTTTCTGCCTTGTTGAGCTAAGAAAACGCGTTTGCTGCGTTCTTAGAGCTGTACGAGCTCAGGAAAGTGGTCTTCTCACACAACTAATGGATATTTATGTAAAACATTCAAAATAAGTTTGTAAACATTTTTAAACAGCAAAACCTTAAAAATAATAAACAAAAAAGTAGTTTTTTAAGATGTATGCCAAAATGCATGAATGTTGTGGAAATGATCATTCATTTGATTTTTTGCCTTGTTGAGCTGAGAAAACGCGTTTGCTGCGTTCTTAGAGCTGTACGAGCTCAGGAAAGTGGTCTTCTCACACAACTAATGGATATTTATGTAAAACATTCAAAATAAGTTTGTAAACATTTTTAAACAGCAAAACCTTAAAAATAATAAACAAAAAAGTAGTTTTTTAAGATGTATGCCAAAATGCATGAATGTTGTGGAAATGATCATTCATTTGATTTTTTGCCTTGTTGAGCTGAGAAAACGCGTTTGCTGCGTTCTTAGAGCTGTACGAGCTCAGGAAAGTGGTTTTCTCACACAACTAATGGATATTTATGTAAAACATTCAAAATAAGTTTGTAAACATTTTTAAACAGCAAAACCTTAAAAATAATAAACAAAAAAGTTGTTTTTTAACATGTCATTCAAAAAACATGAATGTTGTGGAAATGATCATTCATTAGATTTTCTGCCTTGTTGAGCTGAGAAAACGCGTTTGCTGCGTTCTTAGAGCTGTACGAGCTCAGGAAAGTGGTCTTCTCACACAACTAATGGATATTTATGTAAAACATTCAAAATAAGTTTGTAAACATTTTTAAACAGCAAAACCTTAAAAATAATAAACAAAAAAGTTGTTTTTTAACATGTCATTCAAAAAACATGAATGTTGTGGAAATGATCATTCATTAGATTTTCTGCCTTGTTGAGCTGAGAAAACGCGTTTGCTGCGTTCTTAGAGCTGTACGAGCTCAGGAAAGTGGTCTTCTCACACAACTAATGGATATTTATGTAAAACATTCAAAATAAGTTTGTAAACATTTTTAAACAGCAAAACCTTAAAAATAATAAACAAAAAAGTAGTTTTTTAAGATGTATGCCAAAATGCATGAATGTTGTGGAAATGATCATTCATTTGATTTTTTGCCTTGTTGAGCTGAGAAAACGCGTTTGCTGCGTTCTTAGAGCTGTACGAGCTCAGGAAAGTTGTTTTCTCACACAACTAATGGATATTTATGTAAAACATTCAAAATAAGTTTGTAAACATTTTTAAACAGCAAAACCTTAAAAATAATAAACAAAAAAGTAGTTTTTTAAGATGTATGCCAAAATGCATGAATGTTGTGGAAATGATCATTCATTAGATTTTCTGCCTTGTTGAGCTGAGAAAACGCGTTTGCTGTGTTCTTAGAGCTGTACGAGCTCAGGAAAGTGGTCTTCTCACACAACTAATGGTTATTTATGTAAAACATTCAAAATAAGTTTGTAAACATTTTTAAACAGCAAAACCTTAAAAATAATAAACAAAAAAGTAGTTTTTTAAGATGTATGCCAAAATGCATGAATGTTGTGGAAATGATCATTCATTAGATTTTCTGCCTTGTTGAGCTGAGAAAACGCGTTTGCTGTGTTCTTAGAGCTGTACGAGCTCAGGAAAGTGGTCTTCTCACACAACTAATGGTTATTTATGTAAAACATTCAAAATAAGTTTGTAAACATTTTTAAACAGCAAAACCTTAAAAATAATAAACAAAAAAGTAGTTTTTTAAGATGTATGCCAAAATGCATGAATGTTGTGGAAATGATCATTCATTAGATTTTCTGCCTTGTTGAGCTGAGAAAACGCGTTTGCTGCGTTCTTAGAGCTGTACGAGCTCAGGAAAGTGGTCTTCTCACACAACTAATGGATATTTATGTAAAACATTCAAAATAAGTTTGTAAACATTTTTAAACAGCAAAACCTTAAAAATAATAAACAAAAAAGTAGTTTTTTAAGATGTATGCCAAAATGCATGAATGTTGTGGAAATGATCATTCATTTGATTTTTTGCCTTGTTGGGCTGAGAAAACGCGTTTGCTGCGTTCTTAGAGCTGTACGAGCTCAGGAAAGTGGTTTTCTCACACAACTAATGGATATTTATGTAAAACATTCAAAATAAGTTTGTAAACATTTTTAAACAGCAAAATCTTAAAAATAATAAACAAAAAAGTTGTTTTTTAACATGTCATTCGAAAAACATGAATGTTGTGGAAATGATCATTCATTAGATTTTCTGCCTTGTTGAGCTGAGAAAACGCGTTTGCTGCGTTCTTAGAGCTGTACGAGCTCAGGAAAGTGGTCTTCTCACACAACTAATGGATATTTATGTAAAACATTCAAAATAAGTTTGTAAACATTTTTAAACAGCAAAACCTTAAAAATAATAAACAAAAAAGTAGTTTTTTAAGATGTATGCCAAAATGCATGAATGTTGTGGAAATGATCATTCATTTGATTTTTTGCCTTGTTGAGCTGAGAAAACGCGTTTGCTGCGTTCTTAGAGCTGTACGAGCTCAGGAAAGTGGTTTTCTCACACAACTAATGGATATTTATGTAAAACATTCAAAATAAGTTTGTAAACATTTTTAAACAGCAAAACCTTAAAAATAATAAACAAAAAAGTAGTTTTTTAAGATGTATGCCAAAATGCATGAATGTTGTGGAAATGATCATTCATTAGATTTTCTGCCTTGTTGAGCTGAGAAAACGCGTTTGCTGCGTTCTTAGAGCTGTACGAGCTCAGGAAAGTGGTTTTCTCACACAACTAATGGATATTTATGTAAAACATACAAAATAAGTTTGTAAACATTTTTAAACAGCAAAACCTTAAAAATAATAAACAAAAAAGTAGCTTTTTAAGATGTATGCCAAAATGCATGAATGTTGTGGAAATGATCATTCATTAGATTTTCTGCCTTGTTGAGCTGAGAAAACGCGTTTGCTGTGTTCTTAGAGCTGTACGAGCTCAGGAAAGTGGTTTTCTCACACAACTAATGGATATTTATGTAAAACATACAAAATAAATTTGTAAACATTTTTAAACAGCAAAATCTTAAAAATAATAAACAAAAAAGTTGTTTTTTAAGATGTATGCCAAAATGCATGAATGTTGTGGAAATGATCATTCATTTGATTTTTTGCCTTGTTGAGCTGAGAAAACGCGTTTGCTGCGTTCTTAGAGCTGTACGAGCTCAGGAAAGTGGTTTTCTCACACAACTAATGGATATTCATGTAAAACATTCAAAATAAGTTTGTAAACATTTTTAAACAGCAAAATCTTAAAAATAATAAACAAAAAAGTTGTTTTTTAACATGTCATTCAAAAAACATGAATGTTGTGGAAATGATCATTCATTAGATTTTCTGCCTTGTTGAGCTGAGAAAACGCGTTTGCTGTGTTCTTAGAGCTGTACGAGCTCAGGAAAGTGGTCTTCTCACACAACTAATGGTTATTTATGTAAAACATTCAAAATAAGTTTGTAAACATTTTTAAACAGCAAAACCTTAAAAATAATAAACAAAAAAGTAGTTTTTTAAGATGTATGCCAAAATGCATGAATGTTGTGGAAATGATCATTCATTAGATTTTCTGCCTTGTTGAGCTGAGAAAAGGCGTTTGCTGCGTTCTTAGAGCTGTACGAGCTCAGGAAAGTGGTCTTCTCACACAACTAATGGATATTTATGTAAAACATTCAAAATAAGTTTGTAAACATTTTTAAACAGCAAAACCTTAAAAATAATAAACAAAAAAGTTGTTTTTTAAGATGTATGCCAAAATGCATGAATGTTGTGGAAATGATCATTCATTAGATTTTCTGCCTTGTTGAGCTAAGAAAACGCGTTTGCTGCGTTCTTAGAGCTGTACGAGCTCAGGAAAGTGGTCTTCTCACACAACTAATGGATATTTATGTAAAACATTCAAAATAAGTTTGTAAACATTTTTAAACAGCAAAACCTTAAAAATAATAAACAAAAAAGTAGTTTTTTAAGATGTATGCCAAAATGCATGAATGTTGTGGAAATGATCATTCATTTGATTTTTTGCCTTGTTGAGCTGAGAAAACGCGTTTGCTGCGTTCTTAGAGCTGTACGAGCTCAGGAAAGTGGTCTTCTCACACAACTAATGGATATTTATGTAAAACATTCAAAATAAGTTTGTAAACATTTTTAAACAGCAAAACCTTAAAAATAATAAACAAAAAAGTAGTTTTTTAAGATGTATGCCAAAATGCATGAATGTTGTGGAAATGATCATTCATTTGATTTTTTGCCTTGTTGAGCTGAGAAAACGCGTTTGCTGCGTTCTTAGAGCTGTACGAGCTCAGGAAAGTGGTTTTCTCACACAACTAATGGATATTTATGTAAAACATTCAAAATAAGTTTGTAAACATTTTTAAACAGCAAAACCTTAAAAATAATAAACAAAAAAGTTGTTTTTTAACATGTCATTCAAAAAACATGAATGTTGTGGAAATGATCATTCATTAGATTTTCTGCCTTGTTGAGCTGAGAAAACGCGTTTGCTGCGTTCTTAGAGCTGTACGAGCTCAGGAAAGTGGTCTTCTCACACAACTAATGGATATTTATGTAAAACATTCAAAATAAGTTTGTAAACATTTTTAAACAGCAAAACCTTAAAAATAATAAACAAAAAAGTAGTTTTTTAAGATGTATGCCAAAATGCATGAATGTTGTGGAAATGATCATTCATTTGATTTTTTGCCTTGTTGAGCTGAGAAAACGCGTTTGCTGCGTTCTTAGAGCTGTACGAGCTCAGGAAAGTTGTTTTCTCACACAACTAATGGATATTTATGTAAAACATTCAAAATAAGTTTGTAAACATTTTTAAACAGCAAAACCTTAAAAATAATAAACAAAAAAGTAGTTTTTTAAGATGTATGCCAAAATGCATGAATGTTGTGGAAATGATCATTCATTAGATTTTCTGCCTTGTTGAGCTGAGAAAACGCGTTTGCTGTGTTCTTAGAGCTGTACGAGCTCAGGAAAGTGGTCTTCTCACACAACTAATGGTTATTTATGTAAAACATTCAAAATAAGTTTGTAAACATTTTTAAACAGCAAAACCTTAAAAATAATAAACAAAAAAGTAGTTTTTTAAGATGTATGCCAAAATGCATGAATGTTGTGGAAATGATCATTCATTAGATTTTCTGCCTTGTTGAGCTGAGAAAACGCGTTTGCTGTGTTCTTAGAGCTGTACGAGCTCAGGAAAGTGGTCTTCTCACACAACTAATGGTTATTTATGTAAAACATTCAAAATAAGTTTGTAAACATTTTTAAACAGCAAAACCTTAAAAATAATAAACAAAAAAGTAGTTTTTTAAGATGTATGCCAAAATGCATGAATGTTGTGGAAATGATCATTCATTAGATTTTCTGCCTTGTTGAGCTGAGAAAACGCGTTTGCTGCGTTCTTAGAGCTGTACGAGCTCAGGAAAGTGGTCTTCTCACACAACTAATGGATATTTATGTAAAACATTCAAAATAAGTTTGTAAACATTTTTAAACAGCAAAACCTTAAAAATAATAAACAAAAAAGTAGCTTTTTAAGATGTATGCCAAAATGCATGAATGTTGTGGAAATGATCATTCATTTGATTTTTTGCCTTGTTGAGCTGAGAAATCGCGTTTGCTGCGTTCTTAGAGCTGTACGAGCTCAGGAAAGTGGTTTTCTCACACAACTAATGGATATTTATGTAAAACATTCAAAATAAGTTTGTAAACATTTTTAAACAGCAAAATCTTGAAAAAATAAACAAAAAAGTTGTTTTTTAACATGTCATTCAAAAAACATGAATGTTGTGGAAATGATCATTCATTAGATTTTCTGCCTTGTTGAGCTGAGAAAACACGTTTGCTGCGTTCTTAGAGCTGTACGAGCTCAGGAAAGTGGTTTTCTCACACAACTTATGGATATTTATGTAAAACATACAAAATAAATTTGTAAACATTTTTAAACAGCAAAATCTTAAAAATAATAAACAAAAAAGTTGTTTTTTAAGATGTATGCCAAAATGCATGAATGTTGTGGAAATGATCATTCATTTGATTTTTTGCCTTGTTGAGCTGAGAAAACGCGTTTGCTGCGTTCTTAGAGCTGTACGAGCTCAGGAAAGTGGTTTTCTCACACAACTAATGGATATTTATGTAAAACATTCAAAATAAGTTTGTAAACATTTTTAAACAGCAAAACCTTAAAAATAATAAACAAAAAAGTAGTTTTTTAAGATGTATGCCAAAATGCATGAATGTTGTGGAAATGATCATTCATTAGATTTTCTGCCTTGTTGAGCTGAGAAAACGCGTTTGCTGCGTTCTTAGAGCTGTACGAGCTCAGGAAAGTGGTCTTCTCACACAACTAATGGATATTTATGTAAAACATTCAAAATAAGTTTGTAAACATTTTTAAACAGCAAAACCTTAAAAATAATAAACAAAAAAGTAGTTTTTTAAGATGTATGCCAAAATGCATGAATGTTGTGGAAATGATCATTCATTTGATTTTTTGCCTTGTTGAGCTGAGAAAACGCGTTTGCTGCGTTCTTAGAGCTGTACGAGCTCAGGAAAGTGGTTTTCTCACACAACTAATGGATATTTATGTAAAACATTCAAAATAAGTTTGTAAACATTTTTAAACAGCAAAATCTTAAAAATAATAAACAAAAAAGTTGTTTTTTAACATGTCATTCAAAAAACATGAATGTTGTGGAAATGATCATTCATTAGATTTTCTGCCTTGTTGAGCTGAGAAAACGCGTTTGCTGCGTTCTTAGAGCTGTACGAGCTCAGGAAAGTGGTCTTCTCACACAACTAATGGTTATTTATGTAAAACATTCAAAATAAGTTTGTAAACATTTTTAAACAGCAAAATCTTGAAAAAATAAACAAAAAAGTTGTTTTTTAACATGTCATTCAAAAAACATGAATGTTGTGGAAATGATCATTCATTAGATTTTCTGCCTTGTTGAGCTGAGAAAACACGTTTGCTGCGTTCTTAGAGCTGTACGAGCTCAGGAAAGTGGTTTTCTCACACAACTTATGGATATTTATGTAAAACATACAAAATAAATTTGTAAACATTTTTAAACAGCAAAATCTTAAAAATAATAAACAAAAAAGTTGTTTTTTAAGATGTATGCCAAAATGCATGAATGTTGTGGAAATGATCATTCATTTGATTTTTTGCCTTGTTGAGCTGAGAAAACGCGTTTGCTGCGTTCTTACAGCTGTACGAGCTCAGGAAAGTGGTTTTCTCACACAACTAATGGATATTTATGTAAAACATTCAAAATAAGTTTGTAAACATTTTTAAACAGCAAAACCTTAAAAATAATAAACAAAAAAGTAGTTTTTTAAGATGTATGCCAAAATGCATGAATGTTGTGGAAATGATCATTCATTAGATTTTCTGCCTTGTTGAGCTGAGAAAACGCGTTTGCTGCGTTCTTAGAGCTGTACGAGCTCAGGAAAGTGGTCTTCTCACACAACTAATGGATATTTATGTAAAACATTCAAAATAAGTTTGTAAACATTTTTAAACAGCAAAACCTTAAAAATAATAAACAAAAAAGTAGTTTTTTAAGATGTATGCCAAAATGCATGAATGTTGTGGAAATGATCATTCATTTGATTTTTTGCCTTGTTGAGCTGAGAAAACGCGTTTGCTGCGTTCTTAGAGCTGTACGAGCTCAGGAAAGTGGTTTTCTCACACAACTAATGGATATTTATGTAAAACATTCAAAATAAGTTTGTAAACATTTTTAAACAGCAAAATCTTAAAAATAATAAACAAAAAAGTTGTTTTTTAACATGTCATTCAAAAAACATGAATGTTGTGGAAATGATCATTCATTAGATTTTCTGCCTTGTTGAGCTGAGAAAACGCGTTTGCTGCGTTCTTAGAGCTGTACGAGCTCAGGAAAGTGGTCTTCTCACACAACTAATGGTTATTTATGTAAAACATTCAAAATAAGTTTGTAAACATTTTTAAACAGCAAAACCTTAAAAATAATAAACAAAAAAGTAGTTTTTTAAGATGTATGCCAAAATGCATGAATGTTGTGGAAATGATCATTCATTAGATTTTCTGCCTTGTTGAGCTGAGAAAACGCGTTTGCTGCGTTCTTAGAGCTGTACGAGCTCAGGAAAGTGGTCTTCTCACACAACTAATGGATATTTATGTAAAACATTCAAAATAAGTTTGTAAACATTTTTAAACAGCAAAACCTTAAAAATAATAAACAAAAAAGTAGCTTTTTAAGATGTATGCCAAAATGCATGAATGTTGTGGAAATGATCATTCATTTGATTTGTTGCCTTGTTGAGCTGAGAAAACGCGTTTGCTGCGTTCTTAGAGCTGTACGAGCTCAGGAAAGTGGTTTTCTCACACAACTAATGGATATTTATGTAAAACATTCAAAATAAGTTTGTAAACATTTTTAAACAGCAAAACCTTAAAAATAATAAACAAAAAAGTTGTTTTTTAAGATGTATGCCAAAATGCATGAATGTTGTGGAAATGATCATTCATTAGATTTTCTGCCTTGTTGAGCTAAGAAAACGCGTTTGCTGCGTTCTTAGAGCTGTACGAGCTCAGGAAAGTGGTCTTCTCACACAACTAATGGATATTTATGTAAAACATTCAAAATAAGTTTGTAAACATTTTTAAACAGCAAAACCTTAAAAATAATAAACAAAAAAGTAGTTTTTTAAGATGTATGCCAAAATGCATGAATGTTGTGGAAATGATCATTCATTTGATTTTTTGCCTTGTTGAGCTGAGAAAACGCGTTTGCTGCGTTCTTAGAGCTGTACGAGCTCAGGAAAGTGGTCTTCTCACACAACTAATGGATATTTATGTAAAACATTCAAAATAAGTTTGTAAACATTTTTAAACAGCAAAACCTTAAAAATAATAAACAAAAAAGTTGTTTTTTAACATGTCATTCAAAAAACATGAATGTTGTGGAAATGATCATTCATTAGATTTTCTGCCTTGTTGAGCTGAGAAAACGCGTTTGCTGCGTTCTTAGAGCTGTACGAGCTCAGGAAAGTGGTCTTCTCACACAACTAATGGATATTTATGTAAAACATTCAAAATAAGTTTGTAAACATTTTTAAACAGCAAAACCTTAAAAATAATAAACAAAAAAGTAGTTTTTTAAGATGTATGCCAAAATGCATGAATGTTGTGGAAATGATCATTCATTTGATTTTTTGCCTTGTTGAGCTGAGAAAACGCGTTTGCTGCGTTCTTAGAGCTGTACGAGCTCAGGAAAGTTGTTTTCTCACACAACTAATGGATATTTATGTAAAACATTCAAAATAAGTTTGTAAACATTTTTAAACAGCAAAACCTTAAAAATAATAAACAAAAAAGTAGTTTTTTAAGATGTATGCCAAAATGCATGAATGTTGTGGAAATGATCATTCATTTGATTTTTTGCCTTGTTGGGCTGAGAAAACGCGTTTGCTGCGTTCTTAGAGCTGTACGAGCTCAGGAAAGTGGTTTTCTCACACAACTAATGGATATTTATGTAAAACATTCAAAATAAGTTTGTAAACATTTTTAAACAGCAAAATCTTAAAAATAATAAACAAAAAAGTTGTTTTTTAACATGTCATTCGAAAAACATGAATGTTGTGGAAATGATCATTCATTAGATTTTCTGCCTTGTTGAGCTGAGAAAACGCGTTTGCTGCGTTCTTAGAGCTGTACGAGCTCAGGAAAGTGGTCTTCTCACACAACTAATGGATATTTATGTAAAACATTCAAAATAAGTTTGTAAACATTTTTAAACAGCAAAACCTTAAAAATAATAAACAAAAAAGTAGTTTTTTAAGATGTATGCCAAAATGCATGAATGTTGTGGAAATGATCATTCATTTGATTTTTTGCCTTGTTGAGCTGAGAAAACGCGTTTGCTGCGTTCTTAGAGCTGTACGAGCTCAGGAAAGTGGTTTTCTCACACAACTAATAGATATTTATGTAAAACATTCAAAATAAGTTTGTAAACATTTTTAAACAGCAAAACCTTAAAAATAATAAACAAAAAAGTAGTTTTTTAAGATGTATGCCAAAATGCATGAATGTTGTGGAAATGATCATTCATTAGATTTTCTGCCTTGTTGAGCTGAGAAAACGCGTTTGCTGCGTTCTTAGAGCTGTACGAGCTCAGGAAAGTGGTCTTCTCACACAACTAATGGATATTTATGTAAAACATACAAAATAAGTTTGTAAACATTTTTAAACAGCAAAACCTTAAAAATAATAAACAAAAAAGTAGCTTTTTAAGATGTATGCCAAAATGCATGAATGTTGTGGAAATGATCATTCATTTGATTTTTTGCCTTGTTGAGCTGAGAAAACGCGTTTGCTGCGTTCTTAGAGCTGTACGAGCTCAGGAAAGTGGTCTTCTCACACAACTAATGGATATTTATGTAAAACATTCAAAATAAGTTTGTAAACATTTTTAAACAGCAAAACCTTAAAAATAATAAACAAAAAAGTAGTTTTTTAAGATGTATGCCAAAATGCATGAATGTTGTGGAAATGATCATTCATTTGATTTTTTGCCTTGTTGAGCTGAGAAAACGCGTTTGCTGCGTTCTTAGAGCTGTACGAGCTCAGGAAAGTGGTTTTCTCACACAACTAATGGATATTTATGTAAAACATTCAAAATAAGTTTGTAAACATTTTTAAACAGCAAAACCTTAAAAATAATAAACAAAAAAGTAGTTTTTTAAGATGTATGCCAAAATGCATGAATGTTGTGGAAATGATCATTCATTAGATTTTCTGCCTTGTTGAGCTGAGAAAACGCGTTTGCTGTGTTCTTAGAGCTGTACGAGCTCAGGAAAGTGGTTTTCTCACACAACTAATGGATATTTATGTAAAACATACAAAATAAATTTGTAAACATTTTTAAACAGCAAAATCTTAAAAATAATAAACAAAAAAGTTGTTTTTTAAGATGTATGCCAAAATGCATGAATGTTGTGGAAATGATCATTCATTTGATTTTTTGCCTTGTTGAGCTGAGAAAACGCGTTTGCTGCGTTCTTAGAGCTGTACGAGCTCAGGAAAGTGGTTTTCTCACACAACTAATGGATATTCATGTAAAACATTCAAAATAAGTTTGTAAACATTTTTAAACAGCAAAATCTTAAAAATAATAAACAAAAAAGTTGTTTTTTAACGTCATTCAAAAAACATGAATGTTGTGGAAATGATCATTCATTAGATTTTCTGCCTTGTTGAGCTGAGAAAACGCGTTTGCTGTGTTCTTAGAGCTGTACGAGCTCAGGAAAGTGGTTTTCTCACACAACTAATGGATATTTATGTAAAACATACAAAATAAATTTGTAAACATTTTTAAACAGCAAAATCTTAAAAATAATAAACAAAAAAGTAGTTTTTTAAGATGTATGCCAAAATGCATGAATGTTGTGGAAATGATCATTCATTTGATTTTTTGCCTTGTTGAGCTGAGAAAACGCGTTTGCTGCGTTCTTAGAGCTGTACGAGCTCAGGAAAGTGGTTTTCTCACACAACTAATGGATATTTATGTAAAACATTCAAAATAAGTTTGTAAACATTTTTAAACAGGCAAAACCTTAAAAATAATAAACAAAAAAGTTGTTTTTTAAGATGTATGCCAAAATGCATGAATGTTGTGGAAATGATCATTCATTAGATTTTCTGCCTTGTTGAGCTGAGAAAACGCGTTTGCTGCGTTCTTAGAGCTGTACGAGCTCAGGAAAGTGGTCTTCTCACACAACTAATGGATATTTATGTAAAACATTCAAAATAAGTTTGTAAACATTTTTAAACAGCAAAACCTTAAAAATAATAAACAAAAAAGTAGTTTTTTAAGATGTATGCCAAAATGCATGAATGTTGTGGAAATGATCATTCATTTGATTTTTTGCCTTGTTGGGCTGAGAAAACGCGTTTGCTGCGTTCTTAGAGCTGTACGAGCTCAGGAAAGTGGTTTTCTCACACAACTAATGGATATTTATGTAAAACATTCAAAATAAGTTTGTAAACATTTTTAAACAGCAAAATCTTAAAAATAATAAACAAAAAAGTTGTTTTTTAACATGTCATTCGAAAAACATGAATGTTGTGGAAATGATCATTCATTAGATTTTCTGCCTTGTTGAGCTGAGAAAACGCGTTTGCTGCGTTCTTAGAGCTGTACGAGCTCAGGAAAGTGGTCTTCTCACACAACTAATGGATATTTATGTAAAACATTCAAAATAAGTTTGTAAACATTTTTAAACAGCAAAACCTTAAAAATAATAAACAAAAAAGTAGTTTTTTAAGATGTATGCCAAAATGCATGAATGTTGTGGAAATGATCATTCATTTGATTTTTTGCCTTGTTGAGCTGAGAAAACGCGTTTGCTGCGTTCTTAGAGCTGTACGAGCTCAGGAAAGTGGTTTTCTCACACAACTAATGGATATTTATGTAAAACATTAAAAATAAGTTTGTAAACATTTTTAAACAGCAAAACCTTAAAAATAATAAACAAAAAAGTAGTTTTTTAAGATGTATGCCAAAATGCATGAATGTTGTGGAAATGATCATTCATTAGATTTTCTGCCTTGTTGAGCTGAGAAAACGCGTTTGCTGCGTTCTTAGAGCTGTACGAGCTCAGGAAAGTGGTCTTCTCACACAACTAATGGATATTTATGTAAAACATACAAAATAAGTTTGTAAACATTTTTAAACAGCAAAACCTTAAAAATAATAAACAAAAAAGTAGCTTTTTAAGATGTATGCCAAAATGCATGAATGTTGTGGAAATGATCATTCATTTGATTTTTTGCCTTGTTGAGCTGAGAAAACGCGTTTGCTGCGTTCTTAGAGCTGTACGAGCTCAGGAAAGTGGTCTTCTCACACAACTAATGGATATTTATGTAAAACATTCAAAATAAGTTTGTAAACATTTTTAAACAGCAAAACCTTAAAAATAATAAACAAAAAAGTAGTTTTTTAAGATGTATGCCAAAATGCATGAATGTTGTGGAAATGATCATTCATTTGATTTTTTGCCTTGTTGAGCTGAGAAAACGCGTTTGCTGCGTTCTTAGAGCTGTACGAGCTCAGGAAAGTGGTTTTCTCACACAACTAATGGATATTTATGTAAAACATTCAAAATAAGTTTGTAAACATTTTTAAACAGCAAAACCTTAAAAATAATAAACAAAAAAGTAGTTTTTTAAGATGTATGCCAAAATGCATGAATGTTGTGGAAATGATCATTCATTAGATTTTCTGCCTTGTTGAGCTGAGAAAACGCGTTTGCTGCGTTCTTAGAGCTGTACGAGCTCAGGAAAGTGGTTTTCTCACACAACTAATGGATATTTATGTAAAACATTCAAAATAAGTTTGTAAACATTTTTAAACAGCAAAATCTTAAAAATAATAAACAAAAAAGTTGTTTTTTAACATGTCATTCGAAAAACATGAATGTTGTGGAAATGATCATTCATTAGATTTTCTGCCTTGTTGAGCTGAGAAAACGCGTTTGCTGCGTTCTTAGAGCTGTACGAGCTCAGGAAAGTGGTCTTCTCACACAACTAATGGATATTTATGTAAAACATTCAAAATAAGTTTGTAAACATTTTTAAACAGCAAAACCTTAAAAATAATAAACAAAAAAGTAGCTTTTTAAGATGTATGCCAAAATGCATGAATGTTGTGGAAATGATCATTCATTAGATTTTCTGCCTTGTTGAGCTGAGAAAACGCGTTTGCTGTGTTCTTAGAGCTGTACGAGCTCAGGAAAGTGGTTTTCTCACACAACTAATGGATATTTATGTAAAACATACAAAATAAATTTGTAAACATTTTTAAACAGCAAAATCTTAAAAATAATAAACAAAAAAGTTGTTTTTTAAGATGTATGCCAAAATGCATGAATGTTGTGGAAATGATCATTCATTTGATTTTTTGCCTTGTTGAGCTGAGAAAACGCGTTTGCTGCGTTCTTAGAGCTGTACGAGCTCAGGAAAGTGGTTTTCTCACACAACTAATGGATATTCATGTAAAACATTCAAAATAAGTTTGTAAACATTTTTAAACAGCAAAATCTTAAAAATAATAAACAAAAAAGTTGTTTTTTAACATGTCATTCAAAAAACATGAATGTTGTGGAAATGATCATTCATTAGATTTTCTGCCTTGTTGAGCTGAGAAAACGCGTTTGCTGTGTTCTTAGAGCTGTACGAGCTCAGGAAAGTGGTCTTCTCACACAACTAATGGTTATTTATGTAAAACATTCAAAATAAGTTTGTAAACATTTTTAAACAGCAAAACCTTAAAAATAATAAACAAAAAAGTAGTTTTTTAAGATGTATGCCAAAATGCATGAATGTTGTGGAAATGATCATTCATTAGATTTTCTGCCTTGTTGAGCTGAGAAAAGGCGTTTGCTGCGTTCTTAGAGCTGTACGAGCTCAGGAAAGTGGTCTTCTCACACAACTAATGGATATTTATGTAAAACATTCAAAATAAGTTTGTAAACATTTTTAAACAGCAAAACCTTAAAAATAATAAACAAAAAAGTTGTTTTTTAAGATGTATGCCAAAATGCATGAATGTTGTGGAAATGATCATTCATTAGATTTTCTGCCTTGTTGAGCTAAGAAAACGCGTTTGCTGCGTTCTTAGAGCTGTACGAGCTCAGGAAAGTGGTCTTCTCACACAACTAATGGATATTTATGTAAAACATTCAAAATAAGTTTGTAAACATTTTTAAACAGCAAAACCTTAAAAATAATAAACAAAAAAGTAGTTTTTTAAGATGTATGCCAAAATGCATGAATGTTGTGGAAATGATCATTCATTTGATTTTTTGCCTTGTTGAGCTGAGAAAACGCGTTTGCTGCGTTCTTAGAGCTGTACGAGCTCAGGAAAGTGGTCTTCTCACACAACTAATGGATATTTATGTAAAACATTCAAAATAAGTTTGTAAACATTTTTAAACAGCAAAACCTTAAAAATAATAAACAAAAAAGTAGTTTTTTTAAGATGTATGCCAAAATGCATGAATGTTGTGGAAATGATCATTCATTTGATTTTTTGCCTTGTTGAGCTGAGAAAACGCGTTTGCTGCGTTCTTAGAGCTGTACGAGCTCAGGAAAGTGGTTTTCTCACACAACTAATGGATATTTATGTAAAACATTCAAAATAAGTTTGTAAACATTTTTAAACAGCAAAACCTTAAAAATAATAAACAAAAAAGTTGTTTTTTAACATGTCATTCAAAAAACATGAATGTTGTGGAAATGATCATTCATTAGATTTTCTGCCTTGTTGAGCTGAGAAAACGCGTTTGCTGCGTTCTTAGAGCTGTACGAGCTCAGGAAAGTGGTCTTCTCACACAACTAATGGATATTTATGTAAAACATTCAAAATAAGTTTGTAAACATTTTTAAACAGCAAAACCTTAAAAATAATAAACAAAAAAGTAGTTTTTTAAGATGTATGCCAAAATGCATGAATGTTGTGGAAATGATCATTCATTTGATTTTTTGCCTTGTTGAGCTGAGAAAACGCGTTTGCTGCGTTCTTAGAGCTGTACGAGCTCAGGAAAGTTGTTTTCTCACACAACTAATGGATATTTATGTAAAACATTCAAAATAAGTTTGTAAACATTTTTAAACAGCAAAACCTTAAAAATAATAAACAAAAAAGTAGTTTTTTAAGATGTATGCCAAAATGCATGAATGTTGTGGAAATGATCATTCATTAGATTTTCTGCCTTGTTGAGCTGAGAAAACGCGTTTGCTGTGTTCTTAGAGCTGTACGAGCTCAGGAAAGTGGTCTTCTCACACAACTAATGGTTATTTATGTAAAACATTCAAAATAAGTTTGTAAACATTTTTAAACAGCAAAACCTTAAAAATAATAAACAAAAAAGTAGTTTTTTAAGATGTATGCCAAAATGCATGAATGTTGTGGAAATGATCATTCATTAGATTTTCTGCCTTGTTGAGCTGAGAAAACGCGTTTGCTGTGTTCTTAGAGCTGTACGAGCTCAGGAAAGTGGTCTTCTCACACAACTAATGGTTATTTATGTAAAACATTCAAAATAAGTTTGTAAACATTTTTAAACAGCAAAACCTTAAAAATAATAAACAAAAAAGTAGTTTTTTAAGATGTATGCCAAAATGCATGAATGTTGTGGAAATGATCATTCATTAGATTTTCTGCCTTGTTGAGCTGAGAAAACGCGTTTGCTGCGTTCTTAGAGCTGTACGAGCTCAGGAAAGTGGTCTTCTCACACAACTAATGGATATTTATGTAAAACATTCAAAATAAGTTTGTAAACATTTTTAAACAGCAAAACCTTAAAAATAATAAACAAAAAAGTAGCTTTTTAAGATGTATGCCAAAATGCATGAATGTTGTGGAAATGATCATTCATTTGATTTTTTGCCTTGTTGAGCTGAGAAATCGCGTTTGCTGCGTTCTTAGAGCTGTACGAGCTCAGGAAAGTGGTTTTCTCACACAACTAATGGATATTTATGTAAAACATTCAAAATAAGTTTGTAAACATTTTTAAACAGCAAAATCTTGAAAAAATAAACAAAAAAGTTGTTTTTTAACATGTCATTCAAAAAACATGAATGTTGTGGAAATGATCATTCATTAGATTTTCTGCCTTGTTGAGCTGAGAAAACACGTTTGCTGCGTTCTTAGAGCTGTACGAGCTCAGGAAAGTGGTTTTCTCACACAACTTATGGATATTTATGTAAAACATACAAAATAAATTTGTAAACATTTTTAAACAGCAAAATCTTAAAAATAATAAACAAAAAAGTTGTTTTTTAAGATGTATGCCAAAATGCATGAATGTTGTGGAAATGATCATTCATTTGATTTTTTGCCTTGTTGAGCTGAGAAAACGCGTTTGCTGCGTTCTTAGAGCTGTACGAGCTCAGGAAAGTGGTTTTCTCACACAACTAATGGATATTTATGTAAAACATTCAAAATAAGTTTGTAAACATTTTTAAACAGCAAAACCTTAAAAATAATAAACAAAAAAGTAGTTTTTTAAGATGTATGCCAAAATGCATGAATGTTGTGGAAATGATCATTCATTAGATTTTCTGCCTTGTTGAGCTGAGAAAACGCGTTTGCTGCGTTCTTAGAGCTGTACGAGCTCAGGAAAGTGGTCTTCTCACACAACTAATGGATATTTATGTAAAACATTCAAAATAAGTTTGTAAACATTTTTAAACAGCAAAACCTTAAAAATAATAAACAAAAAAGTAGTTTTTTAAGATGTATGCCAAAATGCATGAATGTTGTGGAAATGATCATTCATTTGATTTTTTGCCTTGTTGAGCTGAGAAAACGCGTTTGCTGCGTTCTTAGAGCTGTACGAGCTCAGGAAAGTGGTTTTCTCACACAACTAATGGATATTTATGTAAAACATTCAAAATAAGTTTGTAAACATTTTTAAACAGCAAAATCTTAAAAATAATAAACAAAAAAGTTGTTTTTTAACATGTCATTCAAAAAACATGAATGTTGTGGAAATGATCATTCATTAGATTTTCTGCCTTGTTGAGCTGAGAAAACGCGTTTGCTGCGTTCTTAGAGCTGTACGAGCTCAGGAAAGTGGTCTTCTCACACAACTAATGGTTATTTATGTAAAACATTCAAAATAAGTTTGTAAACATTTTTAAACAGCAAAATCTTGAAAAAATAAACAAAAAAGTTGTTTTTTAACATGTCATTCAAAAAACATGAATGTTGTGGAAATGATCATTCATTAGATTTTCTGCCTTGTTGAGCTGAGAAAACACGTTTGCTGCGTTCTTAGAGCTGTACGAGCTCAGGAAAGTGGTTTTCTCACACAACTTATGGATATTTATGTAAAACATACAAAATAAATTTGTAAACATTTTTAAACAGCAAAATCTTAAAAATAATAAACAAAAAAGTTGTTTTTTAAGATGTATGCCAAAATGCATGAATGTTGTGGAAATGATCATTCATTTGATTTTTTGCCTTGTTGAGCTGAGAAAACGCGTTTGCTGCGTTCTTAGAGCTGTACGAGCTCAGGAAAGTGGTTTTCTCACACAACTAATGGATATTTATGTAAAACATTCAAAATAAGTTTGTAAACATTTTTAAACAGCAAAACCTTAAAAATAATAAACAAAAAAGTAGTTTTTTAAGATGTATGCCAAAATGCATGAATGTTGTGGAAATGATCATTCATTAGATTTTCTGCCTTGTTGAGCTGAGAAAACGCGTTTGCTGCGTTCTTAGAGCTGTACGAGCTCAGGAAAGTGGTCTTCTCACACAACTAATGGATATTTATGTAAAACATTCAAAATAAGTTTGTAAACATTTTTAAACAGCAAAACCTTAAAAATAATAAACAAAAAAGTAGTTTTTTAAGATGTATGCCAAAATGCATGAATGTTGTGGAAATGATCATTCATTTGATTTTTTGCCTTGTTGAGCTGAGAAAACGCGTTTGCTGCGTTCTTAGAGCTGTACGAGCTCAGGAAAGTGGTTTTCTCACACAACTAATGGATATTTATGTAAAACATTCAAAATAAGTTTGTAAACATTTTTAAACAGCAAAATCTTAAAAATAATAAACAAAAAAGTTGTTTTTTAACATGTCATTCAAAAAACATGAATGTTGTGGAAATGATCATTCATTAGATTTTCTGCCTTGTTGAGCTGAGAAAACGCGTTTGCTGCGTTCTTAGAGCTGTACGAGCTCAGGAAAGTGGTCTTCTCACACAACTAATGGTTATTTATGTAAAACATTCAAAATAAGTTTGTAAACATTTTTAAACAGCAAAACCTTAAAAATAATAAACAAAAAAGTAGTTTTTTAAGATGTATGCCAAAATGCATGAATGTTGTGGAAATGATCATTCATTAGATTTTCTGCCTTGTTGAGCTGAGAAAACGCGTTTGCTGCGTTCTTAGAGCTGTACGAGCTCAGGAAAGTGGTCTTCTCACACAACTAATGGATATTTATGTAAAACATTCAAAATAAGTTTGTAAACATTTTTAAACAGCAAAACCTTAAAAATAATAAACAAAAAAGTAGCTTTTTAAGATGTATGCCAAAATGCATGAATGTTGTGGAAATGATCATTCATTTGATTTGTTGCCTTGTTGAGCTGAGAAAACGCGTTTGCTGCGTTCTTAGAGCTGTACGAGCTCAGGAAAGTGGTTTTCTCACACAACTAATGGATATTTATGTAAAACATTCAAAATAAGTTTGTAAACATTTTTAAACAGCAAAACCTTAAAAATAATAAACAAAAAAGTTGTTTTTTAAGATGTATGCCAAAATGCATGAATGTTGTGGAAATGATCATTCATTAGATTTTCTGCCTTGTTGAGCTAAGAAAACGCGTTTGCTGCGTTCTTAGAGCTGTACGAGCTCAGGAAAGTGGTCTTCTCACACAACTAATGGATATTTATGTAAAACATTCAAAATAAGTTTGTAAACATTTTTAAACAGCAAAACCTTAAAAATAATAAACAAAAAAGTAGTTTTTTAAGATGTATGCCAAAATGCATGAATGTTGTGGAAATGATCATTCATTTGATTTTTTGCCTTGTTGAGCTGAGAAAACGCGTTTGCTGCGTTCTTAGAGCTGTACGAGCTCAGGAAAGTGGTCTTCTCACACAACTAATGGATATTTATGTAAAACATTCAAAATAAGTTTGTAAACATTTTTAAACAGCAAAACCTTAAAAATAATAAACAAAAAAGTAGTTTTTTAAGATGTATGCCAAAATGCATGAATGTTGTGGAAATGATCATTCATTTGATTTTTTGCCTTGTTGAGCTGAGAAAACGCGTTTGCTGCGTTCTTAGAGCTGTACGAGCTCAGGAAAGTGGTTTTCTCACACAACTAATGGATATTTATGTAAAACATTCAAAATAAGTTTGTAAACATTTTTAAACAGCAAAACCTTAAAAATAATAAACAAAAAAGTTGTTTTTTAACATGTCATTCAAAAAACATGAATGTTGTGGAAATGATCATTCATTAGATTTTCTGCCTTGTTGAGCTGAGAAAACGCGTTTGCTGCGTTCTTAGAGCTGTACGAGCTCAGGAAAGTGGTCTTCTCACACAACTAATGGATATTTATGTAAAACATTCAAAATAAGTTTGTAAACATTTTTAAACAGCAAAACCTTAAAAATAATAAACAAAAAAGTAGTTTTTTAAGATGTATGCCAAAATGCATGAATGTTGTGGAAATGATCATTCATTTGATTTTTTGCCTTGTTGAGCTGAGAAAACGCGTTTGCTGCGTTCTTAGAGCTGTACGAGCTCAGGAAAGTTGTTTTCTCACACAACTAATGGATATTTATGTAAAACATTCAAAATAAGTTTGTAAACATTTTTAAACAGCAAAACCTTAAAAATAATAAACAAAAAAGTAGTTTTTTAAGATGTATGCCAAAATGCATGAATGTTGTGGAAATGATCATTCATTAGATTTTCTGCCTTGTTGAGCTGAGAAAACGCGTTTGCTGTGTTCTTAGAGCTGTACGAGCTCAGGAAAGTGGTCTTCTCACACAACTAATGGTTATTTATGTAAAACATTCAAAATAAGTTTGTAAACATTTTTAAACAGCAAAACCTTAAAAATAATAAACAAAAAAGTAGTTTTTTAAGATGTATGCCAAAATGCATGAATGTTGTGGAAATGATCATTCATTAGATTTTCTGCCTTGTTGAGCTGAGAAAACGCGTTTGCTGTGTTCTTAGAGCTGTACGAGCTCAGGAAAGTGGTCTTCTCACACAACTAATGGTTATTTATGTAAAACATTCAAAATAAGTTTGTAAACATTTTTAAACAGCAAAACCTTAAAAATAATAAACAAAAAAGTAGTTTTTTAAGATGTATGCCAAAATGCATGAATGTTGTGGAAATGATCATTCATTAGATTTTCTGCCTTGTTGAGCTGAGAAAACGCGTTTGCTGCGTTCTTAGAGCTGTACGAGCTCAGGAAAGTGGTCTTCTCACACAACTAATGGATATTTATGTAAAACATTCAAAATAAGTTTGTAAACATTTTTAAACAGCAAAACCTTAAAAATAATAAACAAAAAAGTAGCTTTTTAAGATGTATGCCAAATTGCATGAATGTTGTGGAAATGATCATTCATTTGATTTTTTGCCTTGTTGAGCTGAGAAATCGCGTTTGCTGCGTTCTTAGAGCTGTACGAGCTCAGGAAAGTGGTTTTCTCACACAACTAATGGATATTTATGTAAAACATTCAAAATAAGTTTGTAAACATTTTTAAACAGCAAAATCTTGAAAAAATAAACAAAAAAGTTGTTTTTTAACATGTCATTCAAAAAACATGAATGTTGTGGAAATGATCATTCATTAGATTTTCTGCCTTGTTGAGCTGAGAAAACACGTTTGCTGCGTTCTTAGAGCTGTACGAGCTCAGGAAAGTGGTTTTCTCACACAACTTATGGATATTTATGTAAAACATACAAAATAAATTTGTAAACATTTTTAAACAGCAAAATCTTAAAAATAATAAACAAAAAAGTTGTTTTTTAAGATGTATGCCAAAATGCATGAATGTTGTGGAAATGATCATTCATTTGATTTTTTGCCTTGTTGAGCTGAGAAAACGCGTTTGCTGCGTTCTTAGAGCTGTACGAGCTCAGGAAAGTGGTTTTCTCACACAACTAATGGATATTTATGTAAAACATTCAAAATAAGTTTGTAAACATTTTTAAACAGCAAAACCTTAAAAATAATAAACAAAAAAGTAGTTTTTTAAGATGTATGCCAAAATGCATGAATGTTGTGGAAATGATCATTCATTAGATTTTCTGCCTTGTTGAGCTGAGAAAACGCGTTTGCTGCGTTCTTAGAGCTGTACGAGCTCAGGAAAGTGGTCTTCTCACACAACTAATGGATATTTATGTAAAACATTCAAAATAAGTTTGTAAACATTTTTAAACAGCAAAACCTTAAAAATAATAAACAAAAAAGTAGTTTTTTAAGATGTATGCCAAAATGCATGAATGTTGTGGAAATGATCATTCATTTGATTTTTTGCCTTGTTGAGCTGAGAAAACGCGTTTGCTGCGTTCTTAGAGCTGTACGAGCTCAGGAAAGTGGTTTTCTCACACAACTAATGGATATTTATGTAAAACATTCAAAATAAGTTTGTAAACATTTTTAAACAGCAAAATCTTAAAAATAATAAACAAAAAAGTTGTTTTTTAACATGTCATTCAAAAAACATGAATGTTGTGGAAATGATCATTCATTAGATTTTCTGCCTTGTTGAGCTGAGAAAACGCGTTTGCTGCGTTCTTAGAGCTGTACGAGCTCAGGAAAGTGGTCTTCTCACACAACTAATGGTTATTTATGTAAAACATTCAAAATAAGTTTGTAAACATTTTTAAACAGCAAAATCTTGAAAAAATAAACAAAAAAGTTGTTTTTTAACATGTCATTCAAAAAACATGAATGTTGTGGAAATGATCATTCATTAGATTTTCTGCCTTGTTGAGCTGAGAAAACACGTTTGCTGCGTTCTTAGAGCTGTACGAGCTCAGGAAAGTGGTTTTCTCACACAACTTATGGATATTTATGTAAAACATACAAAATAAATTTGTAAACATTTTTAAACAGCAAAATCTTAAAAATAATAAACAAAAAAGTTGTTTTTTAAGATGTATGCCAAAATGCATGAATGTTGTGGAAATGATCATTCATTTGATTTTTTGCCTTGTTGAGCTGAGAAAACGCGTTTGCTGCGTTCTTAGAGCTGTACGAGCTCAGGAAAGTGGTTTTCTCACACAACTAATGGATATTTATGTAAAACATTCAAAATAAGTTTGTAAACATTTTTAAACAGCAAAACCTTAAAAATAATAAACAAAAAAGTAGTTTTTTAAGATGTATGCCAAAATGCATGAATGTTGTGGAAATGATCATTCATTAGATTTTCTGCCTTGTTGAGCTGAGAAAACGCGTTTGCTGCGTTCTTAGAGCTGTACGAGCTCAGGAAAGTGGTCTTCTCACACAACTAATGGATATTTATGTAAAACATTCAAAATAAGTTTGTAAACATTTTTAAACAGCAAAACCTTAAAAATAATAAACAAAAAAGTAGTTTTTTAAGATGTATGCCAAAATGCATGAATGTTGTGGAAATGATCATTCATTTGATTTTTTGCCTTGTTGAGCTGAGAAAACGCGTTTGCTGCGTTCTTAGAGCTGTACGAGCTCAGGAAAGTGGTTTTCTCACACAACTAATGGATATTTATGTAAAACATTCAAAATAAGTTTGTAAACATTTTTAAACAGCAAAATCTTAAAAATAATAAACAAAAAAGTTGTTTTTTAACATGTCATTCAAAAAACA
Source organism: Clarias gariepinus (assembly GCF_024256425.1). Classification (NCBI taxonomy): domain Eukaryota; kingdom Metazoa; phylum Chordata; class Actinopteri; order Siluriformes; family Clariidae; genus Clarias; species Clarias gariepinus. Next base: position 19,384,908 of record NC_071110.1, read on the forward strand.
TGAATGTTGTGGAAATGATCATTCATTAGATTTTCTGCCTTGTTGAGCTGAGAAAACGCGTTTGCTGCGTTCTTAGAGCTGTACGAGCTCAGGAAAGTGGTCTTCTCACACAACTAATGGTTATTTATGTAAAACATTCAAAATAAGTTTGTAAACATTTTTAAACAGCAAAACCTTAAAAATAATAAACAAAAAAGTAGTTTTTTAAGATGTATGCCAAAATGCATGAATGTTGTGGAAATGATCATTCATTAGATTTTCTGCCTTGTTGAGCTGAGAAAACGCGTTTGCTGCGTTCTTAGAGCTGTACGAGCTCAGGAAAGTGGTCTTCTCACACAACTAATGGATATTTATGTAAAACATTCAAAATAAGTTTGTAAACATTTTTAAACAGCAAAACCTTAAAAATAATAAACAAAAAAGTAGCTTTTTAAGATGTATGCCAAAATGCATGAATGTTGTGGAAATGATCATTCATTTGATTTGTTGCCTTGTTGAGCTGAGAAAACGCGTTTGCTGCGTTCTTAGAGCTGTACGAGCTCAGGAAAGTGGTTTTCTCACACAACTAATGGATATTTATGTAAAACATTCAAAATAAGTTTGTAAACATTTTTAAACAGCAAAATCTTAAAAATAATAAACAAAAAAGTTGTTTTTTAACATGTCATTCAAAAAACATGAATGTTGTGGAAATGATCATTCATTAGATTTTCTGCCTTGTTGAGCTGAGAAAACGCGTTTGCTGTGTTCTTAGAGCTGTACGAGCTCAGGAAAGTGGTTTTCTCACACAACTAATGGATATTTATGTAAAACATACAAAATAAATTTGTAAACATTTTTAAACAGCAAAATCTTAAAAATAATAATCAAAAAAGTTGTTTTTTAAGATGTATGCCAAAATGCATGAATGTTGTGGAAATGATCATTCATTTGATTTTTTGCCTTGTTGAGCTGAGAAAACGCGTTTGCTGCGTTCTTAGAGCTGTACGAGCTCAGGAAAGTGGTTTTCTCACACAACTAATGGATATTTATGTAAAACATTCAAAATAAGTTTGTAAACATTTTTAAACAGCAAAATCTTAAAAATAATAAACAAAAAAGTTGTTTTTTAACATGTCATTCGAAAAACATGAATGTTGTGGAAATGATCATTCATTAGATTTTCTGCCTTGTTGAGCTGAGAAAACGCGTTTGCTGCGTTCTTAGAGCTGTACGAGCTCAGGAAAGTGGTCTTCTCACACAACTAATGGATATTTATGTAAAACATTCAAAATAAGTTTGTAAACATTTTTAAACAGCAAAACCTTAAAAATAATAAACAAAAAAGTAGTTTTTTAAGATGTATGCCAAAATGCATGAATGTTGTGGAAATGATCATTCATTTGATTTTTTGCCTTGTTGAGCTGAGAAAACGCGTTTGCTGCGTTCTTAGAGCTGTACGAGCTCAGGAAAGTGGTTTTCTCACACAACTAATGGATATTTATGTAAAACATTCAAAATAAGTTTGTAAACATTTTTAAACAGCAAAACCTTAAAAATAATAAACAAAAAAGTAGTTTTTTAAGATGTATGCCAAAATGCATGAATGTTGTGGAAATGATCATTCATTAGATTTTCTGCCTTGTTGAGCTGAGAAAACGCGTTTGCTGCGTTCTTAGAGCTGTACGAGCTCAGGAAAGTGGTTTTCTCACACAACTAATGGATATTTATGTAAAACATACAAAATAAGTTTGTAAACATTTTTAAACAGCAAAACCTTAAAAATAATAAACAAAAAAGTAGCTTTTTAAGATGTATGCCAAAATGCATGAATGTTGTGGAAATGATCATTCATTAGATTTTCTGCCTTGTTGAGCTGAGAAAACGCGTTTGCTGTGTTCTTAGAGCTGTACGAGCTCAGGAAAGTGGTTTTCTCACACAACTAATGGATATTTATGTAAAACATACAAAATAAATTTGTAAACATTTTTAAACAGCAAAATCTTAAAAATAATAAACAAAAAAGTTGTTTTTTAAGATGTATGCCAAAATGCATGAATGTTGTGGAAATGATCATTCATTTGATTTTTTGCCTTGTTGAGCTGAGAAAACGCGTTTGCTGCGTTCTTAGAGCTGTACGAGCTCAGGAAAGTGGTTTTCTCACACAACTAATGGATATTCATGTAAAACATTCAAAATAAGTTTGTAAACATTTTTAAACAGCAAAATCTTAAAAATAATAAACAAAAAAGTTGTTTTTTAACGTCATTCAAAAAACATGAATGTTGTGGAAATGATCATTCATTAGATTTTCTGCCTTGTTGAGCTGAGAAAACGCGTTTGCTGTGTTCTTAGAGCTGTACGAGCTCAGGAAAGTGGTTTTCTCACACAACTAATGGATATTTATGTAAAACATACAAAATAAATTTGTAAACATTTTTAAACAGCAAAACCTTAAAAATAATAAACAAAAAAGTTGTTTTTTAAGATGTATGCCAAAATGCATGAATGTTGTGGAAATGATCATTCATTTGATTTTTTGCCTTGTTGAGCTGAGAAAACGCGTTTGCTGCGTTCTTAGAGCTGTACGAGCTCAGGAAAGTGGTCTTCTCACACAACTAATGGATATTTATGTAAAACATACAAAATAAGTTTGTAAACATTTTTAAACAGCAAAACCTTAAAAATAATAAACAAAAAAGTAGCTTTTTAAGATGTATGCCAAAATGCATGAATGTTGTGGAAATGATCATTCATTTGATTTTTTGCCTTGTTGAGCTGAGAAAACGCGTTTGCTGCGTTCTTAGAGCTGTACGAGCTCAGGAAAGTGGTCTTCTCACACAACTAATGGATATTTATGTAAAACATTCAAAATAAGTTTGTAAACATTTTTAAACAGCAAAACCTTAAAAATAATAAACAAAAAAGTAGTTTTTTAAGATGTATGCCAAAATGCATGAATGTTGTGGAAATGATCATTCATTTGATTTTTTGCCTTGTTGAGCTGAGAAAACGCGTTTGCTGCGTTCTTAGAGCTGTACGAGCTCAGGAAAGTGGTTTTCTCACACAACTAATGGATATTTATGTAAAACATTCAAAATAAGTTTGTAAACATTTTTAAACAGCAAAACCTTAAAAATAATAAACAAAAAAGTAGTTTTTTAAGATGTATGCCAAAATGCATGAATGTTGTGGAAATGATCATTCATTAGATTTTCTGCCTTGTTGAGCTGAGAAAACGCGTTTGCTGTGTTCTTAGAGCTGTACGAGCTCAGGAAAGTGGTTTTCTCACACAACTAATGGATATTTATGTAAAACATACAAAATAAATTTGTAAACATTTTTAAACAGCAAAATCTTAAAAATAATAAACAAAAAAGTTGTTTTTTAAGATGTATGCCAAAATGCATGAATGTTGTGGAAATGATCATTCATTTGATTTTTTGCCTTGTTGAGCTGAGAAAACGCGTTTGCTGCGTTCTTAGAGCTGTACGAGCTCAGGAAAGTGGTCTTCTCACACAACTAATGGATATTTATGTAAAACATTCAAAATAAGTTTGTAAACATTTTTAAACAGCAAAACCTTAAAAATAATAAACAAAAAAGTAGTTTTTTAAGATGTATGCCAAAATGCATGAATGTTGTGGAAATGATCATTCATTTGATTTTTTGCCTTGTTGAGCTGAGAAAACGCGTTTGCTGCGTTCTTAGAGCTGTACGAGCTCAGGAAAGTGGTTTTCTCACACAACTAATGGATATTTATGTAAAACATTCAAAATAAGTTTGTAAACATTTTTAAACAGCAAAACCTTAAAAATAATAAACAAAAAAGTTGTTTTTTAACATGTCATTCAAAAAACATGAATGTTGTGGAAATGATCATTCATTAGATTTTCTGCCTTGTTGAGCTGAGAAAACGCGTTTGCTGCGTTCTTAGAGCTGTACGAGCTCAGGAAAGTGGTCTTCTCACACAACTAATGGATATTTATGTAAAACATTCAAAATAAGTTTGTAAACATTTTTAAACAGCAAAACCTTAAAAATAATAAACAAAAAAGTAGTTTTTTAAGATGTATGCCAAAATGCATGAATGTTGTGGAAATGATCATTCATTTGATTTTTTGCCTTGTTGAGCTGAGAAAACGCGTTTGCTGCGTTCTTAGAGCTGTACGAGCTCAGGAAAGTTGTTTTCTCACACAACTAATGGATATTTATGTAAAACATTCAAAATAAGTTTGTAAACATTTTTAAACAGCAAAACCTTAAAAATAATAAACAAAAAAGTAGTTTTTTAAGATGTATGCCAAAATGCATGAATGTTGTGGAAATGATCATTCATTAGATTTTCTGCCTTGTTGAGCTGAGAAAACGCGTTTGCTGTGTTCTTAGAGCTGTACGAGCTCAGGAAAGTGGTCTTCTCACACAACTAATGGTTATTTATGTAAAACATTCAAAATAAGTTTGTAAACATTTTTAAACAGCAAAACCTTAAAAATAATAAACAAAAAAGTAGTTTTTTAAGATGTATGCCAAAATGCATGAATGTTGTGGAAATGATCATTCATTAGATTTTCTGCCTTGTTGAGCTGAGAAAACGCGTTTGCTGTGTTCTTAGAGCTGTACGAGCTCAGGAAAGTGGTCTTCTCACACAACTAATGGTTATTTATGTAAAACATTCAAAATAAGTTTGTAAACATTTTTAAACAGCAAAACCTTAAAAATAATAAACAAAAAAGTAGTTTTTTAAGATGTATGCCAAAATGCATGAATGTTGTGGAAATGATCATTCATTAGATTTTCTGCCTTGTTGAGCTGAGAAAACGCGTTTGCTGCGTTCTTAGAGCTGTACGAGCTCAGGAAAGTGGTCTTCTCACACAACTAATGGATATTTATGTAAAACATTCAAAATAAGTTTGTAAACATTTTTAAACAGCAAAACCTTAAAAATAATAAACAAAAAAGTAGCTTTTTAAGATGTATGCCAAAATGCATGAATGTTGTGGAAATGATCATTCATTTGATTTTTTGCCTTGTTGAGCTGAGAAATCGCGTTTGCTGCGTTCTTAGAGCTGTACGAGCTCAGGAAAGTGGTTTTCTCACACAACTAATGGATATTTATGTAAAACATTCAAAATAAGTTTGTAAACATTTTTAAACAGCAAAATCTTGAAAAAATAAACAAAAAAGTTGTTTTTTAACATGTCATTCAAAAAACATGAATGTTGTGGAAATGATCATTCATTAGATTTTCTGCCTTGTTGAGCTGAGAAAACACGTTTGCTGCGTTCTTAGAGCTGTACGAGCTCAGGAAAGTGGTTTTCTCACACAACTTATGGATATTTATGTAAAACATACAAAATAAATTTGTAAACATTTTTAAACAGCAAAATCTTAAAAATAATAAACAAAAAAGTTGTTTTTTAAGATGTATGCCAAAATGCATGAATGTTGTGGAAATGATCATTCATTTGATTTTTTGCCTTGTTGAGCTGAGAAAACGCGTTTGCTGCGTTCTTAGAGCTGTACGAGCTCAGGAAAGTGGTTTTCTCACACAACTAATGGATATTTATGTAAAACATTCAAAATAAGTTTGTAAACATTTTTAAACAGCAAAACCTTAAAAATAATAAACAAAAAAGTAGTTTTTTAAGATGTATGCCAAAATGCATGAATGTTGTGGAAATGATCATTCATTAGATTTTCTGCCTTGTTGAGCTGAGAAAACGCGTTTGCTGCGTTCTTAGAGCTGTACGAGCTCAGGAAAGTGGTCTTCTCACACAACTAATGGATATTTATGTAAAACATTCAAAATAAGTTTGTAAACATTTTTAAACAGCAAAACCTTAAAAATAATAAACAAAAAAGTAGTTTTTTAAGATGTATGCCAAAATGCATGAATGTTGTGGAAATGATCATTCATTTGATTTTTTGCCTTGTTGAGCTGAGAAAACGCGTTTGCTGCGTTCTTAGAGCTGTACGAGCTCAGGAAAGTGGTTTTCTCACACAACTAATGGATATTTATGTAAAACATTCAAAATAAGTTTGTAAACATTTTTAAACAGCAAAATCTTAAAAATAATAAACAAAAAAGTTGTTTTTTAACATGTCATTCAAAAAACATGAATGTTGTGGAAATGATCATTCATTAGATTTTCTGCCTTGTTGAGCTGAGAAAACGCGTTTGCTGCGTTCTTAGAGCTGTACGAGCTCAGGAAAGTGGTCTTCTCACACAACTAATGGTTATTTATGTAAAACATTCAAAATAAGTTTGTAAACATTTTTAAACAGCAAAATCTTGAAAAAATAAACAAAAAAGTTGTTTTTTAACATGTCATTCAAAAAACATGAATGTTGTGGAAATGATCATTCATTAGATTTTCTGCCTTGTTGAGCTGAGAAAACACGTTTGCTGCGTTCTTAGAGCTGTACGAGCTCAGGAAAGTGGTTTTCTCACACAACTTATGGATATTTATGTAAAACATACAAAATAAATTTGTAAACATTTTTAAACAGCAAAATCTTAAAAATAATAAACAAAAAAGTTGTTTTTTAAGATGTATGCCAAAATGCATGAATGTTGTGGAAATGATCATTCATTTGATTTTTTGCCTTGTTGAGCTGAGAAAACGCGTTTGCTGCGTTCTTAGAGCTGTACGAGCTCAGGAAAGTGGTTTTCTCACACAACTAATGGATATTTATGTAAAACATTCAAAATAAGTTTGTAAACATTTTTAAACAGCAAAACCTTAAAAATAATAAACGAAAAAGTAGTTTTTTAAGATGTATGCCAAAATGCATGAATGTTGTGGAAATGATCATTCATTAGATTTTCTGCCTTGTTGAGCTGAGAAAACGCGTTTGCTGCGTTCTTAGAGCTGTACGAGCTCAGGAAAGTGGTCTTCTCACACAACTAATGGATATTTATGTAAAACATTCAAAATAAGTTTGTAAACATTTTTAAACAGCAAAACCTTAAAAATAATAAACAAAAAAGTAGTTTTTTAAGATGTATGCCAAAATGCATGAATGTTGTGGAAATGATCATTCATTTGATTTTTTGCCTTGTTGAGCTGAGAAAACGCGTTTGCTGCGTTCTTAGAGCTGTACGAGCTCAGGAAAGTGGTTTTCTCACACAACTAATGGATATTTATGTAAAACATTCAAAATAAGTTTGTAAACATTTTTAAACAGCAAAATCTTAAAAATAATAAACAAAAAAGTTGTTTTTTAACATGTCATTCAAAAAACATGAATGTTGTGGAAATGATCATTCATTAGATTTTCTGCCTTGTTGAGCTGAGAAAACGCGTTTGCTGCGTTCTTAGAGCTGTACGAGCTCAGGAAAGTGGTCTTCTCACACAACTAATGGTTATTTATGTAAAACATTCAAAATAAGTTTGTAAACATTTTTAAACAGCAAAACCTTAAAAATAATAAACAAAAAAGTAGTTTTTTAAGATGTATGCCAAAATGCATGAATGTTGTGGAAATGATCATTCATTAGATTTTCTGCCTTGTTGAGCTGAGAAAACGCGTTTGCTGCGTTCTTAGAGCTGTACGAGCTCAGGAAAGTGGTCTTCTCACACAACTAATGGATATTTATGTAAAACATTCAAAATAAGTTTGTAAACATTTTTAAACAGCAAAACCTTAAAAATAATAAACAAAAAAGTAGCTTTTTAAGATGTATGCCAAAATGCATGAATGTTGTGGAAATGATCATTCATTTGATTTGTTGCCTTGTTGAGCTGAGAAAACGCGTTTGCTGCGTTCTTAGAGCTGTACGAGCTCAGGAAAGTGGTTTTCTCACACAACTAATGGATATTTATGTAAAACATTCAAAATAAGTTTGTAAACATTTTTAAACAGCAAAATCTTAAAAATAATAAACAAAAAAGTTGTTTTTTAACATGTCATTCAAAAAACATGAATGTTGTGGAAATGATCATTCATTAGATTTTCTGCCTTGTTGAGCTGAGAAAACGCGTTTGCTGTGTTCTTAGAGCTGTACGAGCTCAGGAAAGTGGTTTTCTCACACAACTAATGGATATTTATGTAAAACATACAAAATAAATTTGTAAACATTTTTAAACAGCAAAATCTTAAAAATAATAAACAAAAAAGTTGTTTTTTAAGATGTATGCCAAAATGCATGAATGTTGTGGAAATGATCATTCATTTGATTTTTTGCCTTGTTGAGCTGAGAAAACGCGTTTGCTGCGTTCTTAGAGCTGTACGAGCTCAGGAAAGTGGTTTTCTCACACAACTAATGGATATTTATGTAAAACATTCAAAATAAGTTTGTAAACATTTTTAAACAGCAAAATCTTAAAAATAATAAACAAAAAAGTTGTTTTTTAACATGTCATTCGAAAAACATGAATGTTGTGGAAATGATCATTCATTAGATTTTCTGCCTTGTTGAGCTGAGAAAACGCGTTTGCTGCGTTCTTAGAGCTGTACGAGCTCAGGAAAGTGGTCTTCTCACACAACTAATGGATATTTATGTAAAACATTCAAAATAAGTTTGTAAACATTTTTAAACAGCAAAACCTTAAAAATAATAAACAAAAAAGTAGTTTTTTAAGATGTATGCCAAAATGCATGAATGTTGTGGAAATGATCATTCATTTGATTTTTTGCCTTGTTGAGCTGAGAAAACGCGTTTGCTGCGTTCTTAGAGCTGTACGAGCTCAGGAAAGTGGTTTTCTCACACAACTAATGGATATTTATGTAAAACATTCAAAATAAGTTTGTAAACATTTTTAAACAGCAAAACCTTAAAAATAATAAACAAAAAAGTAGTTTTTTAAGATGTATGCCAAAATGCATGAATGTTGTGGAAATGATCATTCATTAGATTTTCTGCCTTGTTGAGCTGAGAAAACGCGTTTGCTGCGTTCTTAGAGCTGTACGAGCTCAGGAAAGTGGTTTTCTCACACAACTAATGGATATTTATGTAAAACATACAAAATAAGTTTGTAAACATTTTTAAACAGCAAAACCTTAAAAATAATAAACAAAAAAGTAGCTTTTTAAGATGTATGCCAAAATGCATGAATGTTGTGGAAATGATCATTCATTAGATTTTCTGCCTTGTTGAGCTGAGAAAACGCGTTTGCTGTGTTCTTAGAGCTGTACGAGCTCAGGAAAGTGGTTTTCTCACACAACTAATGGATATTTATGTAAAACATACAAAATAAATTTGTAAACATTTTTAAACAGCAAAATCTTAAAAATAATAAACAAAAAAGTTGTTTTTTAAGATGTATGCCAAAATGCATGAATGTTGTGGAAATGATCATTCATTTGATTTTTTGCCTTGTTGAGCTGAGAAAACGCGTTTGCTGCGTTCTTAGAGCTGTACGAGCTCAGGAAAGTGGTTTTCTCACACAACTAATGGATATTCATGTAAAACATTCAAAATAAGTTTGTAAACATTTTTAAACAGCAAAATCTTAAAAATAATAAACAAAAAAGTTGTTTTTTAACGTCATTCAAAAAACATGAATGTTGTGGAAATGATCATTCATTCGATTTTTTGCCTTGTTGAGCTGAGAAAACGCGTTTGCTGCGTTCTTAGAGCTGCACGAGCTCAGGAAAGTGGTTTTCTCACACAACTAATGGATATTTATGTAAAACATACAAAATAAAATTGTAAACATTTTTAAACAGCAAAACCTTAAAAATAATAAACAAAAAAGTAGTTTTTTAACATGTATGCCAAAATGCATGAATGTTGTGGAAATGATCATTCATTTGATTTTTTGCCTTGTTGAGCTGAGAAAACGCGTTTGCTGCGTTCTTAGAGCTGTACGAGCTCAGGAAAGTGGTCTTCTCACACAACTAATGGATATTTATGTAAAACATACAAAATAAGTTTGTAAACATTTTTAAACAGCAAAACCTTAAAAATAATAAACAAAAAAGTAGCTTTTTAAGATGTATGCCAAAATGCATGAATGTTGTGGAAATGATCATTCATTTGATTTTTTGCCTTGTTGAGCTGAGAAAACGCGTTTGCTGCGTTCTTAGAGCTGTACGAGCTCAGGAAAGTGGTCTTCTCACACAACTAATGGATATTTATGTAAAACATTCAAAATAAGTTTGTAAACATTTTTAAACAGCAAAACCTTAAAAATAATAAACAAAAAAGTAGTTTTTTAAGATGTATGCCAAAATGCATGAATGTTGTGGAAATGATCATTCATTTGATTTTTTGCCTTGTTGAGCTGAGAAAACGCGTTTGCTGCGTTCTTAGAGCTGTACGAGCTCAGGAAAGTGGTTTTCTCACACAACTAATGGATATTTATGTAAAACATTCAAAATAAGTTTGTAAACATTTTTAAACAGCAAAACCTTAAAAATAATAAACAAAAAAGTAGTTTTTTAAGATGTATGCCAAAATGCATGAATGTTGTGGAAATGATCATTCATTAGATTTTCTGCCTTGTTGAGCTGAGAAAACGCGTTTGCTGTGTTCTTAGAGCTGTACGAGCTCAGGAAAGTGGTTTTCTCACACAACTAATGGATATTTATGTAAAACATACAAAATAAATTTGTAAACATTTTTAAACAGCAAAATCTTAAAAATAATAAACAAAAAAGTTGTTTTTTAAGATGTATGCCAAAATGCATGAATGTTGTGGAAATGATCATTCATTTGATTTTTTGCCTTGTTGAGCTGAGAAAACGCGTTTGCTGCGTTCTTAGAGCTGTACGAGCTCAGGAAAGTGGTTTTCTCACACAACTAATGGATATTCATGTAAAACATTCAAAATAAGTTTGTAAACATTTTTAAACAGCAAAATCTTAAAAATAATAAACAAAAAAGTTGTTTTTTAACGTCATTCAAAAAACATGAATGTTGTGGAAATGATCATTCATTAGATTTTCTGCCTTGTTGAGCTGAGAAAACGCGTTTGCTGTGTTCTTAGAGCTGTACGAGCTCAGGAAAGTGGTTTTCTCACACAACTAATGGATATTTATGTAAAACATACAAAATAAATTTGTAAACATTTTTAAACAGCAAAATCTTAAAAATAATAAACAAAAAAGTTGTTTTTTAAGATGTATGCCAAAATGCATGAATGTTGTGGAAATGATCATTCATTTGATTTTTTGCCTTGTTGAGCTGAGAAAACGCGTTTGCTGCGTTCTTAGAGCTGTACGAGCTCAGGAAAGTGGTTTTCTCACACAACTAATGGATATTTATGTAAAACATTCAAAATAAGTTTGTAAACATTTTTAAACAGCAAAACCTTAAAAATAATAAACAAAAAAGTAGTTTTTTAAGATGTATGCCAAAATGCATGAATGTTGTGGAAATGATCATTCATTAGATTTTCTGCCTTGTTGAGCTGAGAAAACGCGTTTGCTGCGTTCTTAGAGCTGTACGAGCTCAGGAAAGTGGTTTTCTCACACAACTAATGGATATTTATGTAAAACATACAAAATAAGTTTGTAAACATTTTTAAACAGCAAAACCTTAAAAATAATAAACAAAAAAGTAGCTTTTTAAGATGTATGCCAAAATGCATGAATGTTGTGGAAATGATCATTCATTAGATTTTCTGCCTTGTTGAGCTGAGAAAACGCGTTTGCTGCGTTCTTAGAGCTGTACGAGCTCAGGAAAGTGGTTTTCTCACACAACTAATGGATATTTATGTAAAACATTCAAAATAAGTTTGTAAACATTTTTAAACAGCAAAATCTTAAAAATAATAAACAAAAAAGTTGTTTTTTAACGTCATTCAAAAAACATGAATGTTGTGGAAATGATCATTCATTAGATTTTCTGCCTTGTTGAGCTGAGAAAACGCGTTTGCTGTGTTCTTAGAGCTGTACGAGCTCAGGAAAGTGGTTTTCTCACACAACTAATGGATATTTATGTAAAACATACAAAATAAATTTGTAAACATTTTTAAACAGCAAAATCTTAAAAATAATAAACAAAAAAGTTGTTTTTTAAGATGTATGCCAAAATGCATGAATGTTGTGGAAATGATCATTCATTTGATTTTTTGCCTTGTTGAGCTGAGAAAACGCGTTTGCTGCGTTCTTAGAGCTGTACGAGCTCAGGAAAGTGGTTTTCTCACACAACTAATGGATATTTATGTAAAACATTCAAAATAAGTTTGTAAACATTTTTAAACAGCAAAATCTTAAAAATAATAAACAAAAAAGTTGTTTTTTAACATGTCATTCGAAAAACATGAATGTTGTGGAAATGATCATTCATTAGATTTTCTGCCTTGTTGAGCTGAGAAAACGCGTTTGCTGCGTTCTTAGAGCTGTACGAGCTCAGGAAAGTGGTCTTCTCACACAACTAATGGATATTTATGTAAAACATTCAAAATAAGTTTGTAAACATTTTTAAACAGCAAAACCTTAAAAATAATAAACAAAAAAGTAGTTTTTTAAGATGTATGCCAAAATGCATGAATGTTGTGGAAATGATCATTCATTTGATTTTTTGCCTTGTTGAGCTGAGAAAACGCGTTTGCTGCGTTCTTAGAGCTGTACGAGCTCAGGAAAGTGGTTTTCTCACACAACTAATGGATATTTATGTAAAACATTCAAAATAAGTTTGTAAACATTTTTAAACAGCAAAACCTTAAAAATAATAAACAAAAAAGTAGTTTTTTAAGATGTATGCCAAAATGCATGAATGTTGTGGAAATGATCATTCATTAGATTTTCTGCCTTGTTGAGCTGAGAAAACGCGTTTGCTGCGTTCTTAGAGCTGTACGAGCTCAGGAAAGTGGTTTTCTCACACAACTAATGGATATTTATGTAAAACATACAAAATAAGTTTGTAAACATTTTTAAACAGCAAAACCTTAAAAATAATAAACAAAAAAGTAGCTTTTTAAGATGTATGCCAAAATGCATGAATGTTGTGGAAATGATCATTCATTAGATTTTCTGCCTTGTTGAGCTGAGAAAACGCGTTTGCTGTGTTCTTAGAGCTGTACGAGCTCAGGAAAGTGGTTTTCTCACACAACTAATGGATATTTATGTAAAACATACAAAATAAATTTGTAAACATTTTTAAACAGCAAAATCTTAAAAATAATAAACAAAAAAGTTGTTTTTTAAGATGTATGCCAAAATGCATGAATGTTGTGGAAATGATCATTCATTTGATTTTTTGCCTTGTTGAGCTGAGAAAACGCGTTTGCTGCGTTCTTAGAGCTGTACGAGCTCAGGAAAGTGGTTTTCTCACACAACTAATGGATATTCATGTAAAACATTCAAAATAAGTTTGTAAACATTTTTAAACAGCAAAATCTTAAAAATAATAAACAAAAAAGTTGTTTTTTAACGTCATTCAAAAAACATGAATGTTGTGGAAATGATCATTCATTAGATTTTCTGCCTTGTTGAGCTGAGAAAACGCGTTTGCTGTGTTCTTAGAGCTGTACGAGCTCAGGAAAGTGGTTTTCTCACACAACTAATGGATATTCATGTAAAACATTCAAAATAAGTTTGTAAACATTTTTAAACAGCAAAATCTTAAAAATAATAAACAAAAAAGTTGTTTTTTAACGTCATTCAAAAAACATGAATGTTGTGGAAATGATCATTCATTAGATTTTCTGCCTTGTTGAGCTGAGAAAACGCGTTTGCTGTGTTCTTAGAGCTGTACGAGCTCAGGAAAGTGGTTTTCTCACACAACTAATGGATATTTATGTAAAACATACAAAATAAATTTGTAAACATTTTTAAACAGCAAAATCTTAAAAATAATAAACAAAAAAGTAGTTTTTTAAGATGTATGCCAAAATGCATGAATGTTGTGGAAATGATCATTCATTTGATTTTTTGCCTTGTTGAGCTGAGAAAACGCGTTTGCTGCGTTCTTAGAGCTGTACGAGCTCAGGAAAGTGGTTTTCTCACACAACTAATGGATATTTATGTAAAACATTCAAAATAAGTTTGTAAACATTTTTAAACAGGCAAAACCTTAAAAATAATAAACAAAAAAGTTGTTTTTTAAGATGTATGCCAAAATGCATGAATGTTGTGGAAATGATCATTCATTAGATTTTCTGCCTTGTTGAGCTGAGAAAACGCGTTTGCTGCGTTCTTAGAGCTGTACGAGCTCAGGAAAGTGGTCTTCTCACACAACTAATGGATATTTATGTAAAACATTCAAAATAAGTTTGTAAACATTTTTAAACAGCAAAACCTTAAAAATAATAAACAAAAAAGTAGTTTTTTAAGATGTATGCCAAAATGCATGAATGTTGTGGAAATGATCATTCATTTGATTTTTTGCCTTGTTGGGCTGAGAAAACGCGTTTGCTGCGTTCTTAGAGCTGTACGAGCTCAGGAAAGTGGTTTTCTCACACAACTAATGGATATTTATGTAAAACATTCAAAATAAGTTTGTAAACATTTTTAAACAGCAAAATCTTAAAAATAATAAACAAAAAAGTTGTTTTTTAACATGTCATTCGAAAAACATGAATGTTGTGGAAATGATCATTCATTAGATTTTCTGCCTTGTTGAGCTGAGAAAACGCGTTTGCTGCGTTCTTAGAGCTGTACGAGCTCAGGAAAGTGGTCTTCTCACACAACTAATGGATATTTATGTAAAACATTCAAAATAAGTTTGTAAACATTTTTAAACAGCAAAACCTTAAAAATAATAAACAAAAAAGTAGTTTTTTAAGATGTATGCCAAAATGCATGAATGTTGTGGAAATGATCATTCATTTGATTTTTTGCCTTGTTGAGCTGAGAAAACGCGTTTGCTGCGTTCTTAGAGCTGTACGAGCTCAGGAAAGTGGTTTTCTCACACAACTAATGGATATTTATGTAAAACATTCAAAATAAGTTTGTAAACATTTTTAAACAGCAAAACCTTAAAAATAATAAACAAAAAAGTAGTTTTTTAAGATGTATGCCAAAATGCATGAATGTTGTGGAAATGATCATTCATTAGATTTTCTGCCTTGTTGAGCTGAGAAAACGCGTTTGCTGCGTTCTTAGAGCTGTACGAGCTCAGGAAAGTGGTCTTCTCACACAACTAATGGATATTTATGTAAAACATACAAAATAAGTTTGTAAACATTTTTAAACAGCAAAACCTTAAAAATAATAAACAAAAAAGTAGCTTTTTAAGATGTATGCCAAAATGCATGAATGTTGTGGAAATGATCATTCATTTGATTTTTTGCCTTGTTGAGCTGAGAAAACGCGTTTGCTGCGTTCTTAGAGCTGTACGAGCTCAGGAAAGTGGTCTTCTCACACAACTAATGGATATTTATGTAAAACATTCAAAATAAGTTTGTAAACATTTTTAAACAGCAAAACCTTAAAAATAATAAACAAAAAAGTAGTTTTTTAAGATGTATGCCAAAATGCATGAATGTTGTGGAAATGATCATTCATTTGATTTTTTGCCTTGTTGAGCTGAGAAAACGCGTTTGCTGCGTTCTTAGAGCTGTACGAGCTCAGGAAAGTGGTTTTCTCACACAACTAATGGATATTTATGTAAAACATTCAAAATAAGTTTGTAAACATTTTTAAACAGCAAAACCTTAAAAATAATAAACAAAAAAGTAGTTTTTTAAGATGTATGCCAAAATGCATGAATGTTGTGGAAATGATCATTCATTAGATTTTCTGCCTTGTTGAGCTGAGAAAACGCGTTTGCTGTGTTCTTAGAGCTGTACGAGCTCAGGAAAGTGGTTTTCTCACACAACTAATGGATATTTATGTAAAACATACAAAATAAATTTGTAAACATTTTTAAACAGCAAAATCTTAAAAATAATAAACAAAAAAGTTGTTTTTTAAGATGTATGCCAAAATGCATGAATGTTGTGGAAATGATCATTCATTTGATTTTTTGCCTTGTTGAGCTGAGAAAACGCGTTTGCTGCGTTCTTAGAGCTGTACGAGCTCAGGAAAGTGGTTTTCTCACACAACTAATGGATATTCATGTAAAACATTCAAAATAAGTTTGTAAACATTTTTAAACAGCAAAATCTTAAAAATAATAAACAAAAAAGTTGTTTTTTAACGTCATTCAAAAAACATGAATGTTGTGGAAATGATCATTCATTAGATTTTCTGCCTTGTTGAGCTGAGAAAACGCGTTTGCTGTGTTCTTAGAGCTGTACGAGCTCAGGAAAGTGGTTTTCTCACACAACTAATGGATATTTATGTAAAACATACAAAATAAATTTGTAAACATTTTTAAACAGCAAAATCTTAAAAATAATAAACAAAAAAGTTGTTTTTTAAGATGTATGCCAAAATGCATGAATGTTGTGGAAATGATCATTCATTTGATTTTTTGCCTTGTTGAGCTGAGAAAACGCGTTTGCTGCGTTCTTAGAGCTGTACGAGCTCAGGAAAGTGGTTTTCTCACACAACTAATGGATATTTATGTAAAACATTCAAAATAAGTTTGTAAACATTTTTAAACAGCAAAATCTTAAAAATAATAAACAAAAAAGTTGTTTTTTAACATGTCATTCGAAAAACATGAATGTTGTGGAAATGATCATTCATTAGATTTTCTGCCTTGTTGAGCTGAGAAAACGCGTTTGCTGCGTTCTTAGAGCTGTACGAGCTCAGGAAAGTGGTCTTCTCACACAACTAATGGATATTTATGTAAAACATTCAAAATAAGTTTGTAAACATTTTTAAACAGCAAAACCTTAAAAATAATAAACAAAAAAGTAGTTTTTTAAGATGTATGCCAAAATGCATGAATGTTGTGGAAATGATCATTCATTTGATTTTTTGCCTTGTTGAGCTGAGAAAACGCGTTTGCTGCGTTCTTAGAGCTGTACGAGCTCAGGAAAGTGGTTTTCTCACACAACTAATGGATATTTATGTAAAACATTCAAAATAAGTTTGTAAACATTTTTAAACAGCAAAACCTTAAAAATAATAAACAAAAAAGTAGTTTTTTAAGATGTATGCCAAAATGCATGAATGTTGTGGAAATGATCATTCATTAGATTTTCTGCCTTGTTGAGCTGAGAAAACGCGTTTGCTGCGTTCTTAGAGCTGTACGAGCTCAGGAAAGTGGTTTTCTCACACAACTAATGGATATTTATGTAAAACATACAAAATAAGTTTGTAAACATTTTTAAACAGCAAAACCTTAAAAATAATAAACAAAAAAGTAGCTTTTTAAGATGTATGCCAAAATGCATGAATGTTGTGGAAATGATCATTCATTAGATTTTCTGCCTTGTTGAGCTGAGAAAACGCGTTTGCTGTGTTCTTAGAGCTGTACGAGCTCAGGAAAGTGGTTTTCTCACACAACTAATGGATATTTATGTAAAACATACAAAATAAATTTGTAAACATTTTTAAACAGCAAAATCTTAAAAATAATAAACAAAAAAGTTGTTTTTTAAGATGTATGCCAAAATGCATGAATGTTGTGGAAATGATCATTCATTTGATTTTTTGCCTTGTTGAGCTGAGAAAACGCGTTTGCTGCGTTCTTAGAGCTGTACGAGCTCAGGAAAGTGGTTTTCTCACACAACTAATGGATATTCATGTAAAACATTCAAAATAAGTTTGTAAACATTTTTAAACAGCAAAATCTTAAAAATAATAAACAAAAAAGTTGTTTTTTAACGTCATTCAAAAAACATGAATGTTGTGGAAATGATCATTCATTAGATTTTCTGCCTTGTTGAGCTGAGAAAACGCGTTTGCTGTGTTCTTAGAGCTGTACGAGCTCAGGAAAGTGGTTTTCTCACACAACTAATGGATATTTATGTAAAACATACAAAATAAATTTGTAAACATTTTTAAACAGCAAAATCTTAAAAATAATAAACAAAAAAGTTGTTTTTTAAGATGTATGCCAAAATGCATGAATGTTGTGGAAATGATCATTCATTTGATTTTTTGCCTTGTTGAGCTGAGAAAACGCGTTTGCTGCGTTCTTAGAGCTGTACGAGCTCAGGAAAGTGGTTTTCTCACACAACTAATGGATATTTATGTAAAACATTCAAAATAAGTTTGTAAACATTTTTAAACAGCAAAACCTTAAAAATAATAAACAAAAAAGTAGTTTTTTAAGATGTATGCCAAAATGCATGAATGTTGTGGAAATGATCATTCATTTGATTTTTTGCCTTGTTGAGCTGAGAAAACGCGTTTGCTGCGTTCTTAGAGCTGTACGAGCTCAGGAAAGTGGTTTTCTCACACAACTAATGGATATTTATGTAAAACATTCAAAATAAGTTTGTAAACATTTTTAAACAGCAAAATCTTAAAAATAATAAACAAAAAAGTTGTTTTTTAAGATGTATGCCAAAATGCATGAATGTTGTGGAAATGATCATTCATTTGATTTTTTGCCTTGTTGAGCTGAGAAAACGCGTTTGCTGCGTTCTTAGAGCTGTACGAGCTCAGGAAAGTGGTTTTCTCACACAACTAATGGATATTTATGTAAAACATTCAAAATAAGTTTGTAAACATTTTTAAACAGCAAAATCTTAAAAATAATAAACAAAAAAGTTGTTTTTTAAGATGTATGCCAAAATGCATGAATGTTGTGGAAATGATCATTCATTTGATTTTTTGCCTTGTTGAGCTGAGAAAACGCGTTTGCTGCGTTCTTAGAGCTGTACGAGCTCAGGAAAGTGGTCTTCTCACACAACTAATGGATATTTATGTAAAACATTCAAAATAAGTTTGTAAACATTTTTAAACGGCAAAACCTTAAAAATAATAAACAAAAAAGTAGTTTTTTAAGATGTATGCCAAAATGCATGAATGTTGTGGAAATGATCATTCATTTGATTTTTTGCCTTGTTGAGCTGAGAAAACGCGTTTGCTGCGTTCTTAGAGCTGTACGAGCTCAGGAAAGTGGTTTTCTCACACAACTAATGGATATTTATGTAAAACATTCAAAATAAGTTTGTAAACATTTTTAAACAGCAAAACCTTAAAAATAATAAACAAAAAAGTAGCTTTTTAAGATGTATGCCAAAATGCATGAATGTTGTGGAAATGATCATTCATTTGATTTTTTGCCTTGTTGAGCTGAGAAAACGCGTTTGCTGCGTTCTTAGAGCTGTACGAGCTCAGGAAAGTGGTCTTCTCACACAACTAATGGATATTTATGTAAAACATTCAAAATAAGTTTGTAAACATTTTTAAAAAGCAAAACCTTAAAAATAATAAACAAAAAAGTAGTTTTTTAAGATGTATGCCAAAATGCATGAATGTTGTGGAAATGATCATTCATTTGATTTTTTGCCTTGTTGAGCTGAGAAAACGCGTTTGCTGCGTTCTTAGAGCTGTACGAGCTCAGGAAAGTGGTTTTCTCACACAACTAATGGATATTTATGTAAAACATTCAAAATAAGTTTGTAAACATTTTTAAACAGCAAAACCTTAAAAATAATAAACAAAAAAGTAGTTTTTTAAGATGTATGCCAAAATGCATGAATGTTGTGGAAATGATCATTCATTAGATTTTCTGCCTTGTTGAGCTGAGAAAACGCGTTTGCTGCGTTCTTAGAGCTGTACGAGCTCAGGAAAGTGGTCTTCTCACACAACTAATGGATATTTATGTAAAACATTCAAAATAAGTTTGTAAACATTTTTAAACAGCAAAACCTTAAAAATAATAAACAAAAAAGTAGCTTTTTAAGATGTATGCCAAAATGCATGAATGTTGTGGAAATGATCATTCATTTGATTTTTTGCCTTGTTGAGCTGAGAAAACGCGTTTGCTGCGTTCTTAGAGCTGTACGAGCTCAGGAAAGTGGTTTTCTCACACAACTAATGGATATTTATGTAAAACATTCAAAATAAGTTTGTAAACATTTTTAAACAGCAAAACCTTAAAAATAATAAACAAAAAAGTAGTTTTTTAAGATGTATGCCAAAATGCATGAATGTTGTGGAAATGATCATTCATTTGATTTTTTGCCTTGTTGAGCTGAGAAAACGCGTTTGCTGCGTTCTTAGAGCTGTACGAGCTCAGGAAAGTGGTTTTCTCACACAACTAATGGATATTTATGTAAAACATTCAAAATAAGTTTGTAAACATTTTTAAACAGCAAAATCTTAAAAATAATAAACAAAAAAGTTGTTTTTTAACATGTCATTCAAAAAACATGAATGTTGTGGAAATGATCATTCATTAGATTTTCTGCCTTGTTGAGCTGAGAAAACGCGTTTGCTGCGTTCTTAGAGCTGTACGAGCTCAGGAAAGTGGTCTTCTCACACAACTAATGGATATTTATGTAAAACATTCAAAATAAGTTTGTAAACATTTTTAAACAGCAAAACCTTAAAAATAATAAACAAAAAAGTAGTTTTTTAAGATGTATGCCAAAATGCATGAATGTTGTGGAAATGATCATTCATTTGATTTTTTGCCTTGTTGAGCTGAGAAAACGCGTTTGCTGCGTTCTTAGAGCTGTACGAGCTCAGGAAAGTGGTTTTCTCACACAACTAATGGATATTTATGTAAAACATTCAAAATAAGTTTGTAAACATTTTTAAACAGCAAAACCTTAAAAATAATAAACAAAAAAGTAGTTTTTTAAGATGTATGCCAAAATGCATGAATGTTGTGGAAATGATCATTCATTAGATTTTCTGCCTTGTTGAGCTGAGAAAACGCGTTTGCTGCGTTCTTAGAGCTGTACGAGCTCAGGAAAGTGGTCTTCTCACACAACTAATGGATATTTATGTAAAACATTCAAAATAAGTTTGTAAACATTTTTAAACAGCAAAACCTTAAAAATAATAAACAAAAAAGTAGCTTTTTAAGATGTATGCCAAAATGCATGAATGTTGTGGAAATGATCATTCATTTGATTTTTTGCCTTGTTGAGCTGAGAAAACGCGTTTGCTGCGTTCTTAGAGCTGTACGAGCTCAGGAAAGTGGTTTTCTCACACAACTAATGGATATTTATGTAAAACATTCAAAATAAGTTTGTAAACATTTTTAAACAGCAAAACCTTAAAAATAATAAACAAAAAAGTAGTTTTTTAAGATGTATGCCAAAATGCATGAATGTTGTGGAAATGATCATTCATTTGATTTTTTGCCTTGTTGAGCTGAGAAAACGCGTTTGCTGCGTTCTTAGAGCTGTACGAGCTCAGGAAAGTGGTTTTCTCACACAACTAATGGATATTTATGTAAAACATTCAAAATAAGTTTGTAAACATTTTTAAACAGCAAAATCTTAAAAATAATAAACAAAAAAGTTGTTTTTTAACATGTCATTCAAAAAACATGAATGTTGTGGAAATGATCATTCATTAGATTTTCTGCCTTGTTGAGCTGAGAAAACGCGTTTGCTGCGTTCTTAGAGCTGTACGAGCTCAGGAAAGTGGTCTTCTCACACAACTAATGGATATTTATGTAAAACATTCAAAATAAGTTTGTAAACATTTTTAAACAGCAAAACCTTAAAAATAATAAACAAAAAAGTAGTTTTTTAAGATGTATGCCAAAATGCATGAATGTTGTGGAAATGATCATTCATTTGATTTTTTGCCTTGTTGAGCTGAGAAAACGCGTTTGCTGCGTTCTTAGAGCTGTACGAGCTCAGGAAAGTGGTTTTCTCACACAACTAATGGATATTTATGTAAAACATTCAAAATAAGTTTGTAAACATTTTTAAACAGCAAAACCTTAAAAATAATAAACAAAAAAGTAGTTTTTTAAGATGTATGCCAAAATGCATGAATGTTGTGGAAATGATCATTCATTAGATTTTCTGCCTTGTTGAGCTGAGAAAACGCGTTTGCTGCGTTCTTAGAGCTGTACGAGCTCAGGAAAGTGGTCTTCTCACACAACTAATGGATATTTATGTAAAACATTCAAAATAAGTTTGTAAACATTTTTAAACAGCAAAACCTTAAAAATAATAAACAAAAAAGTAGTTTTTTAAGATGTATGCCAAAATGCATGAATGTTGTGGAAATGATCATTCATTTGATTTTTTGCCTTGTTGAGCTGAGAAAACGCGTTTGCTGCGTTCTTAGAGCTGTACGAGCTCAGGAAAGTGGTTTTCTCACACAACTAATGGATATTTATGTAAAACATTCAAAATAAGTTTGTAAACATTTTTAAACAGCAAAACCTTAAAAATAATAAACAAAAAAGTTGTTTTTTAAGATGTATGCCAAAATGCATGAATGTTGTGGAAATGATCATTCATTAGATTTTCTGCCTTGTTGAGCTGAGAAAACGCGTTTGCTGCGTTCTTAGAGCTGTACGAGCTCAGGAAAGTGGTCTTCTCACACAACTAATGGATATTTATGTAAAACATTCAAAATAAGTTTGTAAACATTTTTAAACAGCAAAACCTTAAAAATAATAAACAAAAAAGTAGTTTTTTAAGATGTATGCCAAAATGCATGAATGTTGTGGAAATGATCATTCATTTGATTTTTTGCCTTGTTGAGCTGAGAAAACGCGTTTGCTGCGTTCTTAGAGCTGTACGAGCTCAGGAAAGTGGTTTTCTCACACAACTAATGGATATTTATGTAAAACATTCAAAATAAGTTTGTAAACATTTTTAAACAGCAAAATCTTAAAAATAATAAACAAAAAAGTTGTTTTTTAACGTCATTCAAAAAACATGAATGTTGTGGAAATGATCATTCATTAGATTTTCTGCCTTGTTGAGCTGAGAAAACGCGTTTGCTGCGTTCTTAGAGCTGTACGAGCTCAGGAAAGTGGTCTTCTCACACAACTAATGGATATTTATGTAAAACATTCAAAATAAGTTTGTAAACATTTTTAAACAGCAAAACCTTAAAAATAATAAACAAAAAAGTAGTTTTTTAAGATGTATGCCAAAATGCATGAATGTTGTGGAAATGATCATTCATTTGATTTTTTGCCTTGTTGAGCTGAGAAAACGCGTTTGCTGCGTTCTTGGAGCTGTACGAGCTCAGGAAAGTGGTTTTCTCACACAACTAATGGATATTTATGTAAAACATTCAAAATAAGTTTGTAAACATTTTTAAACAGCAAAACCTTAAAAATAATAAACAAAAAAGTTGTTTTTTAAGATGTATGCCAAAATGCATGAATGTTGTGGAAATGATCATTCATTAGATTTTCTGCCTTGTTGAGCTGAGAAAACGCGCTTGCTGCGTTCTTAGAGCTGTACGAGCTCAGGAAAGTGGTTTTCTCACACAACTAATGGATATTTATGTAAAACATTCAAAATAAGTTTGTAAACATTTTTAAACAGCAAAACCTTAAAAATAATAAACAAAAAAGTAGTTTTTTAAGATGTATGCCAAAATGCATGAATGTTGTGGAAATGATCATTCATTTGATTTTTTGCCTTGTTGAGCTGAGAAAACGCGTTTGCTGCGTTCTTAGAGCTGTACGAGCTCAGGAAAGTGGTTTTCTCACACAACTAATGGATATTCATGTAAAACATTCAAAATAAGTTTGTAAACATTTTTAAACAGCAAAATCTTAAAAATAATAAACAAAAAAGTTGTTTTTTAACGTCATTCAAAAAACATGAATGTTGTGGAAATGATCATTCATTAGATTTTCTGCCTTGTTGAGCTGAGAAAACGCGTTTGCTGTGTTCTTAGAGCTGTACGAGCTCAGGAAAGTGGTTTTCTCACACAACTAATGGATATTTATGTAAAACATACAAAATAAATTTGTAAACATTTTTAAACAGCAAAATCTTAAAAATAATAAACAAAAAAGTTGTTTTTTAAGATGTATGCCAAAATGCATGAATGTTGTGGAAATGATCATTCATTTGATTTTTTGCCTTGTTGAGCTGAGAAAACGCGTTTGCTGCGTTCTTAGAGCTGTACGAGCTCAGAAAAGTGGTTTTCTCACACAACTAATGGATATTTATGTAAAACATTCAAAATAAGTTTGTAAACATTTTTAAACAGCAAAACCTTAAAAATAATAAACAAAAAAGTAGTTTTTTAAGATGTATGCCAAAATGCATGAATGTTGTGGAAATGATCATTCATTTGATTTTTTGCCTTGTTGACCTGAGAAAACGCGTTTGCTGCGTTCTTAGAGCTGTACGAGCTCAGGAAAGTGGTTTTCTCACACAACTAATGGATATTTATGTAAAACATACAAAATAAATTTGTAAACATTTTTAAACAGCAAAATCTTAAAAATAATAAACAAAAAAGTTGTTTTTTAACGTCATTCAAAAAACATGAATGTTGTGGAAATGATCATTCATTAGATTTTCTGCCTTGTTGAGCTGAGAAAACACGTTTGCTGCGTTCTTAGAGCTGTACGAGCTCAGGAAAGTGGTTTTCTCACACAACTAATGGATATTTATGTAAAACATTCAAAATAAGTTTGTAAACATTTTTAAACAGCAAAACCTTAAAAATAATAAACAAAAAAGTAGCTTTTTAAGATGTATGCCAAAATGCATGAATGTTGTGGAAATGATCATTCATTTGATTTTTTGCCTTGTTGAGCTGAGAAAACGCGTTTGCTGCGTTCTTAGAGCTGTACGAGCTCAGGAAAGTGGTTTTCTCACACAACTAATGGATATTTATGTAAAACATTCAAAATAAGTTTGTAAACATTTTTAAACAGCAAAACCTTAAAAATAATAAACAAAAAAGTAGTTTTTTAAGATGTATGCCAAAATGCATGAATGTTGTGGAAATGATCATTCATTAGATTTTCTGCCTTGTTGAGCTGAGAAAACGCGTTTGCTGCGTTCTTAGAGCTGTACGAGCTCAGGAAAGTGGTCTTCTCACACAACTAATGGATATTTATGTAAAACATTCAAAATAAGTTTGTAAACATTTTTAAACAGCAAAACCTTAAAAATAATAAACAAAAAAGTAGTTTTTTAAGATGTATGCCAAAATGCATGAATGTTGTGGAAATGATCATTCATTTGATTTTTTGCCTTGTTGAGCTGAGAAAACGCGTTTGCTGCGTTCTTAGAGCTGTACGAGCTCAGGAAAGTGGTTTTCTCACACAACTAATGGATATTTATGTAAAACATTCAAAATAAGTTTGTAAACATTTTTAAACAGCAAAATCTTAAAAGTAATAAACAAAAAAGTTGTTTTTTAACGTCATTCAAAAAACATGAATGTTGTGGAAATGATCATTCATTAGATTTTCTGCCTTGTTGAGCTGAGAAAACGCGTTTGCTGTGTTCTTAGAGCTGTACGAGCTCAGGAAAGTGGTTTTCTCACACAACTAATGGATATTTATGTAAAACATACAAAATAAATTTGTAAACATTTTTAAACAGCAAAATCTTAAAAATAATAAACAAAAAAGTTGTTTTTTAACGTCATTCAAAAAACATGAATGTTGTGGAAATGATCATTCATTAGATTTTCTGCCTTGTTGAGCTGAGAAAACACGTTTGCTGCGTTCTTAGAGCTGTACGAGCTCAGGAAAGTGGTTTTCTCACACAACTAATGGATATTTATGTAAAACATTCAAAATAAGTTTGTAAACATTTTTAAACAGCAAAACCTTAAAAATAATAAACAAAAAAGTAGCTTTTTAAGATGTATGCCAAAATGCATGAATGTTGTGGAAATGATCATTCATTTGATTTTTTGCCTTGTTGAGCTGAGAAAACGCGTTTGCTGCGTTCTTAGAGCTGTACGAGCTCAGGAAAGTGGTTTTCTCACACAACTAATGGATATTTATGTAAAACATTCAAAATAAGTTTGTAAACATTTTTAAACAGCAAAACCTTAAAAATAATAAACAAAAAAGTAGTTTTTTAAGATGTATGCCAAAATGCATGAATGTTGTGGAAATGATCATTCATTTGATTTTTTGCCTTGTTGAGCTGAGAAAACGCGTTTGCTGCGTTCTTAGAGCTGTACGAGCTCAGGAAAGTGGTTTTCTCACACAACTAATGGATATTTATGTAAAACATTCAAAATAAGTTTGTAAACATTTTTAAACAGCAAAATCTTAAAAATAATAAACAAAAAAGTTGTTTTTTAACATGTCATTCAAAAAACATGAATGTTGTGGAAATGATCATTCATTAGATTTTCTGCCTTGTTGAGCTGAGAAAACGCGTTTGCTGCGTTCTTAGAGCTGTACGAGCTCAGGAAAGTGGTCTTCTCACACAACTAATGGATATTTATGTAAAACATTCAAAATAAGTTTGTAAACATTTTTAAACAGCAAAACCTTAAAAATAATAAACAAAAAAGTAGTTTTTTAAGATGTATGCCAAAATGCATGAATGTTGTGGAAATGATCATTCATTTGATTTTTTGCCTTGTTGAGCTGAGAAAACGCGTTTGCTGCGTTCTTAGAGCTGTACGAGCTCAGGAAAGTGGTTTTCTCACACAACTAATGGATATTTATGTAAAACATTCAAAATAAGTTTGTAAACATTTTTAAACAGCAAAACCTTAAAAATAATAAACAAAAAAGTAGTTTTTTAAGATGTATGCCAAAATGCATGAATGTTGTGGAAATGATCATTCATTAGATTTTCTGCCTTGTTGAGCTGAGAAAACGCGTTTGCTGCGTTCTTAGAGCTGTACGAGCTCAGGAAAGTGGTCTTCTCACACAACTAATGGATATTTATGTAAAACATTCAAAATAAGTTTGTAAACATTTTTAAACAGCAAAACCTTAAAAATAATAAACAAAAAAGTAGTTTTTTAAGATGTATGCCAAAATGCATGAATGTTGTGGAAATGATCATTCATTTGATTTTTTGCCTTGTTGAGCTGAGAAAACGCGTTTGCTGCGTTCTTAGAGCTGTACGAGCTCAGGAAAGTGGTTTTCTCACACAACTAATGGATATTTATGTAAAACATTCAAAATAAGTTTGTAAACATTTTTAAACAGCAAAACCTTAAAAATAATAAACAAAAAAGTTGTTTTTTAAGATGTATGCCAAAATGCATGAATGTTGTGGAAATGATCATTCATTAGATTTTCTGCCTTGTTGAGCTGAGAAAACGCGTTTGCTGCGTTCTTAGAGCTGTACGAGCTCAGGAAAGTGGTCTTCTCACACAACTAATGGATATTTATGTAAAACATTCAAAATAAGTTTGTAAACATTTTTAAACAGCAAAACCTTAAAAATAATAAACAAAAAAGTAGTTTTTTAAGATGTATGCCAAAATGCATGAATGTTGTGGAAATGATCATTCATTTGATTTTTTGCCTTGTTGAGCTGAGAAAACGCGTTTGCTGCGTTCTTAGAGCTGTACGAGCTCAGGAAAGTGGTTTTCTCACACAACTAATGGATATTTATGTAAAACATTCAAAATAAGTTTCTAAACATTTTTAAACAGCAAAACCTTAAAAATAATAAACAAAAAAGTAGTTTTTTAAGATGTATGCCAAAATGCATGAATGTTGTGGAAATGATCATTCATTAGATTTTCTGCCTTGTTGAGCTGAGAAAACGCGTTTGCTGCGTTCTTAGAGCTGTACGAGCTCAGGAAAGTGGTCTTCTCACACAACTAATGGATATTTATGTAAAACATTCAAAATAAGTTTGTAAACATTTTTAAACAGCAAAATCTTAAAAATAATAAACAAAAAAGTTGTTTTTTAACGTCATTCAAAAAACATGAATGTTGTGGAAATGATCATTCATTAGATTTTCTGCCTTGTTGAGCTGAGAAAACGCGTTTGCTGCGTTCTTAGAGCTGTACGAGCTCAGGAAAGTGGTCTTCTCACACAACTAATGGATATTTATGTAAAACATTCAAAATAAGTTTGTAAACATTTTTAAACAGCAAAACCTTAAAAATAATAAACAAAAAAGTAGTTTTTTAAGATGTATGCCAAAATGCATGAATGTTGTGGAAATGATCATTCATTTGATTTTTTGCCTTGTTGAGCTGAGAAAACGCGTTTGCTGCGTTCTTGGAGCTGTACGAGCTCAGGAAAGTGGTTTTCTCACACAACTAATGGATATTTATGTAAAACATTCAAAATAAGTTTGTAAACATTTTTAAACAGCAAAACCTTAAAAATAATAAACAAAAAAGTTGTTTTTTAAGATGTATGCCAAAATGCATGAATGTTGTGGAAATGATCATTCATTAGATTTTCTGCCTTGTTGAGCTGAGAAAACGCGCTTGCTGCGTTCTTAGAGCTGTACGAGCTCAGGAAAGTGGTTTTCTCACACAACTAATGGATATTTATGTAAAACATTCAAAATAAGTTTGTAAACATTTTTAAACAGCAAAACCTTAAAAATAATAAACAAAAAAGTAGTTTTTTAAGATGTATGCCAAAATGCATGAATGTTGTGGAAATGATCATTCATTTGATTTTTTGCCTTGTTGAGCTGAGAAAACGCGTTTGCTGCGTTCTTAGAGCTGTACGAGCTCAGGAAAGTGGTTTTCTCACACAACTAATGGATATTCATGTAAAACATTCAAAATAAGTTTCTAAACATTTTTAAACAGCAAAATCTTAAAAATAATAAACAAAAAAGTTGTTTTTTAACGTCATTCAAAAAACATGAATGTTGTGGAAATGATCATTCATTAGATTTTCTGCCTTGTTGAGCTGAGAAAACGCGTTTGCTGTGTTCTTAGAGCTGTACGAGCTCAGGAAAGTGGTTTTCTCACACAACTAATGGATATTTATGTAAAACATACAAAATAAATTTGTAAACATTTTTAAACAGCAAAATCTTAAAAATAATAAACAAAAAAGTTGTTTTTTAAGATGTATGCCAAAATGCATGAATGTTGTGGAAATGATCATTCATTTGATTTTTTGCCTTGTTGAGCTGAGAAAACGCGTTTGCTGCGTTCTTAGAGCTGTACGAGCTCAGGAAAGTGGTTTTCTCACACAACTAATGGATATTTATGTAAAACATTCAAAATAAGTTTGTAAACATTTTTAAACAGCAAAACCTTAAAAATAATAAACAAAAAAGTAGTTTTTTAAGATGTATGCCAAAATGCATGAATGTTGTGGAAATGATCATTCATTTGATTTTTTGCCTTGTTGACCTGAGAAAACGCGTTTGCTGCGTTCTTAGAGCTGTACGAGCTCAGGAAAGTGGTTTTCTCACACAACTAATGGATATTTATGTAAAACATTCAAAATAAGTTTGTAAACATTTTTAAACAGCAAAATCTTAAAAATAATAAACAAAAAAGTTGTTTTTTAACGTCATTCAAAAAACATGAATGTTGTGGAAATGATCATTCATTAGATTTTCTGCCTTGTTGAGCTGAGAAAACGCGTTTGCTGCGTTCTTAGAGCTGTACGAGCTCAGGAAAGTGGTCTTCTCACACAACTAATGGATATTTATGTAAAACATTTAAAATAAGTTTGTAAACATTTTTAAACAGCAAAACCTTAAAAATAATAAACAAAAAAGTAGTTTTTTAAGATGTATGCCAAAATGCATGAATGTTGTGGAAATGATCATTCATTAGATTTTCTGCCTTGTTGAGCTGAGAAAACGCGTTTGCTGCGTTCTTAGAGCTGTACGAGCTCAGGAAAGTGGTCTTCTCACACAACTAATGGATATTTATGTAAAACATTCAAAATAAGTTTGTAAACATTTTTAAACAGCAAAACCTTAAAAATAATAAACAAAAAAGTAGTTTTTTAAGATGTATGCCAAAATGCATGAATGTTGTGGAAATGATCATTCATTTGATTTTTTGCCTTGTTGAGCTGAGAAAACGCGTTTGCTGCGTTCTTAGAGCTGTACGAGCTCAGGAAAGTGGTTTTCTCACACAACTAATGGATATTTATGTAAAACATTCAAAATAAGTTTGTAAACATTTTTAAACAGCAAAATCTTAAAAATAATAAACAAAAAAGTTGTTTTTTAACGTCATTCAAAAAACATGAATGTTGTGGAAATGATCATTCATTAGATTTTCTGCCTTGTTGAGCTGAGAAAACGCGTTTGCTGTGTTCTTAGAGCTGTACGAGCTCAGGAAAGTGGTTTTCTCACACAACTAATGGATATTTATGTAAAACATACAAAATAAATTTGTAAACATTTTTAAACAGCAAAATCTTAAAAATAATAAACAAAAAAGTTGTTTTTTAACGTCATTCAAAAAACATGAATGTTGTGGAAATGATCATTCATTAGATTTTCTGCCTTGTTGAGCTGAGAAAACACGTTTGCTGCGTTCTTAGAGCTGTACGAGCTCAGGAAAGTGGTTTTCTCACACAACTAATGGATATTTATGTAAAACATTCAAAATAAGTTTGTAAACATTTTTAAACAGCAAAATCTTAAAAATAATAAACAAAAAAGTTGTTTTTTAACATGTCATTCAAAAAACATGAATGTTGTGGAAATGATCATTCATTAGATTTTCTGCCTTGTTGAGCTGAGAAAACGCGTTTGCTGTGTTCTTAGAGCTGTACGAGCTCAGGAAAGTGGTTTTCTCACACAACTAATGGATATTTATGTAAAACATACAAAATAAATTTGTAAACATTTTTAAACAGCAAAATCTTAAAAATAATAAACAAAAAAGTTGTTTTTTAAGATGTATGCCAAAATGCATGAATGTTGTGGAAATGATCATTCATTTGATTTTTTGCCTTGTTGAGCTGAGAAAACGCGTTTGCTGCGTTCTTAGAGCTGTACGAGCTCAGGAAAGTGGTTTTCTCACACAACTAATGGATATTTATGTAAAACATTCAAAATAAGTTTGTAAACATTTTTAAACAGCAAAATCTTAAAAATAATAAACAAAAAAGTTGTTTTTTAAGATGTATGCCAAAATGCATGAATGTTGTGGAAATGATCATTCATTTGATTTTTTGCCTTGTTGAGCTGAGAAAACGCGTTTGCTGCGTTCTTAGAGCTGTACGAGCTCAGGAAAGTGGTTTTCTCACACAACTAATGGATATTTATGTAAAACATTCAAAATAAGTTTGTAAACATTTTTAAACAGCAAAATCTTAAAAATAATAAACAAAAAAGTTGTTTTTTAAGATGTATGCCAAAATGCATGAATGTTGTGGAAATGATCATTCATTTGATTTTTTGCCTTGTTGAGCTGAGAAAACGCGTTTGCTGCGTTCTTAGAGCTGTACGAGCTCAGGAAAGTGGTCTTCTCACACAACTAATGGATATTTATGTAAAACATTCAAAATAAGTTTGTAAACATTTTTAAACGGCAAAACCTTAAAAATAATAAACAAAAAAGTAGTTTTTTAAGATGTATGCCAAAATGCATGAATGTTGTGGAAATGATCATTCATTTGATTTTTTGCCTTGTTGAGCTGAGAAAACGCGTTTGCTGCGTTCTTAGAGCTGTACGAGCTCAGGAAAGTGGTTTTCTCACACAACTAATGGATATTTATGTAAAACATTCAAAATAAGTTTGTAAACATTTTTAAACAGCAAAACCTTAAAAATAATAAACAAAAAAGTAGCTTTTTAAGATGTATGCCAAAATGCATGAATGTTGTGGAAATGATCATTCATTTGATTTTTTGCCTTGTTGAGCTGAGAAAACGCGTTTGCTGCGTTCTTAGAGCTGTACGAGCTCAGGAAAGTGGTTTTCTCACACAACTAATGGATATTTATGTAAAACATTCAAAATAAGTTTGTAAACATTTTTAAACAGCAAAACCTTAAAAATAATAAACAAAAAAGTAGTTTTTTAAGATGTATGCCAAAATGCATGAATGTTGTGGAAATGATCATTCATTTGATTTTTTGCCTTGTTGAGCTGAGAAAACGCGTTTGCTGCGTTCTTAGAGCTGTACGAGCTCAGGAAAGTGGTTTTCTCACACAACTAATGGATATTTATGTAAAACATTCAAAATAAGTTTGTAAACATTTTTAAACAGCAAAATCTTAAAAATAATAAACAAAAAAGTTGTTTTTTAACATGTCATTCAAAAAACATGAATGTTGTGGAAATGATCATTCATTAGATTTTCTGCCTTGTTGAGCTGAGAAAACGCGTTTGCTGCGTTCTTAGAGCTGTACGAGCTCAGGAAAGTGGTCTTCTCACACAACTAATGGATATTTATGTAAAACATTCAAAATAAGTTTGTAAACATTTTTAAACAGCAAAACCTTAAAAATAATAAACAAAAAAGTAGTTTTTTAAGATGTATGCCAAAATGCATGAATGTTGTGGAAATGATCATTCATTTGATTTTTTGCCTTGTTGAGCTGAGAAAACGCGTTTGCTGCGTTCTTAGAGCTGTACGAGCTCAGGAAAGTGGTTTTCTCACACAACTAATGGATATTTATGTAAAACATTCAAAATAAGTTTGTAAACATTTTTAAACAGCAAAACCTTAAAAATAATAAACAAAAAAGTAGTTTTTTAAGATGTATGCCAAAATGCATGAATGTTGTGGAAATGATCATTCATTTGATTTTTTGCCTTGTTAAGCTGAGAAAACGCGTTTGCTGCGTTCTTAGAGCTGTACGAGCTCAGGAAAGTGGTTTTCTCACACAACTAATGGATATTTATGTAAAACATTCAAAATAAGTTTGTAAACATTTTTAAACAGCAAAATCTTAAAAATAATAAACAAAAAAGTTGTTTTTTAAGATGTATGCCAAAATGCATGAATGTTGTGGAAATGATCATTCATTTGATTTTTTGCCTTGTTGAGCTGAGAAAACGCGTTTGCTGCGTTCTTAGAGCTGTACGAGCTCAGGAAAGTGGTCTTCTCACACAACTAATGGATATTTATGTAAAACATTCAAAATAAGTTTGTAAACATTTTTAAACGGCAAAACCTTAAAAATAATAAACAAAAAAGTAGTTTTTTAAGATGTATGCCAAAATGCATGAATGTTGTGGAAATGATCATTCATTTGATTTTTTGCCTTGTTGAGCTGAGAAAACGCGTTTGCTGCGTTCTTAGAGCTGTACGAGCTCAGGAAAGTGGTTTTCTCACACAACTAATGGATATTTATGTAAAACATTCAAAATAAGTTTGTAAACATTTTTAAACAGCAAAACCTTAAAAATAATAAACAAAAAAGTAGCTTTTTAAGATGTATGCCAAAATGCATGAATGTTGTGGAAATGATCATTCATTTGATTTTTTGCCTTGTTGAGCTGAGAAAACGCGTTTGCTGCGTTCTTAGAGCTGTACGAGCTCAGGAAAGTGGTTTTCTCACACAACTAATGGATATTTATGTAAAACATTCAAAATAAGTTTGTAAACATTTTTAAACAGCAAAACCTTAAAAATAATAAACAAAAAAGTAGTTTTTTAAGATGTATGCCAAAATGCATGAATGTTGTGGAAATGATCATTCATTTGATTTTTTGCCTTGTTGAGCTGAGAAAACGCGTTTGCTGCGTTCTTAGAGCTGTACGAGCTCAGGAAAGTGGTTTTCTCACACAACTAATGGATATTTATGTAAAACATTCAAAATAAGTTTGTAAACATTTTTAAACAGCAAAATCTTAAAAATAATAAACAAAAAAGTTGTTTTTTAACATGTCATTCAAAAAACATGAATGTTGTGGAAATGATCATTCATTAGATTTTCTGCCTTGTTGAGCTGAGAAAACGCGTTTGCTGCGTTCTTAGAGCTGTACGAGCTCAGGAAAGTGGTCTTCTCACACAACTAATGGATATTTATGTAAAACATTCAAAATAAGTTTGTAAACATTTTTAAACAGCAAAACCTTAAAAATAATAAACAAAAAAGTAGTTTTTTAAGATGTATGCCAAAATGCATGAATGTTGTGGAAATGATCATTCATTTGATTTTTTGCCTTGTTGAGCTGAGAAAACGCGTTTGCTGCGTTCTTAGAGCTGTACGAGCTCAGGAAAGTGGTTTTCTCACACAACTAATGGATATTTATGTAAAACATTCAAAATAAGTTTGTAAACATTTTTAAACAGCAAAACCTTAAAAATAATAAACAAAAAAGTAGTTTTTTAAGATGTATGCCAAAATGCATGAATGTTGTGGAAATGATCATTCATTAGATTTTCTGCCTTGTTGAGCTGAGAAAACGCGTTTGCTGCGTTCTTAGAGCTGTACGAGCTCAGGAAAGTGGTCTTCTCACACAACTAATGGATATTTATGTAAAACATTCAAAATAAGTTTGTAAACATTTTTAAACAGCAAAACCTTAAAAATAATAAACAAAAAAGTAGTTTTTTAAGATGTATGCCAAAATGCATGAATGTTGTGGAAATGATCATTCATTTGATTTTTTGCCTTGTTGAGCTGAGAAAACGCGTTTGCTGCGTTCTTAGAGCTGTACGAGCTCAGGAAAGTGGTTTTCTCACACAACTAATGGATATTTATGTAAAACATTCAAAATAAGTTTGTAAACATTTTTAAACAGCAAAACCTTAAAAATAATAAACAAAAAAGTTGTTTTTTAAGATGTATGCCAAAATGCATGAATGTTGTGGAAATGATCATTCATTAGATTTTCTGCCTTGTTGAGCTGAGAAAACGCGCTTGCTGCGTTCTTAGAGCTGTACGAGCTCAGGAAAGTGGTTTTCTCACACAACTAATGGATATTTATGTAAAACATTCAAAATAAGTTTGTAAACATTTTTAAACAGCAAAACCTTAAAAATAATAAACAAAAAAGTAGTTTTTTAAGATGTATGCCAAAATGCATGAATGTTGTGGAAATGATCATTCATTTGATTTTTTGCCTTGTTGAGCTGAGAAAACGCGTTTGCTGCGTTCTTAGAGCTGTACGAGCTCAGGAAAGTGGTTTTCTCACACAACTAATGGATATTTATGTAAAACATTCAAAATAAGTTTGTAAACATTTTTAAACAGCAAAATCTTAAAAATAATAAACAAAAAAGTTGTTTTTTAACGTCATTCAAAAAACATGAATGTTGTGGAAATGATCATTCATTAGATTTTCTGCCTTGTTGAGCTGAGAAAACGCGTTTGCTGCGTTCTTAGAGCTGTACGAGCTCAGGAAAGTGGTCTTCTCACACAACTAATGGATATTTATGTAAAACATTCAAAATAAGTTTGTAAACATTTTTAAACAGCAAAACCTTAAAAATAATAAACAAAAAAGTAGTTTTTTAAGATGTATGCCAAAATGCATGAATGTTGTGGAAATGATCATTCATTTGATTTTTTGCCTTGTTGAGCTGAGAAAACGCGTTTGCTGCGTTCTTGGAGCTGTACGAGCTCAGGAAAGTGGTTTTCTCACACAACTAATGGATATTTATGTAAAACATTCAAAATAAGTTTGTAAACATTTTTAAACAGCAAAACCTTAAAAATAATAAACAAAAAAGTTGTTTTTTAAGATGTATGCCAAAATGCATGAATGTTGTGGAAATGATCATTCATTAGATTTTCTGCCTTGTTGAGCTGAGAAAACGCGTTTGCTGCGTTCTTAGAGCTGTACGAGCTCAGGAAAGTGGTCTTCTCACACAACTAATGGATATTTATGTAAAACATTCAAAATAAGTTTGTAAACATTTTTAAACAGCAAAACCTTAAAAATAATAAACAAAAAAGTAGTTTTTTAAGATGTATGCCAAAATGCATGAATGTTGTGGAAATGATCATTCATTTGATTTTTTGCCTTGTTGAGCTGAGAAAACGCGTTTGCTGCGTTCTTAGAGCTGTACGAGCTCAGGAAAGTGGTTTTCTCACACAACTAATGGATATTTATGTAAAACATTCAAAATAAGTTTGTAAACATTTTTAAACAGCAAAATCTTAAAAATAATAAACAAAAAAGTTGTTTTTTAACATGTCATTCAAAAAACATGAATGTTGTGGAAATGATCATTCATTAGATTTTCTGCCTTGTTGAGCTGAGAAAACGCGTTTGCTGCGTTCTTAGAGCTGTACGAGCTCAGGAAAGTGGTCTTCTCACACAACTAATGGTTATTTATGTAAAACATTCAAAATAAGTTTGTAAACATTTTTAAACAGCAAAACCTTAAAAATAATAAACAAAAAAGTAGTTTTTTAAGATGTATGCCAAAATGCATGAATGTTGTGGAAATGATCATTCATTAGATTTTCTGCCTTGTTGAGCTGAGAAAACGCGTTTGCTGCGTTCTTAGAGCTGTACGAGCTCAGGAAAGTGGTCTTCTCACACAACTAATGGATATTTATGTAAAACATTCAAAATAAGTTTGTAAACATTTTTAAACAGCAAAACCTTAAAAATAATAAACAAAAAAGTAGCTTTTTAAGATGTATGCCAAAATGCATGAATGTTGTGGAAATGATCATTCATTTGATTTGTTGCCTTGTTGAGCTGAGAAAACGCGTTTGCTGCGTTCTTAGAGCTGTACGAGCTCAGGAAAGTGGTTTTCTCACACAACTAATGGATATTTATGTAAAACATTCAAAATAAGTTTGTAAACATTTTTAAACAGCAAAACCTTAAAAATAATAAACAAAAAAGTAGTTTTTTAAGATGTATGCCAAAATGCATGAATGTTGTGGAAATGATCATTCATTAGATTTTCTGCCTTGTTGAGCTGAGAAAACGCGTTTGCTGCGTTCTTAGAGCTGTACGAGCTCAGGAAAGTGGTTTTCTCACACAACTAATGGATATTTATGTAAAACATTCAAAATAAGTTTGTAAACATTTTTAAACAGCAAAATCTTAAAAATAATAAACAAAAAAGTTGTTTTTTAACGTCATTCAAAAAACATGAATGTTGTGGAAATGATCATTCATTAGATTTTCTGCCTTGTTGAGCTGAGAAAACGCGTTTGCTGCGTTCTTAGAGCTGTACGAGCTCAGGAAAGTGGTCTTCTCACACAACTAATGGATATTTATGTAAAACATTCAAAATAAGTTTGTAAACATTTTTAAACAGCAAAACCTTAAAAATAATAAACAAAAAAGTAGTTTTTTAAGATGTATGCCAAAATGCATGAATGTTGTGGAAATGATCATTCATTTGATTTTTTGCCTTGTTGAGCTGAGAAAACGCGTTTGCTGCGTTCTTGGAGCTGTACGAGCTCAGGAAAGTGGTTTTCTCACACAACTAATGGATATTTATGTAAAACATTCAAAATAAGTTTGTAAACATTTTTAAACAGCAAAACCTTAAAAATAATAAACAAAAAAGTTGTTTTTTAAGATGTATGCCAAAATGCATGAATGTTGTGGAAATGATCATTCATTAGATTTTCTGCCTTGTTGAGCTGAGAAAACGCGCTTGCTGCGTTCTTAGAGCTGTACGAGCTCAGGAAAGTGGTTTTCTCACACAACTAATGGATATTTATGTAAAACATTCAAAATAAGTTTGTAAACATTTTTAAACAGCAAAACCTTAAAAATAATAAACAAAAAAGTAGTTTTTTAAGATGTATGCCAAAATGCATGAATGTTGTGGAAATGATCATTCATTTGATTTTTTGCCTTGTTGAGCTGAGAAAACGCGTTTGCTGCGTTCTTAGAGCTGTACGAGCTCAGGAAAGTGGTTTTCTCACACAACTAATGGATATTTATGTAAAACATTCAAAATAAGTTTGTAAACATTTTTAAACAGCAAAATCTTAAAAATAATAAACAAAAAAGTTGTTTTTTAACATGTCATTCAAAAAACATGAATGTTGTGGAAATGATCATTCATTAGATTTTCTGCCTTGTTGAGCTGAGAAAACGCGTTTGCTGCGTTCTTAGAGCTGTACGAGCTCAGGAAAGTGGTCTTCTCACACAACTAATGGTTATTTATGTAAAACATTCAAAATAAGTTTGTAAACATTTTTAAACAGCAAAACCTTAAAAATAATAAACAAAAAAGTAGTTTTTTAAGATGTATGCCAAAATGCATGAATGTTGTGGAAATGATCATTCATTAGATTTTCTGCCTTGTTGAGCTGAGAAAACGCGTTTGCTGCGTTCTTAGAGCTGTACGAGCTCAGGAAAGTGGTCTTCTCACACAACTAATGGATATTTATGTAAAACATTCAAAATAAGTTTGTAAACATTTTTAAACAGCAAAACCTTAAAAATAATAAACAAAAAAGTAGCTTTTTAAGATGTATGCCAAAATGCATGAATGTTGTGGAAATGATCATTCATTTGATTTGTTGCCTTGTTGAGCTGAGAAAACGCGTTTGCTGCGTTCTTAGAGCTGTACGAGCTCAGGAAAGTGGTTTTCTCACACAACTAATGGATATTTATGTAAAACATTCAAAATAAGTTTGTAAACATTTTTAAACAGCAAAACCTTAAAAATAATAAACAAAAAAGTAGTTTTTTAAGATGTATGCCAAAATGCATGAATGTTGTGGAAATGATCATTCATTAGATTTTCTGCCTTGTTGAGCTGAGAAAACGCGTTTGCTGCGTTCTTAGAGCTGTACGAGCTCAGGAAAGTGGTCTTCTCACACAACTAATGGATATTTATGTAAAACATTCAAAATAAGTTTGTAAACATTTTTAAACAGCAAAACCTTAAAAATAATAAACAAAAAAGTAGTTTTTTAAGATGTATGCCAAAATGCATGAATGTTGTGGAAATGATCATTCATTTGATTTTTTGCCTTGTTGAGCTGAGAAAACGCGTTTGCTGCGTTCTTAGAGCTGTACGAGCTCAGGAAAGTGGTTTTCTCACACAACTAATGGATATTTATGTAAAACATTCAAAATAAGTTTGTAAACATTTTTAAACAGCAAAACCTTAAAAATAATAAACAAAAAAGTTGTTTTTTAAGATGTATGCCAAAATGCATGAATGTTGTGGAAATGATCATTCATTAGATTTTCTGCCTTGTTGAGCTGAGAAAACGCGCTTGCTGCGTTCTTAGAGCTGTACGAGCTCAGGAAAGTGGTTTTCTCACACAACTAATGGATATTTATGTAAAACATTCAAAATAAGTTTGTAAACATTTTTAAACAGCAAAACCTTAAAAATAATAAACAAAAAAGTAGTTTTTTAAGATGTATGCCAAAATGCATGAATGTTGTGGAAATGATCATTCATTTGATTTTTTGCCTTGTTGAGCTGAGAAAACGCGTTTGCTGCGTTCTTAGAGCTGTACGAGCTCAGGAAAGTGGTTTTCTCACACAACTAATGGATATTTATGTAAAACATTCAAAATAAGTTTGTAAACATTTTTAAACAGCAAAATCTTAAAAATAATAAACAAAAAAGTTGTTTTTTAACGTCATTCAAAAAACATGAATGTTGTGGAAATGATCATTCATTAGATTTTCTGCCTTGTTGAGCTGAGAAAACGCGTTTGCTGCGTTCTTAGAGCTGTACGAGCTCAGGAAAGTGGTCTTCTCACACAACTAATGGATATTTATGTAAAACATTCAAAATAAGTTTGTAAACATTTTTAAACAGCAAAACCTTAAAAATAATAAACAAAAAAGTAGTTTTTTAAGATGTATGCCAAAATGCATGAATGTTGTGGAAATGATCATTCATTTGATTTTTTGCCTTGTTGAGCTGAGAAAACGCGTTTGCTGCGTTCTTGGAGCTGTACGAGCTCAGGAAAGTGGTTTTCTCACACAACTAATGGATATTTATGTAAAACATTCAAAATAAGTTTGTAAACATTTTTAAACAGCAAAACCTTAAAAATAATAAACAAAAAAGTTGTTTTTTAAGATGTATGCCAAAATGCATGAATGTTGTGGAAATGATCATTCATTAGATTTTCTGCCTTGTTGAGCTGAGAAAACGCGCTTGCTGCGTTCTTAGAGCTGTACGAGCTCAGGAAAGTGGTTTTCTCACACAACTAATGGATATTTATGTAAAACATTCAAAATAAGTTTGTAAACATTTTTAAACAGCAAAACCTTAAAAATAATAAACAAAAAAGTAGTTTTTTAAGATGTATGCCAAAATGCATGAATGTTGTGGAAATGATCATTCATTTGATTTTTTGCCTTGTTGAGCTGAGAAAACGCGTTTGCTGCGTTCTTAGAGCTGTACGAGCTCAGGAAAGTGGTTTTCTCACACAACTAATGGATATTTATGTAAAACATTCAAAATAAGTGTGTAAACATTTTTAAACAGCAAAATCTTAAAAATAATAAACAAAAAAGTTGTTTTTTAACATGTCATTCAAAAAACATGAATGTTGTGGAAATGATCATTCATTAGATTTTCTGCCTTGTTGAGCTGAGAAAACGCGTTTGCTGCGTTCTTAGAGCTGTACGAGCTCAGGAAAGTGGTCTTCTCACACAACTAATGGTTATTTATGTAAAACATTCAAAATAAGTTTGTAAACATTTTTAAACAGCAAAACCTTAAAAATAATAAACAAAAAAGTAGTTTTTTAAGATGTATGCCAAAATGCATGAATGTTGTGGAAATGATCATTCATTAGATTTTCTGCCTTGTTGAGCTGAGAAAACGCGTTTGCTGCGTTCTTAGAGCTGTACGAGCTCAGGAAAGTGGTCTTCTCACACAACTAATGGATATTTATGTAAAACATTCAAAATAAGTTTGTAAACATTTTTAAACAGCAAAACCTTAAAAATAATAAACAAAAAAGTAGCTTTTTAAGATGTATGCCAAAATGCATGAATGTTGTGGAAATGATCATTCATTTGATTTGTTGCCTTGTTGAGCTGAGAAAACGCGTTTGCTGCGTTCTTAGAGCTGTACGAGCTCAGGAAAGTGGTTTTCTCACACAACTAATGGATATTTATGTAAAACATTCAAAATAAGTTTGTAAACATTTTTAAACAGCAAAATCTTAAAAATAATAAACAAAAAAGTTGTTTTTTAACATGTCATTCAAAAAACATGAATGTTGTGGAAATGATCATTCATTAGATTTTCTGCCTTGTTGAGCTGAGAAAACGCGTTTGCTGCGTTCTTAGAGCTGTACGAGCTCAGGAAAGTGGTCTTCTCACACAACTAATGGATATTTATGTAAAACATTCAAAATAAGTTTGTAAACATTTTTAAACAGCAAAACCTTAAAAATAATAAACAAAAAAGTAGTTTTTTAAGATGTATGCCAAAATGCATGAATGTTGTGGAAATGATCATTCATTTGATTTTTTGCCTTGTTGAGCTGAGAAAACGCGTTTGCTGCGTTCTTAGAGCTGTACGAGCTCAGGAAAGTGGTTTTCTCACACAACTAATGGATATTTATGTAAAACATTCAAAATAAGTTTGTAAACATTTTTAAACAGCAAAATCTTAAAAATAATAAACAAAAAAGTTGTTTTTTAACATGTCATTCAAAAAACATGAATGTTGTGGAAATGATCATTCATTAGATTTTCTGCCTTGTTGAGCTGAGAAAACGCGTTTGCTGCGTTCTTAGAGCTGTACGAGCTCAGGAAAGTGGTCTTCTCACACAACTAATGGATATTTATGTAAAACATTCAAAATAAGTTTGTAAACATTTTTAAACAGCAAAACCTTAAAAATAATAAACAAAAAAGTAGTTTTTTAAGATGTATGCAAAAATGCATGAATGTTGTGGAAATGATCATTCATTTGATTTTTTGCCTTGTTGAGCTGAGAAAACGCGTTTGCTGCGTTCTTAGAGCTGTACGAGCTCAGGAAAGTGGTTTTCTCACACAACTAATGGATATTTATGTAAAACATTCAAAATAAGTTTGTAAACATTTTTAAACAGGCAAAACCTTAAAAATAATAAACAAAAAAGTTGTTTTTTAAGATGTATGCCAAAATGCATGAATGTTGTGGAAATGATCATTCATTAGATTTTCTGCCTTGTTGAGCTGAGAAAACGCGTTTGCTGCGTTCTTAGAGCTGTACGAGCTCAGGAAAGTGGTCTTCTCACACAACTAATGGATATTTATGTAAAACATTCAAAATAAGTTTGTAAACATTTTTAAACAGCAAAACCTTAAAAATAATAAACAAAAAAGTAGTTTTTTAAGATGTATGCCAAAATGCATGAATGTTGTGGAAATGATCATTCATTTGATTTTTTGCCTTGTTGGGCTGAGAAAACGCGTTTGCTGCGTTCTTAGAGCTGTACGAGCTCAGGAAAGTGGTTTTCTCACACAACTAATGGATATTTATGTAAAACATTCAAAATAAGTTTGTAAACATTTTTAAACAGCAAAATCTTAAAAATAATAAACAAAAAAGTTGTTTTTTAACATGTCATTCGAAAAACATGAATGTTGTGGAAATGATCATTCATTAGATTTTCTGCCTTGTTGAGCTGAGAAAACGCGTTTGCTGCGTTCTTAGAGCTGTACGAGCTCAGGAAAGTGGTCTTCTCACACAACTAATGGATATTTATGTAAAACATTCAAAATAAGTTTGTAAACATTTTTAAACAGCAAAACCTTAAAAATAATAAACAAAAAAGTAGTTTTTTAAGATGTATGCCAAAATGCATGAATGTTGTGGAAATGATCATTCATTTGATTTTTTGCCTTGTTGAGCTGAGAAAACGCGTTTGCTGCGTTCTTAGAGCTGTACGAGCTCAGGAAAGTGGTTTTCTCACACAACTAATGGATATTTATGTAAAACATTCAAAATAAGTTTGTAAACATTTTTAAACAGCAAAACCTTAAAAATAATAAACAAAAAAGTAGTTTTTTAAGATGTATGCCAAAATGCATGAATGTTGTGGAAATGATCATTCATTAGATTTTCTGCCTTGTTGAGCTGAGAAAACGCGTTTGCTGCGTTCTTAGAGCTGTACGAGCTCAGGAAAGTGGTCTTCTCACACAACTAATGGATATTTATGTAAAACATACAAAATAAGTTTGTAAACATTTTTAAACAGCAAAACCTTAAAAATAATAAACAAAAAAGTAGCTTTTTAAGATGTATGCCAAAATGCATGAATGTTGTGGAAATGATCATTCATTTGATTTTTTGCCTTGTTGAGCTGAGAAAACGCGTTTGCTGCGTTCTTAGAGCTGTACGAGCTCAGGAAAGTGGTCTTCTCACACAACTAATGGATATTTATGTAAAACATTCAAAATAAGTTTGTAAACATTTTTAAACAGCAAAACCTTAAAAATAATAAACAAAAAAGTAGTTTTTTAAGATGTATGCCAAAATGCATGAATGTTGTGGAAATGATCATTCATTTGATTTTTTGCCTTGTTGAGCTGAGAAAACGCGTTTGCTGCGTTCTTAGAGCTGTACGAGCTCAGGAAAGTGGTTTTCTCACACAACTAATGGATATTTATGTAAAACATTCA
The DNA here is from genome assembly GCF_024256425.1 of Clarias gariepinus. Taxonomy (NCBI): domain Eukaryota; kingdom Metazoa; phylum Chordata; class Actinopteri; order Siluriformes; family Clariidae; genus Clarias; species Clarias gariepinus. The sequence goes on from NC_071110.1 coordinate 19,427,946, forward strand.
AAATAAGTTTGTAAACATTTTTAAACAGGCAAAACCTTAAAAATAATAAACAAAAAAGTTGTTTTTTAAGATGTATGCCAAAATGCATGAATGTTGTGGAAATGATCATTCATTAGATTTTCTGCCTTGTTGAGCTGAGAAAACGCGTTTGCTGCGTTCTTAGAGCTGTACGAGCTCAGGAAAGTGGTCTTCTCACACAACTAATGGATATTTATGTAAAACATTCAAAATAAGTTTGTAAACATTTTTAAACAGCAAAACCTTAAAAATAATAAACAAAAAAGTAGTTTTTTAAGATGTATGCCAAAATGCATGAATGTTGTGGAAATGATCATTCATTTGATTTTTTGCCTTGTTGAGCTGAGAAAACGCGTTTGCTGCGTTCTTAGAGCTGTACGAGCTCAGGAAAGTGGTTTTCTCACACAACTAATGGATATTTATGTAAAACATTCAAAATAAGTTTGTAAACATTTTTAAACAGCAAAATCTTAAAAATAATAAACAAAAAAGTTGTTTTTTAACATGTCATTCAAAAAACATGAATGTTGTGGAAATGATCATTCATTAGATTTTCTGCCTTGTTGAGCTGAGAAAACGCGTTTGCTGCGTTCTTAGAGCTGTACGAGCTCAGGAAAGTGGTCTTCTCACACAACTAATGGATATTTATGTAAAACATTCAAAATAAGTTTGTAAACATTTTTAAACAGCAAAACCTTAAAAATAATAAACAAAAAAGTAGTTTTTTAAGATGTATGCAAAAATGCATGAATGTTGTGGAAATGATCATTCATTTGATTTTTTGCCTTGTTGAGCTGAGAAAACGCGTTTGCTGCGTTCTTAGAGCTGTACGAGCTCAGGAAAGTGGTTTTCTCACACAACTAATGGATATTTATGTAAAACATTCAAAATAAGTTTGTAAACATTTTTAAACAGGCAAAACCTTAAAAATAATAAACAAAAAAGTTGTTTTTTAAGATGTATGCCAAAATGCATGAATGTTGTGGAAATGATCATTCATTAGATTTTCTGCCTTGTTGAGCTGAGAAAACGCGTTTGCTGCGTTCTTAGAGCTGTACGAGCTCAGGAAAGTGGTCTTCTCACACAACTAATGGATATTTATGTAAAACATTCAAAATAAGTTTGTAAACATTTTTAAACAGCAAAACCTTAAAAATAATAAACAAAAAAGTAGTTTTTTAAGATGTATGCCAAAATGCATGAATGTTGTGGAAATGATCATTCATTTGATTTTTTGCCTTGTTGGGCTGAGAAAACGCGTTTGCTGCGTTCTTAGAGCTGTACGAGCTCAGGAAAGTGGTTTTCTCACACAACTAATGGATATTTATGTAAAACATTCAAAATAAGTTTGTAAACATTTTTAAACAGCAAAATCTTAAAAATAATAAACAAAAAAGTTGTTTTTTAACATGTCATTCGAAAAACATGAATGTTGTGGAAATGATCATTCATTAGATTTTCTGCCTTGTTGAGCTGAGAAAACGCGTTTGCTGCGTTCTTAGAGCTGTACGAGCTCAGGAAAGTGGTCTTCTCACACAACTAATGGATATTTATGTAAAACATTCAAAATAAGTTTGTAAACATTTTTAAACAGCAAAACCTTAAAAATAATAAACAAAAAAGTAGTTTTTTAAGATGTATGCCAAAATGCATGAATGTTGTGGAAATGATCATTCATTTGATTTTTTGCCTTGTTGAGCTGAGAAAACGCGTTTGCTGCGTTCTTAGAGCTGTACGAGCTCAGGAAAGTGGTTTTCTCACACAACTAATGGATATTTATGTAAAACATTCAAAATAAGTTTGTAAACATTTTTAAACAGCAAAACCTTAAAAATAATAAACAAAAAAGTAGTTTTTTAAGATGTATGCCAAAATGCATGAATGTTGTGGAAATGATCATTCATTAGATTTTCTGCCTTGTTGAGCTGAGAAAACGCGTTTGCTGCGTTCTTAGAGCTGTACGAGCTCAGGAAAGTGGTCTTCTCACACAACTAATGGATATTTATGTAAAACATACAAAATAAGTTTGTAAACATTTTTAAACAGCAAAACCTTAAAAATAATAAACAAAAAAGTAGCTTTTTAAGATGTATGCCAAAATGCATGAATGTTGTGGAAATGATCATTCATTTGATTTTTTGCCTTGTTGAGCTGAGAAAACGCGTTTGCTGCGTTCTTAGAGCTGTACGAGCTCAGGAAAGTGGTCTTCTCACACAACTAATGGATATTTATGTAAAACATTCAAAATAAGTTTGTAAACATTTTTAAACAGCAAAACCTTAAAAATAATAAACAAAAAAGTAGTTTTTTAAGATGTATGCCAAAATGCATGAATGTTGTGGAAATGATCATTCATTTGATTTTTTGCCTTGTTGAGCTGAGAAAACGCGTTTGCTGCGTTCTTAGAGCTGTACGAGCTCAGGAAAGTGGTTTTCTCACACAACTAATGGATATTTATGTAAAACATTCAAAATAAGTTTGTAAACATTTTTAAACAGCAAAACCTTAAAAATAATAAACAAAAAAGTAGTTTTTTAAGATGTATGCCAAAATGCATGAATGTTGTGGAAATGATCATTCATTAGATTTTCTGCCTTGTTGAGCTGAGAAAACGCGTTTGCTGTGTTCTTAGAGCTGTACGAGCTCAGGAAAGTGGTTTTCTCACACAACTAATGGATATTTATGTAAAACATACAAAATAAATTTGTAAACATTTTTAAACAGCAAAATCTTAAAAATAATAAACAAAAAAGTTGTTTTTTAAGATGTATGCCAAAATGCATGAATGTTGTGGAAATGATCATTCATTTGATTTTTTGCCTTGTTGAGCTGAGAAAACGCGTTTGCTGCGTTCTTAGAGCTGTACGAGCTCAGGAAAGTGGTTTTCTCACACAACTAATGGATATTCATGTAAAACATTCAAAATAAGTTTGTAAACATTTTTAAACAGCAAAATCTTAAAAATAATAAACAAAAAAGTTGTTTTTTAACGTCATTCAAAAAACATGAATGTTGTGGAAATGATCATTCATTAGATTTTCTGCCTTGTTGAGCTGAGAAAACGCGTTTGCTGTGTTCTTAGAGCTGTCCGAGCTCAGGAAAGTGGTTTTCTCACACAACTAATGGATATTTATGTAAAACATACAAAATAAATTTGTAAACATTTTTAAACAGCAAAATCTTAAAAATAATAAACAAAAAAGTTGTTTTTTAAGATGTATGCCAAAATGCATGAATGTTGTGGAAATGATCATTCATTTGATTTTTTGCCTTGTTGAGCTGAGAAAACGCGTTTGCTGCGTTCTTAGAGCTGTACGAGCTCAGGAAAGTGGTTTTCTCACACAACTAATGGATATTTATGTAAAACATTCAAAATAAGTTTGTAAACATTTTTAAACAGCAAAACCTTAAAAATAATAAACAAAAAAGTAGTTTTTTAAGATGTATGCCAAAATGCATGAATGTTGTGGAAATGATCATTCATTTGATTTTTTGCCTTGTTGACCTGAGAAAACGCGTTTGCTGCGTTCTTAGAGCTGTACGAGCTCAGGAAAGTGGTTTTCTCACACAACTAATGGATATTTATGTAAAACATTCAAAATAAGTTTGTAAACATTTTTAAACAGCAAAATCTTAAAAATAATAAACAAAAAAGTTGTTTTTTAACGTCATTCAAAAAACATGAATGTTGTGGAAATGATCATTCATTAGATTTTCTGCCTTGTTGAGCTGAGAAAACGCGTTTGCTGCGTTCTTAGAGCTGTACGAGCTCAGGAAAGTGGTCTTCTCACACAACTAATGGATATTTATGTAAAACATTTAAAATAAGTTTGTAAACATTTTTAAACAGCAAAACCTTAAAAATAATAAACAAAAAAGTAGTTTTTTAAGATGTATGCCAAAATGCATGAATGTTGTGGAAATGATCATTCATTAGATTTTCTGCCTTGTTGAGCTGAGAAAACGCGTTTGCTGCGTTCTTAGAGCTGTACGAGCTCAGGAAAGTGGTCTTCTCACACAACTAATGGATATTTATGTAAAACATTCAAAATAAGTTTGTAAACATTTTTAAACAGCAAAACCTTAAAAATAATAAACAAAAAAGTAGTTTTTTAAGATGTATGCCAAAATGCATGAATGTTGTGGAAATGATCATTCATTTGATTTTTTGCCTTGTTGAGCTGAGAAAACGCGTTTGCTGCGTTCTTAGAGCTGTACGAGCTCAGGAAAGTGGTTTTCTCACACAACTAATGGATATTTATGTAAAACATTCAAAATAAGTTTGTAAACATTTTTAAACAGCAAAATCTTAAAAATAATAAACAAAAAAGTTGTTTTTTAACGTCATTCAAAAAACATGAATGTTGTGGAAATGATCATTCATTAGATTTTCTGCCTTGTTGAGCTGAGAAAACGCGTTTGCTGTGTTCTTAGAGCTGTACGAGCTCAGGAAAGTGGTTTTCTCACACAACTAATGGATATTTATGTAAAACATACAAAATAAATTTGTAAACATTTTTAAACAGCAAAATCTTAAAAATAATAAACAAAAAAGTTGTTTTTTAACGTCATTCAAAAAACATGAATGTTGTGGAAATGATCATTCATTAGATTTTCTGCCTTGTTGAGCTGAGAAAACACGTTTGCTGCGTTCTTAGAGCTGTACGAGCTCAGGAAAGTGGTTTTCTCACACAACTAATGGATATTTATGTAAAACATTCAAAATAAGTTTGTAAACATTTTTAAACAGCAAAATCTTAAAAATAATAAACAAAAAAGTTGTTTTTTAACATGTCATTCAAAAAACATGAATGTTGTGGAAATGATCATTCATTAGATTTTCTGCCTTGTTGAGCTGAGAAAACGCGTTTGCTGTGTTCTTAGAGCTGTACGAGCTCAGGAAAGTGGTTTTCTCACACAACTAATGGATATTTATGTAAAACATACAAAATAAATTTGTAAACATTTTTAAACAGCAAAATCTTAAAAATAATAAACAAAAAAGTTGTTTTTTAAGATGTATGCCAAAATGCATGAATGTTGTGGAAATGATCATTCATTTGATTTTTTGCCTTGTTGAGCTGAGAAAACGCGTTTGCTGCGTTCTTAGAGCTGTACGAGCTCAGGAAAGTGGTTTTCTCACACAACTAATGGATATTTATGTAAAACATTCAAAATAAGTTTGTAAACATTTTTAAACAGCAAAACCTTAAAAATAATAAACAAAAAAGTAGTTTTTTAAGATGTATGCCAAAATGCATGAATGTTGTGGAAATGATCATTCATTTGATTTTTTGCCTTGTTGAGCTGAGAAAACGCGTTTGCTGCGTTCTTAGAGCTGTACGAGCTCAGGAAAGTGGTTTTCTCACACAACTAATGGATATTTATGTAAAACATTCAAAATAAGTTTGTAAACATTTTTAAACAGCAAAATCTTAAAAATAATAAACAAAAAAGTTGTTTTTTAAGATGTATGCCAAAATGCATGAATGTTGTGGAAATGATCATTCATTTGATTTTTTGCCTTGTTGAGCTGAGAAAACGCGTTTGCTGCGTTCTTAGAGCTGTACGAGCTCAGGAAAGTGGTTTTCTCACACAACTAATGGATATTTATGTAAAACATTCAAAATAAGTTTGTAAACATTTTTAAACAGCAAAATCTTAAAAATAATAAACAAAAAAGTTGTTTTTTAACGTCATTCAAAAAACATGAATGTTGTGGAAATGATCATTCATTAGATTTTCTGCCTTGTTGAGCTGAGAAAACACGTTTGCTGCGTTCTTAGAGCTGTACGAGCTCAGGAAAGTGGTTTTCTCACACAACTAATGGATATTTATGTAAAACATTCAAAATAAGTTTGTAAACATTTTTAAACAGCAAAATCTTAAAAATAATAAACAAAAAAGTTGTTTTTTAACATGTCATTCAAAAAACATGAATGTTGTGGAAATGATCATTCATTAGATTTTCTGCCTTGTTGAGCTGAGAAAACGCGTTTGCTGTGTTCTTAGAGCTGTACGAGCTCAGGAAAGTGGTTTTCTCACACAACTAATGGATATTTATGTAAAACATACAAAATAAATTTGTAAACATTTTTAAACAGCAAAATCTTAAAAATAATAAACAAAAAAGTTGTTTTTTAAGATGTATGCCAAAATGCATGAATGTTGTGGAAATGATCATTCATTTGATTTTTTGCCTTGTTGAGCTGAGAAAACGCGTTTGCTGCGTTCTTAGAGCTGTACGAGCTCAGGAAAGTGGTTTTCTCACACAACTAATGGATATTTATGTAAAACATTCAAAATAAGTTTGTAAACATTTTTAAACAGCAAAACCTTAAAAATAATAAACAAAAAAGTAGTTTTTTAAGATGTATGCCAAAATGCATGAATGTTGTGGAAATGATCATTCATTTGATTTTTTGCCTTGTTGAGCTGAGAAAACGCGTTTGCTGCGTTCTTAGAGCTGTACGAGCTCAGGAAAGTGGTTTTCTCACACAACTAATGGATATTTATGTAAAACATTCAAAATAAGTTTGTAAACATTTTTAAACAGCAAAATCTTAAAAATAATAAACAAAAAAGTTGTTTTTTAAGATGTATGCCAAAATGCATGAATGTTGTGGAAATGATCATTGATTTGATTTTTTGCCTTGTTGAGCTGAGAAAACGCGTTTGCTGCGTTCTTAGAGCTGTACGAGCTCAGGAAAGTGGTTTTCTCACACAACTAATGGATATTTATGTAAAACATTCAAAATAAGTTTGTAAACATTTTTAAACAGCAAAATCTTAAAAATAATAAACAAAAAAGTTGTTTTTTAAGATGTATGCCAAAATGCATGAATGTTGTGGAAATGATCATTCATTTGATTTTTTGCCTTGTTGAGCTGAGAAAACGCGTTTGCTGCGTTCTTAGAGCTGTACGAGCTCAGGAAAGTGGTCTTCTCACACAACTAATGGATATTTATGTAAAACATTCAAAATAAGTTTGTAAACATTTTTAAACGGCAAAACCTTAAAAATAATAAACAAAAAAGTAGTTTTTTAAGATGTATGCCAAAATGCATGAATGTTGTGGAAATGATCATTCATTTGATTTTTTGCCTTGTTGAGCTGAGAAAACGCGTTTGCTGCGTTCTTAGAGCTGTACGAGCTCAGGAAAGTGGTTTTCTCACACAACTAATGGATATTTATGTAAAACATTCAAAATAAGTTTGTAAACATTTTTAAACAGCAAAACCTTAAAAATAATAAACAAAAAAGTAGCTTTTTAAGATGTATGCCAAAATGCATGAATGTTGTGGAAATGATCATTCATTTGATTTTTTGCCTTGTTGAGCTGAGAAAACGCGTTTGCTGCGTTCTTAGAGCTGTACGAGCTCAGGAAAGTGGTCTTCTCACACAACTAATGGATATTTATGTAAAACATTCAAAATAAGTTTGTAAACATTTTTAAACAGCAAAACCTTAAAAATAATAAACAAAAAAGTAGTTTTTTAAGATGTATGCCAAAATGCATGAATGTTGTGGAAATGATCATTCATTTGATTTTTTGCCTTGTTGAGCTGAGAAAACGCGTTTGCTGCGTTCTTAGAGCTGTACGAGCTCAGGAAAGTGGTTTTCTCACACAACTAATGGATATTTATGTAAAACATTCAAAATAAGTTTGTAAACATTTTTAAACAGCAAAACCTTAAAAATAATAAACAAAAAAGTAGTTTTTTAAGATGTATGCCAAAATGCATGAATGTTGTGGAAATGATCATTCATTAGATTTTCTGCCTTGTCGAGCTGAGAAAACGCGTTTGCTGCGTTCTTAGAGCTGTACGAGCTCAGGAAAGTGGTCTTCTCACACAACTAATGGATATTTATGTAAAACATTCAAAATAAGTTTGTAAACATTTTTAAACAGCAAAACCTTAAAAATAATAAACAAAAAAGTAGCTTTTTAAGATGTATGCCAAAATGCATGAATGTTGTGGAAATGATCATTCATTTGATTTTTTGCCTTGTTGAGCTGAGAAAACGCGTTTGCTGCGTTCTTAGAGCTGTACGAGCTCAGGAAAGTGGTTTTCTCACACAACTAATGGATATTTATGTAAAACATTCAAAATAAGTTTGTAAACATTTTTAAACAGCAAAACCTTAAAAATAATAAACAAAAAAGTAGTTTTTTAAGATGTATGCCAAAATGCATGAATGTTGTGGAAATGATCATTCATTTGATTTTTTGCCTTGTTGAGCTGAGAAAACGCGTTTGCTGCGTTCTTAGAGCTGTACGAGCTCAGGAAAGTGGTTTTCTCACACAACTAATGGATATTTATGTAAAACATTCAAAATAAGTTTGTAAACATTTTTAAACAGCAAAATCTTAAAAATAATAAACAAAAAAGTTGTTTTTTAACATGTCATTCAAAAAACATGAATGTTGTGGAAATGATCATTCATTAGATTTTCTGCCTTGTTGAGCTGAGAAAACGCGTTTGCTGCGTTCTTAGAGCTGTACGAGCTCAGGAAAGTGGTCTTCTCACACAACTAATGGATATTTATGTAAAACATTCAAAATAAGTTTGTAAACATTTTTAAACAGCAAAACCTTAAAAATAATAAACAAAAAAGTAGTTTTTTAAGATGTATGCCAAAATGCATGAATGTTGTGGAAATGATCATTCATTTGATTTTTTGCCTTGTTGAGCTGAGAAAACGCGTTTGCTGCGTTCTTAGAGCTGTACGAGCTCAGGAAAGTGGTTTTCTCACACAACTAATGGATATTTATGTAAAACATTCAAAATAAGTTTGTAAACATTTTTAAACAGCAAAACCTTAAAAATAATAAACAAAAAAGTAGTTTTTTAAGATGTATGCCAAAATGCATGAATGTTGTGGAAATGATCATTCATTAGATTTTCTGCCTTGTTGAGCTGAGAAAACGCGTTTGCTGCGTTCTTAGAGCTGTACGAGCTCAGGAAAGTGGTCTTCTCACACAACTAATGGATATTTATGTAAAACATTCAAAATAAGTTTGTAAACATTTTTAAACAGCAAAACCTTAAAAATAATAAACAAAAAAGTAGTTTTTTAAGATGTATGCCAAAATGCATGAATGTTGTGGAAATGATCATTCATTTGATTTTTTGCCTTGTTGAGCTGAGAAAACGCGTTTGCTGCGTTCTTAGAGCTGTACGAGCTCAGGAAAGTGGTTTTCTCACACAACTAATGGATATTTATGTAAAACATTCAAAATAAGTTTGTAAACATTTTTAAACAGCAAAACCTTAAAAATAATAAACAAAAAAGTTGTTTTTTAAGATGTATGCCAAAATGCATGAATGTTGTGGAAATGATCATTCATTAGATTTTCTGCCTTGTTGAGCTGAGAAAACGCGCTTGCTGCGTTCTTAGAGCTGTACGAGCTCAGGAAAGTGGTTTTCTCACACAACTAATGGATATTTATGTAAAACATTCAAAATAAGTTTGTAAACATTTTTAAACAGCAAAACCTTAAAAATAATAAACAAAAAAGTAGTTTTTTAAGATGTATGCCAAAATGCATGAATGTTGTGGAAATGATCATTCATTTGATTTTTTGCCTTGTTGAGCTGAGAAAACGCGTTTGCTGCGTTCTTAGAGCTGTACGAGCTCAGGAAAGTGGTTTTCTCACACAACTAATGGATATTTATGTAAAACATTCAAAATAAGTTTGTAAACATTTTTAAACAGCAAAATCTTAAAAATAATAAACAAAAAAGTTGTTTTTTAACGTCATTCAAAAAACATGAATGTTGTGGAAATGATCATTCATTAGATTTTCTGCCTTGTTGAGCTGAGAAAACGCGTTTGCTGTGTTCTTAGAGCTGTACGAGCTCAGGAAAGTGGTTTTCTCACACAACTAATGGATATTTATGTAAAACATACAAAATAAATTTGTAAACATTTTTAAACAGCAAAATCTTAAAAATAATAAACAAAAAAGTTGTTTTTTAACGTCATTCAAAAAACATGAATGTTGTGGAAATGATCATTCATTAGATTTTCTGCCTTGTTGAGCTGAGAAAACACGTTTGCTGCGTTCTTAGAGCTGTACGAGCTCAGGAAAGTGGTTTTCTCACACAACTAATGGATATTTATGTAAAACATTCAAAATAAGTTTGTAAACATTTTTAAACAGCAAAATCTTAAAAATAATAAACAAAAAAGTTGTTTTTTAACATGTCATTCAAAAAACATGAATGTTGTGGAAATGATCATTCATTAGATTTTCTGCCTTGTTGAGCTGAGAAAACGCGTTTGCTGCGTTCTTAGAGCTGTACGAGCTCAGGAAAGTGGTCTTCTCACACAACTAATGGTTATTTATGTAAAACATTCAAAATAAGTTTGTAAACATTTTTAAACAGCAAAACCTTAAAAATAATAAACAAAAAAGTAGTTTTTTAAGATGTATGCCAAAATGCATGAATGTTGTGGAAATGATCATTCATTAGATTTTCTGCCTTGTTGAGCTGAGAAAACGCGTTTGCTGCGTTCTTAGAGCTGTACGAGCTCAGGAAAGTGGTCTTCTCACACAACTAATGGATATTTATGTAAAACATTCAAAATAAGTTTGTAAACATTTTTAAACAGCAAAACCTTAAAAATAATAAACAAAAAAGTAGCTTTTTAAGATGTATGCCAAAATGCATGAATGTTGTGGAAATGATCATTCATTTGATTTGTTGCCTTGTTGAGCTGAGAAAACGCGTTTGCTGCGTTCTTAGAGCTGTACGAGCTCAGGAAAGTGGTTTTCTCACACAACTAATGGATATTTATGTAAAACATTCAAAATAAGTTTGTAAACATTTTTAAACAGCAAAATCTTAAAAATAATAAACAAAAAAGTTGTTTTTTAACATGTCATTCAAAAAACATGAATGTTGTGGAAATGATCATTCATTAGATTTTCTGCCTTGTTGAGCTGAGAAAACGCGTTTGCTGCGTTCTTAGAGCTGTACGAGCTCAGGAAAGTGGTCTTCTCACACAACTAATGGATATTTATGTAAAACATTCAAAATAAGTTTGTAAACATTTTTAAACAGCAAAACCTTAAAAATAATAAACAAAAAAGTAGTTTTTTAAGATGTATGCCAAAATGCATGAATGTTGTGGAAATGATCATTCATTTGATTTTTTGCCTTGTTGAGCTGAGAAAACGCGTTTGCTGCGTTCTTAGAGCTGTACGAGCTCAGGAAAGTGGTTTTCTCACACAACTAATGGATATTTATGTAAAACATTCAAAATAAGTTTGTAAACATTTTTAAACAGGCAAAACCTTAAAAATAATAAACAAAAAAGTTGTTTTTTAAGATGTATGCCAAAATGCATGAATGTTGTGGAAATGATCATTCATTAGATTTTCTGCCTTGTTGAGCTGAGAAAACGCGTTTGCTGCGTTCTTAGAGCTGTACGAGCTCAGGAAAGTGGTCTTCTCACACAACTAATGGATATTTATGTAAAACATTCAAAATAAGTTTGTAAACATTTTTAAACAGCAAAACCTTAAAAATAATAAACAAAAAAGTAGTTTTTTAAGATGTATGCCAAAATGCATGAATGTTGTGGAAATGATCATTCATTTGATTTTTTGCCTTGTTGAGCTGAGAAAACGCGTTTGCTGCGTTCTTAGAGCTGTACGAGCTCAGGAAAGTGGTTTTCTCACACAACTAATGGATATTTATGTAAAACATTCAAAATAAGTTTGTAAACATTTTAAACAGCAAAACCTTAAAAATAATAAACAAAAAAGTAGTTTTTTAAGATGTATGCCAAAATGCATGAATGTTGTGGAAATGATCATTCATTAGATTTTCTGCCTTGTTGAGCTGAGAAAACGCGTTTGCTGCGTTCTTAGAGCTGTACGAGCTCAGGAAAGTGGTCTTCTCACACAACTAATGGATATTTATGTAAAACATACAAAATAAGTTTGTAAACATTTTTAAACAGCAAAACCTTAAAAATAATAAACAAAAAAGTAGCTTTTTAAGATGTATGCCAAAATGCATGAATGTTGTGGAAATGATCATTCATTTGATTTTTTGCCTTGTTGAGCTGAGAAAACGCGTTTGCTGCGTTCTTAGAGCTGTACGAGCTCAGGAAAGTGGTCTTCTCACACAACTAATGGATATTTATGTAAAACATTCAAAATAAGTTTGTAAACATTTTTAAACAGCAAAACCTTAAAAATAATAAACAAAAAAGTAGTTTTTTAAGATGTATGCCAAAATGCATGAATGTTGTGGAAATGATCATTCATTTGATTTTTTGCCTTGTTGAGCTGAGAAAACGCGTTTGCTGCGTTCTTAGAGCTGTACGAGCTCAGGAAAGTGGTTTTCTCACACAACTAATGGATATTTATGTAAAACATTCAAAATAAGTTTGTAAACATTTTTAAACAGCAAAACCTTAAAAATAATAAACAAAAAAGTAGTTTTTTAAGATGTATGCCAAAATGCATGAATGTTGTGGAAATGATCATTCATTAGATTTTCTGCCTTGTTGAGCTGAGAAAACGCGTTTGCTGCGTTCTTAGAGCTGTACGAGCTCAGGAAAGTGGTTTTCTCACACAACTAATGGATATTTATGTAAAACATTCAAAATAAGTTTGTAAACATTTTTAAACAGCAAAATCTTAAAAATAATAAACAAAAAAGTTGTTTTTTAACATGTCATTCAAAAAACATGAATGTTGTGGAAATGATCATTCATTAGATTTTCTGCCTTGTTGAGCTGAGAAAACACGTTTGCTGCGTTCTTAGAGCTGTACGAGCTCAGGAAAGTGGTTTTCTCACACAACTAATGGATATTTATGTAAAACATTCAAAATAAGTTTGTAAACATTTTTAAACAGCAAAATCTTAAAAATAATAAACAAAAAAGTTGTTTTTTAACATGTCATTCAAAAAACATGAATGTTGTGGAAATGATCATTCATTAGATTTTCTGCCTTGTTGAGCTGAGAAAACACGTTTGCTGCGTTCTTAGAGCTGTACGAGCTCAGGAAAGTGGTTTTCTCACACAACTAATGGATATTTATGTAAAACATTCAAAATAAGTTTGTAAACATTTTTAAACAGCAAAACCTTAAAAATAATAAACAAAAAAGTTGTTTTTTAACATGTCATTTAAAAAACATGAATGTTGTGGAAATGATCATTCATTTGATTTTTTGCCTTGTTGAGCTGAGAAAACGCGTTTGCTGCGTTCTTAGAGCTGTACGAGCTCAGGAAAGTGGTTTTCTCACACAACTAATGGATATTTATGTAAAACATTCAAAATAAGTTTGTAAACATTTTTAAACAGCAAAATCTTAAAAATAATAAACAAAAAAGTTGTTTTTTAACGTCATTCAAAAAACATGAATGTTGTGGAAATGATCATTCATTAGATTTTCTGCCTTGTTGAGCTGAGAAAACGCGTTTGCTGTGTTCTTAGAGCTGTACGAGCTCAGGAAAGTGGTTTTCTCACACAACTAATGGATATTTATGTAAAACATACAAAATAAATTTGTAAACATTTTTAAACAGCAAAATCTTAAAAATAATAAACAAAAAAGTTGTTTTTTAAGATGTATGCCAAAATGCATGAATGTTGTGGAAATGATCATTCATTTGATTTTTTGCCTTGTTGAGCTGAGAAAACGCGTTTGCTGCGTTCTTAGAGCTGTACGAGCTCAGGAAAGTGGTTTTCTCACACAACTAATGGATATTTATGTAAAACATTCAAAATAAGTTTGTAAACATTTTTAAACAGCAAAACCTTAAAAATAATAAACAAAAAAGTAGTTTTTTAAGATGTATGCCAAAATGCATGAATGTTGTGGAAATGATCATTCATTTGATTTTTTGCCTTGTTGACCTGAGAAAACGCGTTTGCTGCGTTCTTAGAGCTGTACGAGCTCAGGAAAGTGGTTTTCTCACACAACTAATGGATATTTATGTAAAACATTCAAAATAAGTTTGTAAACATTTTTAAACAGCAAAACCTTAAAAATAATAAACAAAAAAGTAGTTTTTTAAGATGTATGCCAAAATGCATGAATGTTGTGGAAATGATCATTCATTTGATTTTTTGCCTTGTTGAGCTGAGAAAACGCGTTTGCTGCGTTCTTAGAGCTGTACGAGCTCAGGAAAGTGGTTTTCTCACACAACTAATGGATATTTATGTAAAACATTCAAATCAAGTTTGTAAACATTTTTAAACAGCAAAATCTTAAAAATAATAAACAAAAAAGTTGTTTTTTAAGATGTATGCCAAAATGCATGAATGTTGTGGAAATGATCATTCATTTGATTTTTTGCCTTGTTGAGCTGAGAAAACGCGTTTGCTGCGTTCTTAGAGCTGTACGAGCTCAGGAAAGTGGTTTTCTCACACAACTAATGGATATTTATGTAAAACATTCAAAATAAGTTTGTAAACATTTTTAAACAGCAAAATCTTAAAAATAATAAACAAAAAAGTTGTTTTTTAAGATGTATGCCAAAATGCATGAATGTTGTGGAAATGATCATTCATTTGATTTTTTGCCTTGTTGAGCTGAGAAAACGCGTTTGCTGCGTTCTTAGAGCTGTACGAGCTCAGGAAAGTGGTCTTCTCACACAACTAATGGATATTTATGTAAAACATTCAAAATAAGTTTGTAAACATTTTTAAACGGCAAAACCTTAAAAATAATAAACAAAAAAGTAGTTTTTTAAGATGTATGCCAAAATGCATGAATGTTGTGGAAATGATCATTCATTTGATTTTTTGCCTTGTTGAGCTGAGAAAACGCGTTTGCTGCGTTCTTAGAGCTGTACGAGCTCAGGAAAGTGGTTTTCTCACACAACTAATGGATATTTATGTAAAACATTCAAAATAAGTTTGTAAACATTTTTAAACAGCAAAACCTTAAAAATAATAAACAAAAAAGTAGCTTTTTAAGATGTATGCCAAAATGCATGAATGTTGTGGAAATGATCATTCATTTGATTTTTTGCCTTGTTGAGCTGAGAAAACGCGTTTGCTGCGTTCTTAGAGCTGTACGAGCTCAGGAAAGTGGTCTTCTCACACAACTAATGGATATTTATGTAAAACATTCAAAATAAGTTTGTAAACATTTTTAAACAGCAAAACCTTAAAAATAATAAACAAAAAAGTAGTTTTTTAAGATGTATGCCAAAATGCATGAATGTTGTGGAAATGATCATTCATTTGATTTTTTGCCTTGTTGAGCTGAGAAAACGCGTTTGCTGCGTTCTTAGAGCTGTACGAGCTCAGGAAAGTGGTTTTCTCACACAACTAATGGATATTTATGTAAAACATTCAAAATAAGTTTGTAAACATTTTTAAACAGCAAAACCTTAAAAATAATAAACAAAAAAGTAGTTTTTTAAGATGTATGCCAAAATGCATGAATGTTGTGGAAATGATCATTCATTAGATTTTCTGCCTTGTTGAGCTGAGAAAACGCGTTTGCTGCGTTCTTAGAGCTGTACGAGCTCAGGAAAGTGGTCTTCTCACACAACTAATGGATATTTATGTAAAACATTCAAAATAAGTTTGTAAACATTTTTAAACAGCAAAACCTTAAAAATAATAAACAAAAAAGTAGCTTTTTAAGATGTATGCCAAAATGCATGAATGTTGTGGAAATGATCATTCATTTGATTTTTTGCCTTGTTGAGCTGAGAAAACGCGTTTGCTGCGTTCTTAGAGCTGTACGAGCTCAGGAAAGTGGTTTTCTCACACAACTAATGGATATTTATGTAAAACATTCAAAATAAGTTTGTAAACATTTTTAAACAGCAAAACCTTAAAAATAATAAACAAAAAAGTAGTTTTTTAAGATGTATGCCAAAATGCATGAATGTTGTGGAAATGATCATTCATTTGATTTTTTGCCTTGTTGAGCTGAGAAAACGCGTTTGCTGCGTTCTTAGAGCTGTACGAGCTCAGGAAAGTGGTTTTCTCACACAACTAATGGATATTTATGTAAAACATTCAAAATAAGTTTGTAAACATTTTTAAACAGCAAAATCTTAAAAATAATAAACAAAAAAGTTGTTTTTTAACATGTCATTCAAAAAACATGAATGTTGTGGAAATGATCATTCATTAGATTTTCTGCCTTGTTGAGCTGAGAAAACGCGTTTGCTGCGTTCTTAGAGCTGTACGAGCTCAGGAAAGTGGTCTTCTCACACAACTAATGGATATTTATGTAAAACATTCAAAATAAGTTTGTAAACATTTTTAAACAGCAAAACCTTAAAAATAATAAACAAAAAAGTAGTTTTTTAAGATGTATGCCAAAATGCATGAATGTTGTGGAAATGATCATTCATTTGATTTTTTGCCTTGTTGAGCTGAGAAAACGCGTTTGCTGCGTTCTTAGAGCTGTACGAGCTCAGGAAAGTGGTTTTCTCACACAACTAATGGATATTTATGTAAAACATTCAAAATAAGTTTGTAAACATTTTTAAACAGCAAAACCTTAAAAATAATAAACAAAAAAGTAGTTTTTTAAGATGTATGCCAAAATGCATGAATGTTGTGGAAATGATCATTCATTAGATTTTCTGCCTTGTTGAGCTGAGAAAACGCGTTTGCTGCGTTCTTAGAGCTGTACGAGCTCAGGAAAGTGGTCTTCTCACACAACTAATGGATATTTATGTAAAACATTCAAAATAAGTTTGTAAACATTTTTAAACAGCAAAACCTTAAAAATAATAAACAAAAAAGTAGTTTTTTAAGATGTATGCCAAAATGCATGAATGTTGTGGAAATGATCATTCATTAGATTTTCTGCCTTGTTGAGCTGAGAAAACGCGCTTGCTGCGTTCTTAGAGCTGTACGAGCTCAGGAAAGTGGTTTTCTCACACAACTAATGGATATTTATGTAAAACATTCAAAATAAGTTTGTAAACATTTTTAAACAGCAAAACCTTAAAAATAATAAACAAAAAAGTTGTTTTTTAAGATGTATGCCAAAATGCATGAATGTTGTGGAAATGATCATTCATTAGATTTTCTGCCTTGTTGAGCTGAGAAAACGCGTTTGCTGCGTTCTTAGAGCTGTACGAGCTCAGGAAAGTGGTCTTCTCACACAACTAATGGATATTTATGTAAAACATTCAAAATAAGTTTGTAAACATTTTTAAACAGCAAAACCTTAAAAATAATAAACAAAAAAGTAGTTTTTTAAGATGTATGCCAAAATGCATGAATGTTGTGGAAATGATCATTCATTTGATTTTTTGCCTTGTTGAGCTGAGAAAACGCGTTTGCTGCGTTCTTAGAGCTGTACGAGCTCAGGAAAGTGGTTTTCTCACACAACTAATGGATATTTATGTAAAACATTCAAAATAAGTTTGTAAACATTTTTAAACAGCAAAATCTTAAAAATAATAAACAAAAAAGTTGTTTTTTAACGTCATTCAAAAAACATGAATGTTGTGGAAATGATCATTCATTAGATTTTCTGCCTTGTTGAGCTGAGAAAACGCGTTTGCTGTGTTCTTAGAGCTGTACGAGCTCAGGAAAGTGGTTTTCTCACACAACTAATGGATATTTATGTAAAACATACAAAATAAATTTGTAAACATTTTTAAACAGCAAAATCTTAAAAATAATAAACAAAAAAGTTGTTTTTTAACGTCATTCAAAAAACATGAATGTTGTGGAAATGATCATTCATTAGATTTTCTGCCTTGTTGAGCTGAGAAAACACGTTTGCTGCGTTCTTAGAGCTGTACGAGCTCAGGAAAGTGGTTTTCTCACACAACTAATGGATATTTATGTAAAACATTCAAAATAAGTTTGTAAACATTTTTAAACAGCAAAATCTTAAAAATAATAAACAAAAAAGTTGTTTTTTAACATGTCATTCAAAAAACATGAATGTTGTGGAAATGATCATTCATTAGATTTTCTGCCTTGTTGAGCTGAGAAAACGCGTTTGCTGCGTTCTTAGAGCTGTACGAGCTCAGGAAAGTGGTCTTCTCACACAACTAATGGTTATTTATGTAAAACATTCAAAATAAGTTTGTAAACATTTTTAAACAGCAAAACCTTAAAAATAATAAACAAAAAAGTAGTTTTTTAAGATGTATGCCAAAATGCATGAATGTTGTGGAAATGATCATTCATTAGATTTTCTGCCTTGTTGAGCTGAGAAAACGCGTTTGCTGCGTTCTTAGAGCTGTACGAGCTCAGGAAAGTGGTCTTCTCACACAACTAATGGATATTTATGTAAAACATTCAAAATAAGTTTGTAAACATTTTTAAACAGCAAAACCTTAAAAATAATAAACAAAAAAGTAGCTTTTTAAGATGTATGCCAAAATGCATGAATGTTGTGGAAATGATCATTCATTTGATTTTTTGCCTTGTTGAGCTGAGAAAACGCGTTTGCTGCGTTCTTAGAGCTGTACGAGCTCAGGAAAGTGGTTTTCTCACACAACTAATGGATATTTATGTAAAACATTCAAAATAAGTTTGTAAACATTTTTAAACAGCAAAACCTTAAAAATAATAAACAAAAAAGTTGTTTTTTAAGATGTATGCCAAAATGCATGAATGTTGTGGAAATGATCATTCATTAGATTTTCTGCCTTGTTGAGCTGAGAAAACGCGCTTGCTGCGTTCTTAGAGCTGTACGAGCTCAGGAAAGTGGTTTTCTCACACAACTAATGGATATTTATGTAAAACATTCAAAATAAGTTTGTAAACATTTTTAAACAGCAAAACCTTAAAAATAATAAACAAAAAAGTAGTTTTTTAAGATGTATGCCAAAATGCATGAATGTTGTGGAAATGATCATTCATTTGATTTTTTGCCTTGTTGAGCTGAGAAAACGCGTTTGCTGCGTTCTTAGAGCTGTACGAGCTCAGGAAAGTGGTTTTCTCACACAACTAATGGATATTTATGTAAAACATTCAAAATAAGTTTGTAAACATTTTTAAACAGCAAAATCTTAAAAATAATAAACAAAAAAGTTGTTTTTTAACGTCATTCAAAAAACATGAATGTTGTGGAAATGATCATTCATTAGATTTTCTGCCTTGTTGAGCTGAGAAAACGCGTTTGCTGTGTTCTTAGAGCTGTACGAGCTCAGGAAAGTGGTTTTCTCACACAACTAATGGATATTTATGTAAAACATACAAAATAAATTTGTAAACATTTTTAAACAGCAAAATCTTAAAAATAATAAACAAAAAAGTTGTTTTTTAACGTCATTCAAAAAACATGAATGTTGTGGAAATGATCATTCATTAGATTTTCTGCCTTGTTGAGCTGAGAAAACGCGTTTGCTGCGTTCTTAGAGCTGTACGAGCTCAGGAAAGTGGTCTTCTCACACAACTAATGGATATTTATGTAAAACATTCAAAATAAGTTTGTAAACATTTTTAAACAGCAAAACCTTAAAAATAATAAACAAAAAAGTAGTTTTTTAAGATGTATGCCAAAATGCATGAATGTTGTGGAAATGATCATTCATTTGATTTTTTGCCTTGTTGAGCTGAGAAAACGCGTTTGCTGCGTTCTTAGAGCTGTACGAGCTCAGGAAAGTGGTTTTCTCACACAACTAATGGATATTTATGTAAAACATTCAAAATAAGTTTGTAAACATTTTTAAACAGCAAAATCTTAAAAATAATAAACAAAAAAGTTGTTTTTTAACGTCATTCAAAAAACATGAATGTTGTGGAAATGATCATTCATTAGATTTTCTGCCTTGTTGAGCTGAGAAAACGCGTTTGCTGTGTTCTTAGAGCTGTACGAGCTCAGGAAAGTGGTTTTCTCACACAACTAATGGATATTTATGTAAAACATACAAAATAAATTTGTAAACATTTTTAAACAGCAAAATCTTAAAAATAATAAACAAAAAAGTTGTTTTTTAACGTCATTCAAAAAACATGAATGTTGTGGAAATGATCATTCATTAGATTTTCTGCCTTGTTGAGCTGAGAAAACACGTTTGCTGCGTTCTTAGAGCTGTACGAGCTCAGGAAAGTGGTTTTCTCACACAACTAATGGATATTTATGTAAAACATTCAAAATAAGTTTGTAAACATTTTTAAACAGCAAAATCTTAAAAATAATAAACAAAAAAGTTGTTTTTTAACATGTCATTCAAAAAACATGAATGTTGTGGAAATGATCATTCATTAGATTTTCTGCCTTGTTGAGCTGAGAAAACGCGTTTGCTGCGTTCTTAGAGCTGTACGAGCTCAGGAAAGTGGTCTTCTCACACAACTAATGGTTATTTATGTAAAACATTCAAAATAAGTTTGTAAACATTTTTAAACAGCAAAACCTTAAAAATAATAAACAAAAAAGTAGTTTTTTAAGATGTATGCCAAAATGCATGAATGTTGTGGAAATGATCATTCATTAGATTTTCTGCCTTGTTGAGCTGAGAAAACGCGTTTGCTGCGTTCTTAGAGCTGTACGAGCTCAGGAAAGTGGTCTTCTCACACAACTAATGGATATTTATGTAAAACATTCAAAATAAGTTTGTAAACATTTTTAAACAGCAAAACCTTAAAAATAATAAACAAAAAAGTAGCTTTTTAAGATGTATGCCAAAATGCATGAATGTTGTGGAAATGATCATTCATTTGATTTTTTGCCTTGTTGAGCTGAGAAAACGCGTTTGCTGCGTTCTTAGAGCTGTACGAGCTCAGGAAAGTGGTTTTCTCACACAACTAATGGATATTTATGTAAAACATTCAAAATAAGTTTGTAAACATTTTTAAACAGCAAAACCTTAAAAATAATAAACAAAAAAGTTGTTTTTTAAGATGTATGCCAAAATGCATGAATGTTGTGGAAATGATCATTCATTAGATTTTCTGCCTTGTTGAGCTGAGAAAACGCGTTTGCTGCGTTCTTAGAGCTGTACGAGCTCAGGAAAGTGGTCTTCTCACACAACTAATGGATATTTATGTAAAACATTCAAAATAAGTTTGTAAACATTTTTAAACAGCAAAACCTTAAAAATAATAAACAAAAAAGTAGTTTTTTAAGATGTATGCCAAAATGCATGAATGTTGTGGAAATGATCATTCATTTGATTTTTTGCCTTGTTGAGCTGAGAAAACGCGTTTGCTGCGTTCTTAGAGCTGTACGAGCTCAGGAAAGTGGTTTTCTCACACAACTAATGGATATTTATGTAAAACATTCAAAATAAGTTTGTAAACATTTTTAAACAGCAAAATCTTAAAAATAATAAACAAAAAAGTTGTTTTTTAACGTCATTCAAAAAACATGAATGTTGTGGAAATGATCATTCATTAGATTTTCTGCCTTGTTGAGCTGAGAAAACGCGTTTGCTGTGTTCTTAGAGCTGTACGAGCTCAGGAAAGTGGTTTTCTCACACAACTAATGGATATTTATGTAAAACATACAAAATAAATTTGTAAACATTTTTAAACAGCAAAATCTTAAAAATAATAAACAAAAAAGTTGTTTTTTAACGTCATTCAAAAAACATGAATGTTGTGGAAATGATCATTCATTAGATTTTCTGCCTTGTTGAGCTGAGAAAACACGTTTGCTGCGTTCTTAGAGCTGTACGAGCTCAGGAAAGTGGTTTTCTCACACAACTAATGGATATTTATGTAAAACATTCAAAATAAGTTTGTAAACATTTTTAAACAGCAAAATCTTAAAAATAATAAACAAAAAAGTTGTTTTTTAACATGTCATTCAAAAAACATGAATGTTGTGGAAATGATCATTCATTAGATTTTCTGCCTTGTTGAGCTGAGAAAACGCGTTTGCTGCGTTCTTAGAGCTGTACGAGCTCAGGAAAGTGGTCTTCTCACACAACTAATGGTTATTTATGTAAAACATTCAAAATAAGTTTGTAAACATTTTTAAACAGCAAAACCTTAAAAATAATAAACAAAAAAGTAGTTTTTTAAGATGTATGCCAAAATGCATGAATGTTGTGGAAATGATCATTCATTAGATTTTCTGCCTTGTTGAGCTGAGAAAACGCGTTTGCTGCGTTCTTAGAGCTGTACGAGCTCAGGAAAGTGGTCTTCTCACACAACTAATGGATATTTATGTAAAACATTCAAAATAAGTTTGTAAACATTTTTAAACAGCAAAACCTTAAAAATAATAAACAAAAAAGTAGCTTTTTAAGATGTATGCCAAAATGCATGAATGTTGTGGAAATGATCATTCATTTGATTTGTTGCCTTGTTGAGCTGAGAAAACGCGTTTGCTGCGTTCTTAGAGCTGTACGAGCTCAGGAAAGTGGTTTTCTCACACAACTAATGGATATTTATGTAAAACATTCAAAATAAGTTTGTAAACATTTTTAAACAGCAAAATCTTAAAAATAATAAACAAAAAAGTTGTTTTTTAACATGTCATTCAAAAAACATGAATGTTGTGGAAATGATCATTCATTAGATTTTCTGCCTTGTTGAGCTGAGAAAACGCGTTTGCTGCGTTCTTAGAGCTGTACGAGCTCAGGAAAGTGGTCTTCTCACACAACTAATGGATATTTATGTAAAACATTCAAAATAAGTTTGTAAACATTTTTAAACAGCAAAACCTTAAAAATAATAAACAAAAAAGTAGTTTTTTAAGATGTATGCCAAAATGCATGAATGTTGTGGAAATGATCATTCATTTGATTTTTTGCCTTGTTGAGCTGAGAAAACGCGTTTGCTGCGTTCTTAGAGCTGTACGAGCTCAGGAAAGTGGTTTTCTCACACAACTAATGGATATTTATGTAAAACATTCAAAATAAGTTTGTAAACATTTTTAAACAGGCAAAACCTTAAAAATAATAAACAAAAAAGTTGTTTTTTAAGATGTATGCCAAAATGCATGAATGTTGTGGAAATGATCATTCATTAGATTTTCTGCCTTGTTGAGCTGAGAAAACGCGTTTGCTGCGTTCTTAGAGCTGTACGAGCTCAGGAAAGTGGTCTTCTCACACAACTAATGGATATTTATGTAAAACATTCAAAATAAGTTTGTAAACATTTTTAAACAGCAAAACCTTAAAAATAATAAACAAAAAAGTAGTTTTTTAAGATGTATGCCAAAATGCATGAATGTTGTGGAAATGATCATTCATTTGATTTTTTGCCTTGTTGAGCTGAGAAAACGCGTTTGCTGCGTTCTTAGAGCTGTACGAGCTCAGGAAAGTGGTTTTCTCACACAACTAATGGATATTTATGTAAAACATTCAAAATAAGTTTGTAAACATTTTTAAACAGCAAAATCTTAAAAATAATAAACAAAAAAGTTGTTTTTTAACATGTCATTTGAAAAACATGAATGTTGTGGAAATGATCATTCATTAGATTTTCTGCCTTGTTGAGCTGAGAAAACGCGTTTGCTGCGTTCTTAGAGCTGTACGAGCTCAGGAAAGTGGTCTTCTCACACAACTAATGGATATTTATGTAAAACATTCAAAATAAGTTTGTAAACATTTTTAAACAGCAAAACCTTAAAAATAATAAACAAAAAAGTAGTTTTTTAAGATGTATGCCAAAATGCATGAATGTTGTGGAAATGATCATTCATTTGATTTTTTGCCTTGTTGAGCTGAGAAAACGCGTTTGCTGCGTTCTTAGAGCTGTACGAGCTCAGGAAAGTGGTTTTCTCACACAACTAATGGATATTTATGTAAAACATTCAAAATAAGTTTGTAAACATTTTTAAACAGCAAAACCTTAAAAATAATAAACAAAAAAGTAGTTTTTTAAGATGTATGCCAAAATGCATGAATGTTGTGGAAATGATCATTCATTAGATTTTCTGCCTTGTTGAGCTGAGAAAACGCGTTTGCTGCGTTCTTAGAGCTGTACGAGCTCAGGAAAGTGGTCTTCTCACACAACTAATGGATATTTATGTAAAACATACAAAATAAGTTTGTAAACATTTTTAAACAGCAAAACCTTAAAAATAATAAACAAAAAAGTAGCTTTTTAAGATGTATGCCAAAATGCATGAATGTTGTGGAAATGATCATTCATTTGATTTTTTGCCTTGTTGAGCTGAGAAAACGCGTTTGCTGCGTTCTTAGAGCTGTACGAGCTCAGGAAAGTGGTCTTCTCACACAACTAATGGATATTTATGTAAAACATTCAAAATAAGTTTGTAAACATTTTTAAACAGCAAAACCTTAAAAATAATAAACAAAAAAGTAGTTTTTTAAGATGTATGCCAAAATGCATGAATGTTGTGGAAATGATCATTCATTTGATTTTTTGCCTTGTTGAGCTGAGAAAACGCGTTTGCTGCGTTCTTAGAGCTGTACGAGCTCAGGAAAGTGGTTTTCTCACACAACTAATGGATATTTATGTAAAACATTCAAAATAAGTTTGTAAACATTTTTAAACAGCAAAACCTTAAAAATAATAAACAAAAAAGTAGTTTTTTAAGATGTATGCCAAAATGCATGAATGTTGTGGAAATGATCATTCATTAGATTTTCTGCCTTGTTGAGCTGAGAAAACGCGTTTGCTGCGTTCTTAGAGCTGTACGAGCTCAGGAAAGTGGTTTTCTCACACAACTAATGGATATTTATGTAAAACATTCAAAATAAGTTTGTAAACATTTTTAAACAGCAAAATCTTAAAAATAATAAACAAAAAAGTTGTTTTTTAACATGTCATTCAAAAAACATGAATGTTGTGGAAATGATCATTCATTAGATTTTCTGCCTTGTTGAGCTGAGAAAACACGTTTGCTGCGTTCTTAGAGCTGTACGAGCTCAGGAAAGTGGTTTTCTCACACAACTAATGGATATTTATGTAAAACATTCAAAATAAGTTTGTAAACATTTTTAAACAGCAAAATCTTAAAAATAATAAACAAAAAAGTTGTTTTTTAACATGTCATTCAAAAAACATGAATGTTGTGGAAATGATCATTCATGAGATTTTCTGCCTTGTTGAGCTGAGAAAACGCGTTTGCTGTGTTCTTAGAGCTGTACGAGCTCAGGAAAGTGGTTTTCTCACACAACTAATGGATATTTATGTAAAACATACAAAATAAATTTGTAAACATTTTTAAACAGCAAAATCTTAAAAATAATAAACAAAAAAGTTGTTTTTTAAGATGTATGCCAAAATGCATGAATGTTGTGGAAATGATCATTCATTTGATTTTTTGCCTTGTTGAGCTGAGAAAACGCGTTTGCTGCGTTCTTAGAGCTGTACGAGCTCAGGAAAGTGGTTTTCTCACACAACTAATGGATATTCATGTAAAACATTCAAAATAAGTTTGTAAACATTTTTAAACAGCAAAATCTTAAAAATAATAAACAAAAAAGTTGTTTTTTAACATGTCATTCAAAAAACATGAATGTTGTGGAAATGATCATTCATTAGATTTTCTGCCTTGTTGAGCTGAGAAAACGCGTTTGCTGCGTTCTTAGAGCTGTACGAGCTCAGGAAAGTGGTCTTCTCACACAACTAATGGATATTTATGTAAAACATTCAAAATAAGTTTGTAAACATTTTTAAACAGCAAAACCTTAAAAATAATAAACAAAAAAGTAGTTTTTTAAGATGTATGCCAAAATGCATGAATGTTGTGGAAATGATCATTCATTTGATTTTTTGCCTTGTTGAGCTGAGAAAACGCGTTTGCTGCGTTCTTAGAGCTGTACGAGCTCAGGAAAGTGGTTTTCTCACACAACTAATGGATATTTATGTAAAACATTCAAAATAAGTTTGTAAACATTTTTAAACAGGCAAAACCTTAAAAATAATAAACAAAAAAGTTGTTTTTTAAGATGTATGCCAAAATGCATGAATGTTGTGGAAATGATCATTCATTAGATTTTCTGCCTTGTTGAGCTGAGAAAACGCGTTTGCTGCGTTCTTAGAGCTGTACGAGCTCAGGAAAGTGGTCTTCTCACACAACTAATGGATATTTATGTAAAACATTCAAAATAAGTTTGTAAACATTTTTAAACAGCAAAACCTTAAAAATAATAAACAAAAAAGTAGTTTTTTAAGATGTATGCCAAAATGCATGAATGTTGTGGAAATGATCATTCATTTGATTTTTTGCCTTGTTGAGCTGAGAAAACGCGTTTGCTGCGTTCTTAGAGCTGTACGAGCTCAGGAAAGTGGTTTTCTCACACAACTAATGGATATTTATGTAAAACATTCAAAATAAGTTTGTAAACATTTTTAAACAGCAAAATCTTAAAAATAATAAACAAAAAAGTTGTTTTTTAACATGTCATTCGAAAAACATGAATGTTGTGGAAATGATCATTCATTAGATTTTCTGCCTTGTTGAGCTGAGAAAACGCGTTTGCTGCGTTCTTAGAGCTGTACGAGCTCAGGAAAGTGGTCTTCTCACACAACTAATGGATATTTATGTAAAACATTCAAAATAAGTTTGTAAACATTTTTAAACAGCAAAACCTTAAAAATAATAAACAAAAAAGTAGTTTTTTAAGATGTATGCCAAAATGCATGAATGTTGTGGAAATGATCATTCATTTGATTTTTTGCCTTGTTGAGCTGAGAAAACGCGTTTGCTGCGTTCTTAGAGCTGTACGAGCTCAGGAAAGTGGTTTTCTCACACAACTAATGGATATTTATGTAAAACATTCAAAATAAGTTTGTAAACATTTTAAACAGCAAAACCTTAAAAATAATAAACAAAAAAGTAGTTTTTTAAGATGTATGCCAAAATGCATGAATGTTGTGGAAATGATCATTCATTAGATTTTCTGCCTTGTTGAGCTGAGAAAACGCGTTTGCTGCGTTCTTAGAGCTGTACGAGCTCAGGAAAGTGGTCTTCTCACACAACTAATGGATATTTATGTAAAACATACAAAATAAGTTTGTAAACATTTTTAAACAGCAAAACCTTAAAAATAATAAACAAAAAAGTAGCTTTTTAAGATGTATGCCAAAATGCATGAATGTTGTGGAAATGATCATTCATTTGATTTTTTGCCTTGTTGAGCTGAGAAAACGCGTTTGCTGCGTTCTTAGAGCTGTACGAGCTCAGGAAAGTGGTCTTCTCACACAACTAATGGATATTTATGTAAAACATTCAAAATAAGTTTGTAAACATTTTTAAACAGCAAAACCTTAAAAATAATAAACAAAAAAGTAGTTTTTTAAGATGTATGCCAAAATGCATGAATGTTGTGGAAATGATCATTCATTTGATTTTTTGCCTTGTTGAGCTGAGAAAACGCGTTTGCTGCGTTCTTAGAGCTGTACGAGCTCAGGAAAGTGGTTTTCTCACACAACTAATGGATATTTATGTAAAACATTCAAAATAAGTTTGTAAACATTTTTAAACAGCAAAACCTTAAAAATAATAAACAAAAAAGTAGTTTTTTAAGATGTATGCCAAAATGCATGAATGTTGTGGAAATGATCATTCATTAGATTTTCTGCCTTGTTGAGCTGAGAAAACGCGTTTGCTGCGTTCTTAGAGCTGTACGAGCTCAGGAAAGTGGTTTTCTCACACAACTAATGGATATTTATGTAAAACATTCAAAATAAGTTTGTAAACATTTTTAAACAGCAAAATCTTAAAAATAATAAACAAAAAAGTTGTTTTTTAACATGTCATTCAAAAAACATGAATGTTGTGGAAATGATCATTCATTAGATTTTCTGCCTTGTTGAGCTGAGAAAACACGTTTGCTGCGTTCTTAGAGCTGTACGAGCTCAGGAAAGTGGTTTTCTCACACAACTAATGGATATTTATGTAAAACATTCAAAATAAGTTTGTAAACATTTTTAAACAGCAAAACCTTAAAAATAATAAACAAAAAAGTTGTTTTTTAACATGTCATTTAAAAAACATGAATGTTGTGGAAATGATCATTCATTTGATTTTTTGCCTTGTTGAGCTGAGAAAACGCGTTTGCTGCGTTCTTAGAGCTGTACGAGCTCAGGAAAGTGGTTTTCTCACACAACTAATGGATATTTATGTAAAACATTCAAAATAAGTTTGTAAACATTTTTAAACAGCAAAATCTTAAAAATAATAAACAAAAAAGTTGTTTTTTAACGTCATTCAAAAAACATGAATGTTGTGGAAATGATCATTCATTAGATTTTCTGCCTTGTTGAGCTGAGAAAACGCGTTTGCTGCGTTCTTAGAGCTGTACGAGCTCAGGAAAGTGGTCTTCTCACACAACTAATGGATATTTATGTAAAACATACAAAATAAGTTTGTAAACATTTTTAAACAGCAAAACCTTAAAAATAATAAACAAAAAAGTAGCTTTTTAAGATGTATGCCAAAATGCATGAATGTTGTGGAAATGATCATTCATTTGATTTTTTGCCTTGTTGAGCTGAGAAAACGCGTTTGCTGCGTTCTTAGAGCTGTACGAGCTCAGGAAAGTGGTCTTCTCACACAACTAATGGATATTTATGTAAAACATTCAAAATAAGTTTGTAAACATTTTTAAACAGCAAAACCTTAAAAATAATAAACAAAAAAGTAGTTTTTTAAGATGTATGCCAAAATGCATGAATGTTGTGGAAATGATCATTCATTTGATTTTTTGCCTTGTTGAGCTGAGAAAACGCGTTTGCTGCGTTCTTAGAGCTGTACGAGCTCAGGAAAGTGGTTTTCTCACACAACTAATGGATATTTATGTAAAACATTCAAAATAAGTTTGTAAACATTTTTAAACAGCAAAACCTTAAAAATAATAAACAAAAAAGTAGTTTTTTAAGATGTATGCCAAAATGCATGAATGTTGTGGAAATGATCATTCATTAGATTTTCTGCCTTGTTGAGCTGAGAAAACGCGTTTGCTGCGTTCTTAGAGCTGTACGAGCTCAGGAAAGTGGTTTTCTCACACAACTAATGGATATTTATGTAAAACATTCAAAATAAGTTTGTAAACATTTTTAAACAGCAAAATCTTAAAAATAATAAACAAAAAAGTTGTTTTTTAACATGTCATTCAAAAAACATGAATGTTGTGGAAATGATCATTCATTAGATTTTCTGCCTTGTTGAGCTGAGAAAACACGTTTGCTGCGTTCTTAGAGCTGTACGAGCTCAGGAAAGTGGTTTTCTCACACAACTAATGGATATTTATGTAAAACATTCAAAATAAGTTTGTAAACATTTTTAAACAGCAAAATCTTAAAAATAATAAACAAAAAAGTTGTTTTTTAACATGTCATTCAAAAAACATGAATGTTGTGGAAATGATCATTCATTAGATTTTCTGCCTTGTTGAGCTGAGAAAACGCGTTTGCTGTGTTCTTAGAGCTGTACGAGCTCAGGAAAGTGGTTTTCTCACACAACTAATGGATATTTATGTAAAACATACAAAATAAATTTGTAAACATTTTTAAACAGCAAAATCTTAAAAATAATAAACAAAAAAGTTGTTTTTTAAGATGTATGCCAAAATGCATGAATGTTGTGGAAATGATCATTCATTTGATTTTTTGCCTTGTTGAGCTGAGAAAACGCGTTTGCTGCGTTCTTAGAGCTGTACGAGCTCAGGAAAGTGGTTTTCTCACACAACTAATGGATATTCATGTAAAACATTCAAAATAAGTTTGTAAACATTTTTAAACAGCAAAATCTTAAAAATAATAAACAAAAAAGTTGTTTTTTAACATGTCATTCAAAAAACATGAATGTTGTGGAAATGATCATTCATTAGATTTTCTGCCTTGTTGAGCTGAGAAAACGCGTTTGCTGCGTTCTTAGAGCTGTACGAGCTCAGGAAAGTGGTCTTCTCACACAACTAATGGATATTTATGTAAAACATTCAAAATAAGTTTGTAAACATTTTTAAACAGCAAAACCTTAAAAATAATAAACAAAAAAGTAGTTTTTTAAGATGTATGCCAAAATGCATGAATGTTGTGGAAATGATCATTCATTTGATTTTTTGCCTTGTTGAGCTGAGAAAACGCGTTTGCTGCGTTCTTAGAGCTGTACGAGCTCAGGAAAGTGGTTTTCTCACACAACTAATGGATATTTATGTAAAACATTCAAAATAAGTTTGTAAACATTTTTAAACAGGCAAAACCTTAAAAATAATAAACAAAAAAGTTGTTTTTTAAGATGTATGCCAAAATGCATGAATGTTGTGGAAATGATCATTCATTAGATTTTCTGCCTTGTTGAGCTGAGAAAACGCGTTTGCTGCGTTCTTAGAGCTGTACGAGCTCAGGAAAGTGGTCTTCTCACACAACTAATGGATATTTATGTAAAACATTCAAAATAAGTTTGTAAACATTTTTAAACAGCAAAACCTTAAAAATAATAAACAAAAAAGTAGTTTTTTAAGATGTATGCCAAAATGCATGAATGTTGTGGAAATGATCATTCATTTGATTTTTTGCCTTGTTGAGCTGAGAAAACGCGTTTGCTGCGTTCTTAGAGCTGTACGAGCTCAGGAAAGTGGTTTTCTCACACAACTAATGGATATTTATGTAAAACATTCAAAATAAGTTTGTAAACATTTTTAAACAGCAAAATCTTAAAAATAATAAACAAAAAAGTTGTTTTTTAACATGTCATTCGAAAAACATGAATGTTGTGGAAATGATCATTCATTAGATTTTCTGCCTTGTTGAGCTGAGAAAACGCGTTTGCTGCGTTCTTAGAGCTGTACGAGCTCAGGAAAGTGGTCTTCTCACACAACTAATGGATATTTATGTAAAACATTCAAAATAAGTTTGTAAACATTTTTAAACAGCAAAACCTTAAAAATAATAAACAAAAAAGTAGTTTTTTAAGATGTATGCCAAAATGCATGAATGTTGTGGAAATGATCATTCATTTGATTTTTTGCCTTGTTGAGCTGAGAAAACGCGTTTGCTGCGTTCTTAGAGCTGTACGAGCTCAGGAAAGTGGTTTTCTCACACAACTAATGGATATTTATGTAAAACATTCAAAATAAGTTTGTAAACATTTTAAACAGCAAAACCTTAAAAATAATAAACAAAAAAGTAGTTTTTTAAGATGTATGCCAAAATGCATGAATGTTGTGGAAATGATCATTCATTAGATTTTCTGCCTTGTTGAGCTGAGAAAACGCGTTTGCTGCGTTCTTAGAGCTGTACGAGCTCAGGAAAGTGGTCTTCTCACACAACTAATGGATATTTATGTAAAACATACAAAATAAGTTTGTAAACATTTTTAAACAGCAAAACCTTAAAAATAATAAACAAAAAAGTAGCTTTTTAAGATGTATGCCAAAATGCATGAATGTTGTGGAAATGATCATTCATTTGATTTTTTGCCTTGTTGAGCTGAGAAAACGCGTTTGCTGCGTTCTTAGAGCTGTACGAGCTCAGGAAAGTGGTCTTCTCACACAACTAATGGATATTTATGTAAAACATTCAAAATAAGTTTGTAAACATTTTTAAACAGCAAAACCTTAAAAATAATAAACAAAAAAGTAGTTTTTTAAGATGTATGCCAAAATGCATGAATGTTGTGGAAATGATCATTCATTTGATTTTTTGCCTTGTTGAGCTGAGAAAACGCGTTTGCTGCGTTCTTAGAGCTGTACGAGCTCAGGAAAGTGGTTTTCTCACACAACTAATGGATATTTATGTAAAACATTCAAAATAAGTTTGTAAACATTTTTAAACAGCAAAACCTTAAAAATAATAAACAAAAAAGTAGTTTTTTAAGATGTATGCCAAAATGCATGAATGTTGTGGAAATGATCATTCATTAGATTTTCTGCCTTGTTGAGCTGAGAAAACGCGCTTGCTGCGTTCTTAGAGCTGTACGAGCTCAGGAAAGTGGTTTTCTCACACAACTAATGGATATTTATGTAAAACATTCAAAATAAGTTTGTAAACATTTTTAAACAGCAAAATCTTAAAAATAATAAACAAAAAAGTTGTTTTTTAACATGTCATTCAAAAAACATGAATGTTGTGGAAATGATCATTCATTAGATTTTCTGCCTTGTTGAGCTGAGAAAACACGTTTGCTGCGTTCTTAGAGCTGTACGAGCTCAGGAAAGTGGTTTTCTCACACAACTAATGGATATTTATGTAAAACATTCAAAATAAGTTTGTAAACATTTTTAAACAGCAAAACCTTAAAAATAATAAACAAAAAAGTTGTTTTTTAACATGTCATTTAAAAAACATGAATGTTGTGGAAATGATCATTCATTTGATTTTTTGCCTTGTTGAGCTGAGAAAACGCGTTTGCTGCGTTCTTAGAGCTGTACGAGCTCAGGAAAGTGGTTTTCTCACACAACTAATGGATATTTATGTAAAACATTCAAAATAAGTTTGTAAACATTTTTAAACAGCAAAATCTTAAAAATAATAAACAAAAAAGTTGTTTTTTAACGTCATTCAAAAAACATGAATGTTGTGAAAATGATCATTCATTAGATTTTCTGCCTTGTTGAGCTGAGAAAACGCGTTTGCTGTGTTCTTAGAGCTGTACGAGCTCAGGAAAGTGGTTTTCTCACACAACTAATGGATATTTATGTAAAACATACAAAATAAATTTGTAAACATTTTTAAACAGCAAAATCTTAAAAATAATAAACAAAAAAGTTGTTTTTTAAGATGTATGCCAAAATGCATGAATGTTGTGGAAATGATCATTCATTTGATTTTTTGCCTTGTTGAGCTGAGAAAACGCGTTTGCTGCGTTCTTAGAGCTGTACGAGCTCAGGAAAGTGGTTTTCTCACACAACTAATGGATATTTATGTAAAACATTCAAAATAAGTTTGTAAACATTTTTAAACAGCAAAACCTTAAAAATAATAAACAAAAAAGTAGTTTTTTAAGATGTATGCCAAAATGCATGAATGTTGTGGAAATGATCATTCATTTGATTTTTTGCCTTGTTGACCTGAGAAAACGCGTTTGCTGCGTTCTTAGAGCTGTACGAGCTCAGGAAAGTGGTTTTCTCACACAACTAATGGATATTTATGTAAAACATTCAAAATAAGTTTGTAAACATTTTTAAACAGCAAAACCTTAAAAATAATAAACAAAAAAGTAGTTTTTTAAGATGTATGCCAAAATGCATGAATGTTGTGGAAATGATCATTCATTTGATTTTTTGCCTTGTTGAGCTGAGAAAACGCGTTTGCTGCGTTCTTAGAGCTGTACGAGCTCAGGAAAGTGGTTTTCTCACACAACTAATGGATATTTATGTAAAACATTCAAATCAAGTTTGTAAACATTTTTAAACAGCAAAATCTTAAAAATAATAAACAAAAAAGTTGTTTTTTAAGATGTATGCCAAAATGCATGAATGTTGTGGAAATGATCATTCATTTGATTTTTTGCCTTGTTGAGCTGAGAAAACGCGTTTGCTGCGTTCTTAGAGCTGTACGAGCTCAGGAAAGTGGTTTTCTCACACAACTAATGGATATTTATGTAAAACATTCAAAATAAGTTTGTAAACATTTTTAAACAGCAAAATCTTAAAAATAATAAACAAAAAAGTTGTTTTTTAAGATGTATGCCAAAATGCATGAATGTTGTGGAAATGATCATTCATTTGATTTTTTGCCTTGTTGAGCTGAGAAAACGCGTTTGCTGCGTTCTTAGAGCTGTACGAGCTCAGGAAAGTGGTCTTCTCACACAACTAATGGATATTTATGTAAAACATTCAAAATAAGTTTGTAAACATTTTTAAACGGCAAAACCTTAAAAATAATAAACAAAAAAGTAGTTTTTTAAGATGTATGCCAAAATGCATGAATGTTGTGGAAATGATCATTCATTTGATTTTTTGCCTTGTTGAGCTGAGAAAACGCGTTTGCTGCGTTCTTAGAGCTGTACGAGCTCAGGAAAGTGGTTTTCTCACACAACTAATGGATATTTATGTAAAACATTCAAAATAAGTTTGTAAACATTTTTAAACAGCAAAACCTTAAAAATAATAAACAAAAAAGTAGCTTTTTAAGATGTATGCCAAAATGCATGAATGTTGTGGAAATGATCATTCATTTGATTTTTTGCCTTGTTGAGCTGAGAAAACGCGTTTGCTGCGTTCTTAGAGCTGTACGAGCTCAGGAAAGTGGTCTTCTCACACAACTAATGGATATTTATGTAAAACATTCAAAATAAGTTTGTAAACATTTTTAAACAGCAAAACCTTAAAAATAATAAACAAAAAAGTAGTTTTTTAAGATGTATGCCAAAATGCATGAATGTTGTGGAAATGATCATTCATTTGATTTTTTGCCTTGTTGAGCTGAGAAAACGCGTTTGCTGCGTTCTTAGAGCTGTACGAGCTCAGGAAAGTGGTTTTCTC
The DNA here is from genome assembly GCF_024256425.1 of Clarias gariepinus. Taxonomy (NCBI): domain Eukaryota; kingdom Metazoa; phylum Chordata; class Actinopteri; order Siluriformes; family Clariidae; genus Clarias; species Clarias gariepinus. The sequence goes on from NC_071110.1 coordinate 19,462,232, forward strand.
ACACAACTAATGGATATTTATGTAAAACATTCAAAATAAGTTTGTAAACATTTTTAAACAGCAAAACCTTAAAAATAATAAACAAAAAAGTAGTTTTTTAAGATGTATGCCAAAATGCATGAATGTTGTGGAAATGATCATTCATTAGATTTTCTGCCTTGTTGAGCTGAGAAAACGCGTTTGCTGCGTTCTTAGAGCTGTACGAGCTCAGGAAAGTGGTCTTCTCACACAACTAATGGATATTTATGTAAAACATTCAAAATAAGTTTGTAAACATTTTTAAACAGCAAAACCTTAAAAATAATAAACAAAAAAGTAGCTTTTTAAGATGTATGCCAAAATGCATGAATGTTGTGGAAATGATCATTCATTTGATTTTTTGCCTTGTTGAGCTGAGAAAACGCGTTTGCTGCGTTCTTAGAGCTGTACGAGCTCAGGAAAGTGGTTTTCTCACACAACTAATGGATATTTATGTAAAACATTCAAAATAAGTTTGTAAACATTTTTAAACAGCAAAACCTTAAAAATAATAAACAAAAAAGTAGTTTTTTAAGATGTATGCCAAAATGCATGAATGTTGTGGAAATGATCATTCATTTGATTTTTTGCCTTGTTGAGCTGAGAAAACGCGTTTGCTGCGTTCTTAGAGCTGTACGAGCTCAGGAAAGTGGTTTTCTCACACAACTAATGGATATTTATGTAAAACATTCAAAATAAGTTTGTAAACATTTTTAAACAGCAAAATCTTAAAAATAATAAACAAAAAAGTTGTTTTTTAACATGTCATTCAAAAAACATGAATGTTGTGGAAATGATCATTCATTAGATTTTCTGCCTTGTTGAGCTGAGAAAACGCGTTTGCTGCGTTCTTAGAGCTGTACGAGCTCAGGAAAGTGGTCTTCTCACACAACTAATGGATATTTATGTAAAACATTCAAAATAAGTTTGTAAACATTTTTAAACAGCAAAACCTTAAAAATAATAAACAAAAAAGTAGTTTTTTAAGATGTATGCCAAAATGCATGAATGTTGTGGAAATGATCATTCATTTGATTTTTTGCCTTGTTGAGCTGAGAAAACGCGTTTGCTGCGTTCTTAGAGCTGTACGAGCTCAGGAAAGTGGTTTTCTCACACAACTAATGGATATTTATGTAAAACATTCAAAATAAGTTTGTAAACATTTTTAAACAGCAAAACCTTAAAAATAATAAACAAAAAAGTAGTTTTTTAAGATGTATGCCAAAATGCATGAATGTTGTGGAAATGATCATTCATTAGATTTTCTGCCTTGTTGAGCTGAGAAAACGCGTTTGCTGCGTTCTTAGAGCTGTACGAGCTCAGGAAAGTGGTCTTCTCACACAACTAATGGATATTTATGTAAAACATTCAAAATAAGTTTGTAAACATTTTTAAACAGCAAAACCTTAAAAATAATAAACAAAAAAGTAGTTTTTTAAGATGTATGCCAAAATGCATGAATGTTGTGGAAATGATCATTCATTAGATTTTCTGCCTTGTTGAGCTGAGAAAACGCGTTTGCTGCGTTCTTAGAGCTGTACGAGCTCAGGAAAGTGGTTTTCTCACACAACTAATGGATATTTATGTAAAACATTCAAAATAAGTTTGTAAACATTTTTAAACAGCAAAACCTTAAAAATAATAAACAAAAAAGTTGTTTTTTAAGATGTATGCCAAAATGCATGAATGTTGTGGAAATGATCATTCATTAGATTTTCTGCCTTGTTGAGCTGAGAAAACGCGCTTGCTGCGTTCTTAGAGCTGTACGAGCTCAGGAAAGTGGTTTTCTCACACAACTAATGGATATTTATGTAAAACATTCAAAATAAGTTTGTAAACATTTTTAAACAGCAAAACCTTAAAAATAATAAACAAAAAAGTAGTTTTTTAAGATGTATGCCAAAATGCATGAATGTTGTGGAAATGATCATTCATTTGATTTTTTGCCTTGTTGAGCTGAGAAAACGCGTTTGCTGCGTTCTTAGAGCTGTACGAGCTCAGGAAAGTGGTTTTCTCACACAACTAATGGATATTTATGTAAAACATTCAAAATAAGTTTGTAAACATTTTTAAACAGCAAAATCTTAAAAATAATAAACAAAAAAGTTGTTTTTTAACGTCATTCAAAAAACATGAATGTTGTGGAAATGATCATTCATTAGATTTTCTGCCTTGTTGAGCTGAGAAAACGCGTTTGCTGTGTTCTTAGAGCTGTACGAGCTCAGGAAAGTGGTTTTCTCACACAACTAATGGATATTTATGTAAAACATACAAAATAAATTTGTAAACATTTTTAAACAGCAAAATCTTAAAAATAATAAACAAAAAAGTTGTTTTTTAACGTCATTCAAAAAACATGAATGTTGTGGAAATGATCATTCATTAGATTTTCTGCCTTGTTGAGCTGAGAAAACACGTTTGCTGCGTTCTTAGAGCTGTACGAGCTCAGGAAAGTGGTTTTCTCACACAACTAATGGATATTTATGTAAAACATTCAAAATAAGTTTGTAAACATTTTTAAACAGCAAAATCTTAAAAATAATAAACAAAAAAGTTGTTTTTTAACATGTCATTCAAAAAACATGAATGTTGTGGAAATGATCATTCATTAGATTTTCTGCCTTGTTGAGCTGAGAAAACGCGTTTGCTGCGTTCTTAGAGCTGTACGAGCTCAGGAAAGTGGTCTTCTCACACAACTAATGGTTATTTATGTAAAACATTCAAAATAAGTTTGTAAACATTTTTAAACAGCAAAACCTTAAAAATAATAAACAAAAAAGTAGTTTTTTAAGATGTATGCCAAAATGCATGAATGTTGTGGAAATGATCATTCATTAGATTTTCTGCCTTGTTGAGCTGAGAAAACGCGTTTGCTGCGTTCTTAGAGCTGTACGAGCTCAGGAAAGTGGTCTTCTCACACAACTAATGGATATTTATGTAAAACATTCAAAATAAGTTTGTAAACATTTTTAAACAGCAAAACCTTAAAAATAATAAACAAAAAAGTAGCTTTTTAAGATGTATGCCAAAATGCATGAATGTTGTGGAAATGATCATTCATTTGATTTGTTGCCTTGTTGAGCTGAGAAAACGCGTTTGCTGCGTTCTTAGAGCTGTACGAGCTCAGGAAAGTGGTTTTCTCACACAACTAATGGATATTTATGTAAAACATTCAAAATAAGTTTGTAAACATTTTTAAACAGCAAAACCTTAAAAATAATAAACAAAAAAGTTGTTTTTTAAGATGTATGCCAAAATGCATGAATGTTGTGGAAATGATCATTCATTAGATTTTCTGCCTTGTTGAGCTGAGAAAACGCGTTTGCTGCGTTCTTAGAGCTGTACGAGCTCAGGAAAGTGGTCTTCTCACACAACTAATGGATATTTATGTAAAACATTCAAAATAAGTTTGTAAACATTTTTAAACAGCAAAACCTTAAAAATAATAAACAAAAAAGTAGTTTTTTAAGATGTATGCCAAAATGCATGAATGTTGTGGAAATGATCATTCATTTGATTTTTTGCCTTGTTGAGCTGAGAAAACGCGTTTGCTGCGTTCTTAGAGCTGTACGAGCTCAGGAAAGTGGTTTTCTCACACAACTAATGGATATTTATGTAAAACATTCAAAATAAGTTTGTAAACATTTTTAAACAGCAAAATCTTAAAAATAATAAACAAAAAAGTTGTTTTTTAACGTCATTCAAAAAACATGAATGTTGTGGAAATGATCATTCATTTGATTTTTTGCCTTGTTGAGCTGAGAAAACGCGTTTGCTGTGTTCTTAGAGCTGTACGAGCTCAGGAAAGTGGTTTTCTCACACAACTAATGGATATTTATGTAAAACATACAAAATAAATTTGTAAACATTTTTAAACAGCAAAATCTTAAAAATAATAAACAAAAAAGTTGTTTTTTAACGTCATTCAAAAAACATGAATGTTGTGGAAATGATCATTCATTAGATTTTCTGCCTTGTTGAGCTGAGAAAACACGTTTGCTGCGTTCTTAGAGCTGTACGAGCTCAGGAAAGTGGTTTTCTCACACAACTAATGGATATTTATGTAAAACATTCAAAATAAGTTTGTAAACATTTTTAAACAGCAAAATCTTAAAAATAATAAACAAAAAAGTTGTTTTTTAACATGTCATTCAAAAAACATGAATGTTGTGGAAATGATCATTCATTAGATTTTCTGCCTTGTTGAGCTGAGAAAACGCGTTTGCTGCGTTCTTAGAGCTGTACGAGCTCAGGAAAGTGGTCTTCTCACACAACTAATGGTTATTTATGTAAAACATTCAAAATAAGTTTGTAAACATTTTTAAACAGCAAAACCTTAAAAATAATAAACAAAAAAGTAGTTTTTTAAGATGTATGCCAAAATGCATGAATGTTGTGGAAATGATCATTCATTAGATTTTCTGCCTTGTTGAGCTGAGAAAACGCGTTTGCTGCGTTCTTAGAGCTGTACGAGCTCAGGAAAGTGGTCTTCTCACACAACTAATGGATATTTATGTAAAACATTCAAAATAAGTTTGTAAACATTTTTAAACAGCAAAACCTTAAAAATAATAAACAAAAAAGTAGCTTTTTAAGATGTATGCCAAAATGCATGAATGTTGTGGAAATGATCATTCATTTGATTTGTTGCCTTGTTGAGCTGAGAAAACGCGTTTGCTGCGTTCTTAGAGCTGTACGAGCTCAGGAAAGTGGTTTTCTCACACAACTAATGGATATTTATGTAAAACATTCAAATCAAGTTTGTAAACATTTTTAAACAGCAAAATCTTAAAAATAATAAACAAAAAAGTTGTTTTTTAAGATGTATGCCAAAATGCATGAATGTTGTGGAAATGATCATTCATTTGATTTTTTGCCTTGTTGAGCTGAGAAAACGCGTTTGCTGCGTTCTTAGAGCTGTACGAGCTCAGGAAAGTGGTTTTCTCACACAACTAATGGATATTTATGTAAAACATTCAAAATAAGTTTGTAAACATTTTTAAACAGCAAAATCTTAAAAATAATAAACAAAAAAGTTGTTTTTTAAGATGTATGCCAAAATGCATGAATGTTGTGGAAATGATCATTCATTTGATTTTTTGCCTTGTTGAGCTGAGAAAACGCGTTTGCTGCGTTCTTAGAGCTGTACGAGCTCAGGAAAGTGGTCTTCTCACACAACTAATGGATATTTATGTAAAACATTCAAAATAAGTTTGTAAACATTTTTAAACGGCAAAACCTTAAAAATAATAAACAAAAAAGTAGTTTTTTAAGATGTATGCCAAAATGCATGAATGTTGTGGAAATGATCATTCATTTGATTTTTTGCCTTGTTGAGCTGAGAAAACGCGTTTGCTGCGTTCTTAGAGCTGTACGAGCTCAGGAAAGTGGTTTTCTCACACAACTAATGGATATTTATGTAAAACATTCAAAATAAGTTTGTAAACATTTTTAAACAGCAAAACCTTAAAAATAATAAACAAAAAAGTAGCTTTTTAAGATGTATGCCAAAATGCATGAATGTTGTGGAAATGATCATTCATTTGATTTTTTGCCTTGTTGAGCTGAGAAAACGCGTTTGCTGCGTTCTTAGAGCTGTACGAGCTCAGGAAAGTGGTCTTCTCACACAACTAATGGATATTTATGTAAAACATTCAAAATAAGTTTGTAAACATTTTTAAACAGCAAAACCTTAAAAATAATAAACAAAAAAGTAGTTTTTTAAGATGTATGCCAAAATGCATGAATGTTGTGGAAATGATCATTCATTTGATTTTTTGCCTTGTTGAGCTGAGAAAACGCGTTTGCTGCGTTCTTAGAGCTGTACGAGCTCAGGAAAGTGGTTTTCTCACACAACTAATGGATATTTATGTAAAACATTCAAAATAAGTTTGTAAACATTTTTAAACAGCAAAACCTTAAAAATAATAAACAAAAAAGTAGTTTTTTAAGATGTATGCCAAAATGCATGAATGTTGTGGAAATGATCATTCATTAGATTTTCTGCCTTGTTGAGCTGAGAAAACGCGTTTGCTGCGTTCTTAGAGCTGTACGAGCTCAGGAAAGTGGTCTTCTCACACAACTAATGGATATTTATGTAAAACATTCAAAATAAGTTTGTAAACATTTTTAAACAGCAAAACCTTAAAAATAATAAACAAAAAAGTAGCTTTTTAAGATGTATGCCAAAATGCATGAATGTTGTGGAAATGATCATTCATTTGATTTTTTGCCTTGTTGAGCTGAGAAAACGCGTTTGCTGCGTTCTTAGAGCTGTACGAGCTCAGGAAAGTGGTTTTCTCACACAACTAATGGATATTTATGTAAAACATTCAAAATAAGTTTGTAAACATTTTTAAACAGCAAAACCTTAAAAATAATAAACAAAAAAGTAGTTTTTTAAGATGTATGCCAAAATGCATGAATGTTGTGGAAATGATCATTCATTTGATTTTTTGCCTTGTTGAGCTGAGAAAACGCGTTTGCTGCGTTCTTAGAGCTGTACGAGCTCAGGAAAGTGGTTTTCTCACACAACTAATGGATATTTATGTAAAACATTCAAAATAAGTTTGTAAACATTTTTAAACAGCAAAATCTTAAAAATAATAAACAAAAAAGTTGTTTTTTAACATGTCATTCAAAAAACATGAATGTTGTGGAAATGATCATTCATTAGATTTTCTGCCTTGTTGAGCTGAGAAAACGCGTTTGCTGCGTTCTTAGAGCTGTACGAGCTCAGGAAAGTGGTCTTCTCACACAACTAATGGATATTTATGTAAAACATTCAAAATAAGTTTGTAAACATTTTTAAACAGCAAAACCTTAAAAATAATAAACAAAAAAGTAGTTTTTTAAGATGTATGCCAAAATGCATGAATGTTGTGGAAATGATCATTCATTTGATTTTTTGCCTTGTTGAGCTGAGAAAACGCGTTTGCTGCGTTCTTAGAGCTGTACGAGCTCAGGAAAGTGGTTTTCTCACACAACTAATGGATATTTATGTAAAACATTCAAAATAAGTTTGTAAACATTTTTAAACAGCAAAACCTTAAAAATAATAAACAAAAAAGTAGTTTTTTAAGATGTATGCCAAAATGCATGAATGTTGTGGAAATGATCATTCATTAGATTTTCTGCCTTGTTGAGCTGAGAAAACGCGTTTGCTGCGTTCTTAGAGCTGTACGAGCTCAGGAAAGTGGTCTTCTCACACAACTAATGGATATTTATGTAAAACATTCAAAATAAGTTTGTAAACATTTTTAAACAGCAAAACCTTAAAAATAATAAACAAAAAAGTAGTTTTTTAAGATGTATGCCAAAATGCATGAATGTTGTGGAAATGATCATTCATTAGATTTTCTGCCTTGTTGAGCTGAGAAAACGCGCTTGCTGCGTTCTTAGAGCTGTACGAGCTCAGGAAAGTGGTTTTCTCACACAACTAATGGATATTTATGTAAAACATTCAAAATAAGTTTGTAAACATTTTTAAACAGCAAAACCTTAAAAATAATAAACAAAAAAGTTGTTTTTTAAGATGTATGCCAAAATGCATGAATGTTGTGGAAATGATCATTCATTAGATTTTCTGCCTTGTTGAGCTGAGAAAACGCGTTTGCTGCGTTCTTAGAGCTGTACGAGCTCAGGAAAGTGGTCTTCTCACACAACTAATGGATATTTATGTAAAACATTCAAAATAAGTTTGTAAACATTTTTAAACAGCAAAACCTTAAAAATAATAAACAAAAAAGTAGTTTTTTAAGATGTATGCCAAAATGCATGAATGTTGTGGAAATGATCATTCATTTGATTTTTTGCCTTGTTGAGCTGAGAAAACGCGTTTGCTGCGTTCTTAGAGCTGTACGAGCTCAGGAAAGTGGTTTTCTCACACAACTAATGGATATTTATGTAAAACATTCAAAATAAGTTTGTAAACATTTTTAAACAGCAAAATCTTAAAAATAATAAACAAAAAAGTTGTTTTTTAACGTCATTCAAAAAACATGAATGTTGTGGAAATGATCATTCATTAGATTTTCTGCCTTGTTGAGCTGAGAAAACGCGTTTGCTGTGTTCTTAGAGCTGTACGAGCTCAGGAAAGTGGTTTTCTCACACAACTAATGGATATTTATGTAAAACATACAAAATAAATTTGTAAACATTTTTAAACAGCAAAATCTTAAAAATAATAAACAAAAAAGTTGTTTTTTAACGTCATTCAAAAAACATGAATGTTGTGGAAATGATCATTCATTAGATTTTCTGCCTTGTTGAGCTGAGAAAACACGTTTGCTGCGTTCTTAGAGCTGTACGAGCTCAGGAAAGTGGTTTTCTCACACAACTAATGGATATTTATGTAAAACATTCAAAATAAGTTTGTAAACATTTTTAAACAGCAAAATCTTAAAAATAATAAACAAAAAAGTTGTTTTTTAACATGTCATTCAAAAAACATGAATGTTGTGGAAATGATCATTCATTAGATTTTCTGCCTTGTTGAGCTGAGAAAACGCGTTTGCTGCGTTCTTAGAGCTGTACGAGCTCAGGAAAGTGGTCTTCTCACACAACTAATGGTTATTTATGTAAAACATTCAAAATAAGTTTGTAAACATTTTTAAACAGCAAAACCTTAAAAATAATAAACAAAAAAGTAGTTTTTTAAGATGTATGCCAAAATGCATGAATGTTGTGGAAATGATCATTCATTAGATTTTCTGCCTTGTTGAGCTGAGAAAACGCGTTTGCTGCGTTCTTAGAGCTGTACGAGCTCAGGAAAGTGGTCTTCTCACACAACTAATGGATATTTATGTAAAACATTCAAAATAAGTTTGTAAACATTTTTAAACAGCAAAACCTTAAAAATAATAAACAAAAAAGTAGCTTTTTAAGATGTATGCCAAAATGCATGAATGTTGTGGAAATGATCATTCATTTGATTTTTTGCCTTGTTGAGCTGAGAAAACGCGTTTGCTGCGTTCTTAGAGCTGTACGAGCTCAGGAAAGTGGTTTTCTCACACAACTAATGGATATTTATGTAAAACATTCAAAATAAGTTTGTAAACATTTTTAAACAGCAAAACCTTAAAAATAATAAACAAAAAAGTTGTTTTTTAAGATGTATGCCAAAATGCATGAATGTTGTGGAAATGATCATTCATTAGATTTTCTGCCTTGTTGAGCTGAGAAAACGCGCTTGCTGCGTTCTTAGAGCTGTACGAGCTCAGGAAAGTGGTCTTCTCACACAACTAATGGATATTTATGTAAAACATTCAAAATAAGTTTGTAAACATTTTTAAACAGCAAAACCTTAAAAATAATAAACAAAAAAGTAGTTTTTTAAGATGTATGCCAAAATGCATGAATGTTGTGGAAATGATCATTCATTTGATTTTTTGCCTTGTTGAGCTGAGAAAACGCGTTTGCTGCGTTCTTAGAGCTGTACGAGCTCAGGAAAGTGGTTTTCTCACACAACTAATGGATATTTATGTAAAACATTCAAAATAAGTTTGTAAACATTTTTAAACAGCAAAATCTTAAAAATAATAAACAAAAAAGTTGTTTTTTAACGTCATTCAAAAAACATGAATGTTGTGGAAATGATCATTCATTTGATTTTTTGCCTTGTTGAGCTGAGAAAACGCGTTTGCTGTGTTCTTAGAGCTGTACGAGCTCAGGAAAGTGGTTTTCTCACACAACTAATGGATATTTATGTAAAACATACAAAATAAATTTGTAAACATTTTTAAACAGCAAAATCTTAAAAATAATAAACAAAAAAGTTGTTTTTTAACGTCATTCAAAAAACATGAATGTTGTGGAAATGATCATTCATTAGATTTTCTGCCTTGTTGAGCTGAGAAAACACGTTTGCTGCGTTCTTAGAGCTGTACGAGCTCAGGAAAGTGGTTTTCTCACACAACTAATGGATATTTATGTAAAACATTCAAAATAAGTTTGTAAACATTTTTAAACAGCAAAATCTTAAAAATAATAAACAAAAAAGTTGTTTTTTAACATGTCATTCAAAAAACATGAATGTTGTGGAAATGATCATTCATTAGATTTTCTGCCTTGTTGAGCTGAGAAAACGCGTTTGCTGCGTTCTTAGAGCTGTACGAGCTCAGGAAAGTGGTCTTCTCACACAACTAATGGTTATTTATGTAAAACATTCAAAATAAGTTTGTAAACATTTTTAAACAGCAAAACCTTAAAAATAATAAACAAAAAAGTAGTTTTTTAAGATGTATGCCAAAATGCATGAATGTTGTGGAAATGATCATTCATTGGATTTTCTGCCTTGTTGAGCTGAGAAAACGCGTTTGCTGCGTTCTTAGAGCTGTACGAGCTCAGGAAAGTGGTCTTCTCACACAACTAATGGATATTTATGTAAAACATTCAAAATAAGTTTGTAAACATTTTTAAACAGCAAAACCTTAAAAATAATAAACAAAAAAGTAGCTTTTTAAGATGTATGCCAAAATGCATGAATGTTGTGGAAATGATCATTCATTTGATTTGTTGCCTTGTTGAGCTGAGAAAACGCGTTTGCTGCGTTCTTAGAGCTGTACGAGCTCAGGAAAGTGGTTTTCTCACACAACTAATGGATATTTATGTAAAACATTCAAAATAAGTTTGTAAACATTTTTAAACAGCAAAATCTTAAAAATAATAAACAAAAAAGTTGTTTTTTAACATGTCATTCAAAAAACATGAATGTTGTGGAAATGATCATTCATTAGATTTTCTGCCTTGTTGAGCTGAGAAAACGCGTTTGCTGCGTTCTTAGAGCTGTACGAGCTCAGGAAAGTGGTCTTCTCACACAACTAATGGATATTTATGTAAAACATTCAAAATAAGTTTGTAAACATTTTTAAACAGCAAAACCTTAAAAATAATAAACAAAAAAGTAGTTTTTTAAGATGTATGCCAAAATGCATGAATGTTGTGGAAATGATCATTCATTTGATTTTTTGCCTTGTTGAGCTGAGAAAACGCGTTTGCTGCGTTCTTAGAGCTGTACGAGCTCAGGAAAGTGGTTTTCTCACACAACTAATGGATATTTATGTAAAACATTCAAAATAAGTTTGTAAACATTTTTAAACAGGCAAAACCTTAAAAATAATAAACAAAAAAGTTGTTTTTTAAGATGTATGCCAAAATGCATGAATGTTGTGGAAATGATCATTCATTAGATTTTCTGCCTTGTTGAGCTGAGAAAACGCGTTTGCTGCGTTCTTAGAGCTGTACGAGCTCAGGAAAGTGGTCTTCTCACACAACTAATGGATATTTATGTAAAACATTCAAAATAAGTTTGTAAACATTTTTAAACAGCAAAACCTTAAAAATAATAAACAAAAAAGTAGTTTTTTAAGATGTATGCCAAAATGCATGAATGTTGTGGAAATGATCATTCATTTGATTTTTTGCCTTGTTGAGCTGAGAAAACGCGTTTGCTGCGTTCTTAGAGCTGTACGAGCTCAGGAAAGTGGTTTTCTCACACAACTAATGGATATTTATGTAAAACATTCAAAATAAGTTTGTAAACATTTTTAAACAGCAAAATCTTAAAAATAATAAACAAAAAAGTTGTTTTTTAACATGTCATTCGAAAAACATGAATGTTGTGGAAATGATCATTCATTAGATTTTCTGCCTTGTTGAGCTGAGAAAACGCGTTTGCTGCGTTCTTAGAGCTGTACGAGCTCAGGAAAGTGGTCTTCTCACACAACTAATGGATATTTATGTAAAACATTCAAAATAAGTTTGTAAACATTTTTAAACAGCAAAACCTTAAAAATAATAAACAAAAAAGTAGTTTTTTAAGATGTATGCCAAAATGCATGAATGTTGTGGAAATGATCATTCATTTGATTTTTTGCCTTGTTGAGCTGAGAAAACGCGTTTGCTGCGTTCTTAGAGCTGTACGAGCTCAGGAAAGTGGTTTTCTCACACAACTAATGGATATTTATGTAAAACATTCAAAATAAGTTTGTAAACATTTTTAAACAGCAAAACCTTAAAAATAATAAACAAAAAAGTAGTTTTTTAAGATGTATGCCAAAATGCATGAATGTTGTGGAAATGATCATTCATTAGATTTTCTGCCTTGTTGAGCTGAGAAAACGCGTTTGCTGCGTTCTTAGAGCTGTACGAGCTCAGGAAAGTGGTCTTCTCACACAACTAATGGATATTTATGTAAAACATACAAAATAAGTTTGTAAACATTTTTAAACAGCAAAACCTTAAAAATAATAAACAAAAAAGTAGCTTTTTAAGATGTATGCCAAAATGCATGAATGTTGTGGAAATGATCATTCATTTGATTTTTTGCCTTGTTGAGCTGAGAAAACGCGTTTGCTGCGTTCTTAGAGCTGTACGAGCTCAGGAAAGTGGTTTTCTCACACAACTAATGGATATTTATGTAAAACATTCAAAATAAGTTTGTAAACATTTTTAAACAGCAAAATCTTAAAAATAATAAACAAAAAAGTTGTTTTTTAACATGTCATTCAAAAAACATGAATGTTGTGGAAATGATCATTCATTAGATTTTCTGCCTTGTTGAGCTGAGAAAACGCGTTTGCTGTGTTCTTAGAGCTGTACGAGCTCAGGAAAGTGGTTTTCTCACACAACTAATGGATATTTATGTAAAACATACAAAATAAATTTGTAAACATTTTTAAACAGCAAAATCTTAAAAATAATAAACAAAAAAGTTGTTTTTTAAGATGTATGCCAAAATGCATGAATGTTGTGGAAATGATCATTCATTTGATTTTTTGCCTTGTTGAGCTGAGAAAACGCGTTTGCTGCGTTCTTAGAGCTGTACGAGCTCAGGAAAGTGGTTTTCTCACACAACTAATGGATATTCATGTAAAACATTCAAAATAAGTTTGTAAACATTTTTAAACAGCAAAATCTTAAAAATAATAAACAAAAAAGTTGTTTTTTAACGTCATTCAAAAAACATGAATGTTGTGGAAATGATCATTCATTAGATTTTCTGCCTTGTTGAGCTGAGAAAACGCGTTTGCTGTGTTCTTAGAGCTGTACGAGCTCAGGAAAGTGGTTTTCTCACACAACTAATGGATATTTATGTAAAACATACAAAATAAATTTGTAAACATTTTTAAACAGCAAAATCTTAAAAATAATAAACAAAAAAGTTGTTTTTTAAGATGTATGCCAAAATGCATGAATGTTGTGGAAATGATCATTCATTTGATTTTTTGCCTTGTTGAGCTGAGAAAACGCGTTTGCTGCGTTCTTAGAGCTGTACGAGCTCAGGAAAGTGGTTTTCTCACACAACTAATGGATATTTATGTAAAACATTCAAAATAAGTTTGTAAACATTTTTAAACAGCAAAACCTTAAAAATAATAAACAAAAAAGTAGTTTTTTAAGATGTATGCCAAAATGCATGAATGTTGTGGAAATGATCATTCATTTGATTTTTTGCCTTGTTGACCTGAGAAAACGCGTTTGCTGCGTTCTTAGAGCTGTACGAGCTCAGGAAAGTGGTTTTCTCACACAACTAATGGATATTTATGTAAAACATTCAAAATAAGTTTGTAAACATTTTTAAACAGCAAAATCTTAAAAATAATAAACAAAAAAGTTGTTTTTTAACGTCATTCAAAAAACATGAATGTTGTGGAAATGATCATTCATTAGATTTTCTGCCTTGTTGAGCTGAGAAAACGCGTTTGCTGCGTTCTTAGAGCTGTACGAGCTCAGGAAAGTGGTCTTCTCACACAACTAATGGATATTTATGTAAAACATTCAAAATAAGTTTGTAAACATTTTTAAACAGCAAAACCTTAAAAATAATAAACAAAAAAGTAGTTTTTTAAGATGTATGCCAAAATGCATGAATGTTGTGGAAATGATCATTCATTAGATTTTCTGCCTTGTTGAGCTGAGAAAACGCGTTTGCTGCGTTCTTAGAGCTGTACGAGCTCAGGAAAGTGGTCTTCTCACACAACTAATGGATATTTATGTAAAACATTCAAAATAAGTTTGTAAACATTTTTAAACAGCAAAACCTTAAAAATAATAAACAAAAAAGTAGTTTTTTAAGATGTATGCCAAAATGCATGAATGTTGTGGAAATGATCATTCATTTGATTTTTTGCCTTGTTGAGCTGAGAAAACGCGTTTGCTGCGTTCTTAGAGCTGTACGAGCTCAGGAAAGTGGTTTTCTCACACAACTAATGGATATTTATGTAAAACATTCAAAATAAGTTTGTAAACATTTTTAAACAGCAAAATCTTAAAAATAATAAACAAAAAAGTTGTTTTTTAACGTCATTCAAAAAACATGAATGTTGTGGAAATGATCATTCATTAGATTTTCTGCCTTGTTGAGCTGAGAAAACGCGTTTGCTGTGTTCTTAGAGCTGTACGAGCTCAGGAAAGTGGTTTTCTCACACAACTAATGGATATTTATGTAAAACATACAAAATAAATTTGTAAACATTTTTAAACAGCAAAATCTTAAAAATAATAAACAAAAAAGTTGTTTTTTAACGTCATTCAAAAAACATGAATGTTGTGGAAATGATCATTCATTAGATTTTCTGCCTTGTTGAGCTGAGAAAACACGTTTGCTGCGTTCTTAGAGCTGTACGAGCTCAGGAAAGTGGTTTTCTCACACAACTAATGGATATTTATGTAAAACATTCAAAATAAGTTTGTAAACATTTTTAAACAGCAAAATCTTAAAAATAATAAACAAAAAAGTTGTTTTTTAACATGTCATTCAAAAAACATGAATGTTGTGGAAATGATCATTCATTAGATTTTCTGCCTTGTTGAGCTGAGAAAACGCGTTTGCTGTGTTCTTAGAGCTGTACGAGCTCAGGAAAGTGGTTTTCTCACACAACTAATGGATATTTATGTAAAACATACAAAATAAATTTGTAAACATTTTTAAACAGCAAAATCTTAAAAATAATAAACAAAAAAGTTGTTTTTTAAGATGTATGCCAAAATGCATGAATGTTGTGGAAATGATCATTCATTTGATTTTTTGCCTTGTTGAGCTGAGAAAACGCGTTTGCTGCGTTCTTAGAGCTGTACGAGCTCAGGAAAGTGGTTTTCTCACACAACTAATGGATATTTATGTAAAACATTCAAAATAAGTTTGTAAACATTTTTAAACAGCAAAACCTTAAAAATAATAAACAAAAAAGTAGTTTTTTAAGATGTATGCCAAAATGCATGAATGTTGTGGAAATGATCATTCATTTGATTTTTTGCCTTGTTGAGCTGAGAAAACGCGTTTGCTGCGTTCTTAGAGCTGTACGAGCTCAGGAAAGTGGTTTTCTCACACAACTAATGGATATTTATGTAAAACATTCAAAATAAGTTTGTAAACATTTTTAAACAGCAAAATCTTAAAAATAATAAACAAAAAAGTTGTTTTTTAAGATGTATGCCAAAATGCATGAATGTTGTGGAAATGATCATTCATTTGATTTTTTGCCTTGTTGAGCTGAGAAAACGCGTTTGCTGCGTTATTAGAGCTGTACGAGCTCAGGAAAGTGGTCTTCTCACACAACTAATGGATATTTATGTAAAACATTCAAAATAAGTTTGTAAACATTTTTAAACGGCAAAACCTTAAAAATAATAAACAAAAAAGTAGTTTTTTAAGATGTATGCCAAAATGCATGAATGTTGTGGAAATGATCATTCATTTGATTTTTTGCCTTGTTGAGCTGAGAAAACGCGTTTGCTGCGTTCTTAGAGCTGTACGAGCTCAGGAAAGTGGTTTTCTCACACAACTAATGGATATTTATGTAAAACATTCAAAATAAGTTTGTAAACATTTTTAAACAGCAAAACCTTAAAAATAATAAACAAAAAAGTAGCTTTTTAAGATGTATGCCAAAATGCATGAATGTTGTGGAAATGATCATTCATTTGATTTTTTGCCTTGTTGAGCTGAGAAAACGCGTTTGCTGCGTTCTTAGAGCTGTACGAGCTCAGGAAAGTGGTCTTCTCACACAACTAATGGATATTTATGTAAAACATTCAAAATAAGTTTGTAAACATTTTTAAACAGCAAAACCTTAAAAATAATAAACAAAAAAGTAGTTTTTTAAGATGTATGCCAAAATGCATGAATGTTGTGGAAATGATCATTCATTTGATTTTTTGCCTTGTTGAGCTGAGAAAACGCGTTTGCTGCGTTCTTAGAGCTGTACGAGCTCAGGAAAGTGGTTTTCTCACACAACTAATGGATATTTATGTAAAACATTCAAAATAAGTTTGTAAACATTTTTAAACAGCAAAACCTTAAAAATAATAAACAAAAAAGTAGTTTTTTAAGATGTATGCCAAAATGCATGAATGTTGTGGAAATGATCATTCATTAGATTTTCTGCCTTGTTGAGCTGAGAAAACGCGTTTGCTGCGTTCTTAGAGCTGTACGAGCTCAGGAAAGTGGTCTTCTCACACAACTAATGGATATTTATGTAAAACATTCAAAATAAGTTTGTAAACATTTTTAAACAGCAAAACCTTAAAAATAATAAACAAAAAAGTAGCTTTTTAAGATGTATGCCAAAATGCATGAATGTTGTGGAAATGATCATTCATTTGATTTTTTGCCTTGTTGAGCTGAGAAAACGCGTTTGCTGCGTTCTTAGAGCTGTACGAGCTCAGGAAAGTGGTTTTCTCACACAACTAATGGATATTTATGTAAAACATTCAAAATAAGTTTGTAAACATTTTTAAACAGCAAAATCTTAAAAATAATAAACAAAAAAGTTGTTTTTTAACATGTCATTCAAAAAACATGAATGTTGTGGAAATGATCATTCATTAGATTTTCTGCCTTGTTGAGCTGAGAAAACACGTTTGCTGCGTTCTTAGAGCTGTACGAGCTCAGGAAAGTGGTTTTCTCACACAACTTATGGATATTTATGTAAAACATACAAAATAAATTTGTAAACATTTTTAAACAGCAAAATCTTAAAAATAATAAACAAAAAAGTTGTTTTTTAAGATGTATGCCAAAATGCATGAATGTTGTGGAAATGATCATTCATTTGATTTTTTGCCTTGTTGAGCTGAGAAAACGCGTTTGCTGCGTTCTTAGAGCTGTACGAGCTCAGGAAAGTGGTTTTCTCACACAACTAATGGATATTTATGTAAAACATTCAAAATAAGTTTGTAAACATTTTTAAACAGCAAAATCTTAAAAATAATAAACAAAAAAGTTGTTTTTTAACATGTCATTCAAAAAACATGAATGTTGTGGAAATGATCATTCATTAGATTTTCTGCCTTGTTGAGCTGAGAAAACGCGTTTGCTGCGTTCTTAGAGCTGTACGAGCTCAGGAAAGTGGTCTTCTCACACAACTAATGGATATTTATGTAAAACATTCAAAATAAGTTTGTAAACATTTTTAAACAGCAAAACCTTAAAAATAATAAACAAAAAAGTAGTTTTTTAAGATGTATGCCAAAATGCATGAATGTTGTGGAAATGATCATTCATTTGATTTTTTGCCTTGTTGAGCTGAGAAAACGCGTTTGCTGCGTTCTTAGAGCTGTACGAGCTCAGGAAAGTGGTTTTCTCACACAACTAATGGATATTTATGTAAAACATTCAAAATAAGTTTGTAAACATTTTTAAACAGCAAAACCTTAAAAATAATAAACAAAAAAGTAGTTTTTTAAGATGTATGCCAAAATGCATGAATGTTGTGGAAATGATCATTCATTAGATTTTCTGCCTTGTTGAGCTGAGAAAACGCGTTTGCTGCGTTCTTAGAGCTGTACGAGCTCAGGAAAGTGGTCTTCTCACACAACTAATGGATATTTATGTAAAACATTCAAAATAAGTTTGTAAACATTTTTAAACAGCAAAACCTTAAAAATAATAAACAAAAAAGTAGTTTTTTAAGATGTATGCCAAAATGCATGAATGTTGTGGAAATGATCATTCATTTGATTTTTTGCCTTGTTGAGCTGAGAAAACGCGTTTGCTGCGTTCTTAGAGCTGTACGAGCTCAGGAAAGTGGTTTTCTCACACAACTAATGGATATTTATGTAAAACATTCAAAATAAGTTTGTAAACATTTTTAAACAGCAAAACCTTAAAAATAATAAACAAAAAAGTTGTTTTTTAAGATGTATGCCAAAATGCATGAATGTTGTGGAAATGATCATTCATTAGATTTTCTGCCTTGTTGAGCTGAGAAAACGCGTTTGCTGCGTTCTTAGAGCTGTACGAGCTCAGGAAAGTGGTCTTCTCACACAACTAATGGATATTTATGTAAAACATTCAAAATAAGTTTGTAAACATTTTTAAACAGCAAAACCTTAAAAATAATAAACAAAAAAGTAGTTTTTTAAGATGTATGCCAAAATGCATGAATGTTGTGGAAATGATCATTCATTTGATTTTTTGCCTTGTTGAGCTGAGAAAACGCGTTTGCTGCGTTCTTAGAGCTGTACGAGCTCAGGAAAGTGGTTTTCTCACACAACTAATGGATATTTATGTAAAACATTCAAAATAAGTTTGTAAACATTTTTAAACAGCAAAATCTTAAAAATAATAAACAAAAAAGTTGTTTTTTAACGTCATTCAAAAAACATGAATGTTGTGGAAATGATCATTCATTAGATTTTCTGCCTTGTTGAGCTGAGAAAACGCGTTTGCTGTGTTCTTAGAGCTGTACGAGCTCAGGAAAGTGGTTTTCTCACACAACTAATGGATATTTATGTAAAACATACAAAATAAATTTGTAAACATTTTTAAACAGCAAAATCTTAAAAATAATAAACAAAAAAGTTGTTTTTTAACGTCATTCAAAAAACATGAATGTTGTGGAAATGATCATTCATTAGATTTTCTGCCTTGTTGAGCTGAGAAAACACGTTTGCTGCGTTCTTAGAGCTGTACGAGCTCAGGAAAGTGGTTTTCTCACACAACTAATGGATATTTATGTAAAACATTCAAAATAAGTTTGTAAACATTTTTAAACAGCAAAATCTTAAAAATAATAAACAAAAAAGTTGTTTTTTAACATGTCATTCAAAAAACATGAATGTTGTGGAAATGATCATTCATTAGATTTTCTGCCTTGTTGAGCTGAGAAAACGCGTTTGCTGTGTTCTTAGAGCTGTACGAGCTCAGGAAAGTGGTTTTCTCACACAACTAATGGATATTTATGTAAAACATACAAAATAAATTTGTAAACATTTTTAAACAGCAAAATCTTAAAAATAATAAACAAAAAAGTTGTTTTTTAAGATGTATGCCAAAATGCATGAATGTTGTGGAAATGATCATTCATTTGATTTTTTGCCTTGTTGAGCTGAGAAAACGCGTTTGCTGCGTTCTTAGAGCTGTACGAGCTCAGGAAAGTGGTTTTCTCACACAACTAATGGATATTTATGTAAAACATTCAAAATAAGTTTGTAAACATTTTTAAACAGCAAAACCTTAAAAATAATAAACAAAAAAGTAGTTTTTTAAGATGTATGCCAAAATGCATGAATGTTGTGGAAATGATCATTCATTTGATTTTTTGCCTTGTTGAGCTGAGAAAACGCGTTTGCTGCGTTCTTAGAGCTGTACGAGCTCAGGAAAGTGGTTTTCTCACACAACTAATGGATATTTATGTAAAACATTCAAAATAAGTTTGTAAACATTTTTAAACAGCAAAACCTTAAAAATAATAAACAAAAAAGTAGTTTTTTAAGATGTATGCCAAAATGCATGAATGTTGTGGAAATGATCATTCATTTGATTTTTTGCCTTGTTGAGCTGAGAAAACGCGTTTGCTGCGTTCTTAGAGCTGTACGAGCTCAGGAAAGTGGTTTTCTCACACAACTAATGGATATTTATGTAAAACATTCAAAATAAGTTTGTAAACATTTTTAAACAGCAAAACCTTAAAAATAATAAACAAAAAAGTAGTTTTTTAAGATGTATGCCAAAATGTATGAATGTTGTGGAAATGATCATTCATTTGATTTTTTTGCCTTGTTGAGCTGAGAAAACGCGTTTGTTGCGTTCTTAGAGCTGTACGAGCTCAGGAAAGTGGTCTTCTCACACAACTAATGGATATTTATGTAAAACATTCAAAATAAGTTTGTAAACATTTTTAAACAGCAAAATCTTAAAAATAATAAACAAAAAAGTTGTTTTTTAAGATGTATGCCAAAATGCATGAATGTTGTGGAAATGATCATTCATTAGATTTTCTGCCTTGTTGAGCTGAGAAAACGCGTTTGCTGCGTTCTTAGAGCTGTACGAGCTCAGGAAAGTGGTCTTCTCACACAACTAATGGATATTTATGTAAAACATTCAAAATAAGTTTGTAAACATTTTTAAACAGCAAAACCTTAAAAATAATAAACAAAAAAGTAGTTTTTTAAGATGTATGCCAAAATGCATGAATGTTGTGGAAATGATCATTCATTTGATTTTTTGCCTTGTTGAGCTGAGAAAACGCGTTTGCTGCGTTCTTAGAGCTGTACGAGCTCAGGAAAGTGGTTTTCTCACACAACTAATGGATATTTATGTAAAACATTCAAAATAAGTTTGTAAACATTTTTAAACAGCAAAATCTTAAAAATAATAAACAAAAAAGTTGTTTTTTAACATGTCATTCAAAAAACATGAATGTTGTGGAAATGATCATTCATTAGATTTTCTGCCTTGTTGAGCTGAGAAAACGCGTTTGCTGCGTTCTTAGAGCTGTACGAGCTCAGGAAAGTGGTCTTCTCACACAACTAATGGATATTTATGTAAAACATTCAAAATAAGTTTGTAAACATTTTTAAACAGCAAAACCTTAAAAATAATAAACAAAAAAGTAGTTTTTTAAGATGTATGCCAAAATGCATGAATGTTGTGGAAATGATCATTCATTTGATTTTTTGCCTTGTTGAGCTGAGAAAACGCGTTTGCTGCGTTCTTAGAGCTGTACGAGCTCAGGAAAGTGGTTTTCTCACACAACTAATGGATATTTATGTAAAACATTCAAAATAAGTTTGTAAACATTTTTAAACAGCAAAACCTTAAAAATAATAAACAAAAAAGTAGTTTTTTAAGATGTATGCCAAAATGCATGAATGTTGTGGAAATGATCATTCATTAGATTTTCTGCCTTGTTGAGCTGAGAAAACGCGTTTGCTGCGTTCTTAGAGCTGTACGAGCTCAGGAAAGTGGTCTTCTCACACAACTAATGGATATTTATGTAAAACATTCAAAATAAGTTTGTAAACATTTTTAAACAGCAAAACCTTAAAAATAATAAACAAAAAAGTAGCTTTTTAAGATGTATGCCAAAATGCATGAATGTTGTGGAAATGATCATTCATTTGATTTTTTGCCTTGTTGAGCTGAGAAAACGCGTTTGCTGCGTTCTTAGAGCTGTACGAGCTCAGGAAAGTGGTCTTCTCACACAACTAATGGATATTTATGTAAAACATTCAAAATAAGTTTGTAAACATTTTTAAACAGCAAAACCTTAAAAATAATAAACAAAAAAGTAGTTTTTTAAGATGTATGCCAAAATGCATGAATGTTGTGGAAATGATCATTCATTTGATTTTTTGCCTTGTTGAGCTGAGAAAACGCGTTTGCTGCGTTCTTAGAGCTGTACGAGCTCAGGAAAGTGGTTTTCTCACACAACTAATGGATATTTATGTAAAACATTCAAAATAAGTTTGTAAACATTTTTAAACAGCAAAACCTTAAAAATAATAAACAAAAAAGTTGTTTTTTAAGATGTATGCCAAAATGCATGAATGTTGTGGAAATGATCATTCATTAGATTTTCTGCCTTGTTGAGCTGAGAAAACGCGCTTGCTGCGTTCTTAGAGCTGTACGAGCTCAGGAAAGTGGTTTTCTCACACAACTAATGGATATTTATGTAAAACATTCAAAATAAGTTTGTAAACATTTTTAAACAGCAAAACCTTAAAAATAATAAACAAAAAAGTAGTTTTTTAAGATGTATGCCAAAATGCATGAATGTTGTGGAAATGATCATTCATTTGATTTTTTGCCTTGTTGAGCTGAGAAAACGCGTTTGCTGCGTTCTTAGAGCTGTACGAGCTCAGGAAAGTGGTTTTCTCACACAACTAATGGATATTTATGTAAAACATTCAAAATAAGTTTGTAAACATTTTTAAACAGCAAAATCTTAAAAATAATAAACAAAAAAGTTGTTTTTTAACATGTCATTCAAAAAACATGAATGTTGTGGAAATGATCATTCATTAGATTTTCTGCCTTGTTGAGCTGAGAAAACGCGTTTGCTGCGTTCTTAGAGCTGTACGAGCTCAGGAAAGTGGTCTTCTCACACAACTAATGGATATTTATGTAAAACATTCAAAATAAGTTTGTAAACATTTTTAAACAGCAAAACCTTAAAAATAATAAACAAAAAAGTAGTTTTTTAAGATGTATGCCAAAATGCATGAATGTTGTGGAAATGATCATTCATTTGATTTTTTGCCTTGTTGAGCTGAGAAAACGCGTTTGCTGCGTTCTTAGAGCTGTACGAGCTCAGGAAAGTGGTTTTCTCACACAACTAATGGATATTTATGTAAAACATTCAAAATAAGTTTGTAAACATTTTTAAACAGCAAAACCTTAAAAATAATAAACAAAAAAGTAGTTTTTTAAGATGTATGCCAAAATGCATGAATGTTGTGGAAATGATCATTCATTAGATTTTCTGCCTTGTTGAGCTGAGAAAACGCGTTTGCTGCGTTCTTAGAGCTGTACGAGCTCAGGAAAGTGGTCTTCTCACACAACTAATGGATATTTATGTAAAACATTCAAAATAAGTTTGTAAACATTTTTAAACAGCAAAACCTTAAAAATAATAAACAAAAAAGTAGCTTTTTAAGATGTATGCCAAAATGCATGAATGTTGTGGAAATGATCATTCATTTGATTTTTTGCCTTGTTGAGCTGAGAAAACGCGTTTGCTGCGTTCTTAGAGCTGTACGAGCTCAGGAAAGTGGTCTTCTCACACAACTAATGGATATTTATGTAAAACATTCAAAATAAGTTTGTAAACATTTTTAAACAGCAAAACCTTAAAAATAATAAACAAAAAAGTAGTTTTTTAAGATGTATGCCAAAATGCATGAATGTTGTGGAAATGATCATTCATTTGATTTTTTGCCTTGTTGAGCTGAGAAAACGCGTTTGCTGCGTTCTTAGAGCTGTACGAGCTCAGGAAAGTGGTTTTCTCACACAACTAATGGATATTTATGTAAAACATTCAAAATAAGTTTGTAAACATTTTTAAACAGCAAAACCTTAAAAATAATAAACAAAAAAGTAGTTTTTTAAGATGTATGCCAAAATGCATGAATGTTGTGGAAATGATCATTCATTAGATTTTCTGCCTTGTTGAGCTGAGAAAACGCGTTTGCTGCGTTCTTAGAGCTGTACGAGCTCAGGAAAGTGGTTTTCTCACACAACTAATGGATATTTATGTAAAACATTCAAAATAAGTTTGTAAACATTTTTAAACAGCAAAATCTTAAAAATAATAAACAAAAAAGTTGTTTTTTAACATGTCATTCAAAAAACATGAATGTTGTGGAAATGATCATTCATTAGATTTTCTGCCTTGTTGAGCTGAGAAAACACGTTTGCTGCGTTCTTAGAGCTGTACGAGCTCAGGAAAGTGGTTTTCTCACACAACTAATGGATATTTATGTAAAACATTCAAAATAAGTTTGTAAACATTTTTAAACAGCAAAATCTTAAAAATAATAAACAAAAAAGTTGTTTTTTAACATGTCATTCAAAAAACATGAATGTTGTGGAAATGATCATTCATTAGATTTTCTGCCTTGTTGAGCTGAGAAAACGCGTTTGCTGTGTTCTTAGAGCTGTACGAGCTCAGGAAAGTGGTTTTCTCACACAACTAATGGATATTTATGTAAAACATACAAAATAAATTTGTAAACATTTTTAAACAGCAAAATCTTAAAAATAATAAACAAAAAAGTTGTTTTTTAAGATGTATGCCAAAATGCATGAATGTTGTGGAAATGATCATTCATTTGATTTTTTGCCTTGTTGAGCTGAGAAAACGCGTTTGCTGCGTTCTTAGAGCTGTACGAGCTCAGGAAAGTGGTTTTCTCACACAACTAATGGATATTCATGTAAAACATTCAAAATAAGTTTGTAAACATTTTTAAACAGCAAAATCTTAAAAATAATAAACAAAAAAGTTGTTTTTTAACGTCATTCAAAAAACATGAATGTTGTGGAAATGATCATTCATTAGATTTTCTGCCTTGTTGAGCTGAGAAAACGCGTTTGCTGTGTTCTTAGAGCTGTACGAGCTCAGGAAAGTGGTTTTCTCACACAACTAATGGATATTTATGTAAAACATACAAAATAAATTTGTAAACATTTTTAAACAGCAAAATCTTAAAAATAATAAACAAAAAAGTTGTTTTTTAAGATGTATGCCAAAATGCATGAATGTTGTGGAAATGATCATTCATTTGATTTTTTGCCTTGTTGAGCTGAGAAAACGCGTTTGCTGCGTTCTTAGAGCTGTACGAGCTCAGGAAAGTGGTTTTCTCACACAACTAATGGATATTTATGTAAAACATTCAAAATAAGTTTGTAAACATTTTTAAACAGCAAAACCTTAAAAATAATAAACAAAAAAGTAGTTTTTTAAGATGTATGCCAAAATGCATGAATGTTGTGGAAATGATCATTCATTTGATTTTTTGCCTTGTTGAGCTGAGAAAACACGTTTGCTGCGTTCTTAGAGCTGTACGAGCTCAGGAAAGTGGTTTTCTCACACAACTAATGGATATTTATGTAAAACATTCAAAATAAGTTTGTAAACATTTTTAAACAGCAAAACCTTAAAAATAATAAACAAAAAAGTAGTTTTTTAAGATGTATGCCAAAATGCATGAATGTTGTGGAAATGATCATTCATTTGATTTTTTGCCTTGTTGAGCTGAGAAAACGCGTTTGCTGCGTTCTTAGAGCTGTACGAGCTCAGGAAAGTGGTTTTCTCACACAACTAATGGATATTTATGTAAAACATTCAAAATAAGTTTGTAAACATTTTTAAACAGCAAAACCTTAAAAATAATAAACAAAAAAGTAGTTTTTTAAGATGTATGCCAAAATGTATGAATGTTGTGGAAATGATCATTCATTTGATTTTTTTGCCTTGTTGAGCTGAGAAAACGCGTTTGTTGCGTTCTTAGAGCTGTACGAGCTCAGGAAAGTGGTCTTCTCACACAACTAATGGATATTTATGTAAAACATTCAAAATAAGTTTGTAAACATTTTTAAACAGCAAAATCTTAAAAATAATAAACAAAAAAGTTGTTTTTTAAGATGTATGCCAAAATGCATGAATGTTGTGGAAATGATCATTTATTAGATTTTCTGCCTTGTTGAGCTGAGAAAACGCGTTTGCTGCGTTCTTAGAGCTGTACGAGCTCAGGAAAGTGGTCTTCTCACACAACTAATGGATATTTATGTAAAACATTCAAAATAAGTTTGTAAACATTTTTAAACAGCAAAACCTTAAAAATAATAAACAAAAAAGTAGTTTTTTAAGATGTATGCCAAAATGCATGAATGTTGTGGAAATGATCATTCATTTGATTTTTTGCCTTGTTGAGCTGAGAAAACGCGTTTGCTGCGTTCTTAGAGCTGTACGAGCTCAGGAAAGTGGTTTTCTCACACAACTAATGGATATTTATGTAAAACATTCAAAATAAGTTTGTAAACATTTTTAAACAGCAAAATCTTAAAAATAATAAACAAAAAAGTTGTTTTTTAACATGTCATTCAAAAAACATGAATGTTGTGGAAATGATCATTCATTAGATTTTCTGCCTTGTTGAGCTGAGAAAACGCGTTTGCTGCGTTCTTAGAGCTGTACGAGCTCAGGAAAGTGGTCTTCTCACACAACTAATGGATATTTATGTAAAACATTCAAAATAAGTTTGTAAACATTTTTAAACAGCAAAACCTTAAAAATAATAAACAAAAAAGTAGTTTTTTAAGATGTATGCCAAAATGCATGAATGTTGTGGAAATGATCATTCATTTGATTTTTTGCCTTGTTGAGCTGAGAAAACGCGTTTGCTGCGTTCTTAGAGCTGTACGAGCTCAGGAAAGTGGTTTTCTCACACAACTAATGGATATTTATGTAAAACATTCAAAATAAGTTTGTAAACATTTTTAAACAGCAAAACCTTAAAAATAATAAACAAAAAAGTAGTTTTTTAAGATGTATGCCAAAATGCATGAATGTTGTGGAAATGATCATTCATTAGATTTTCTGCCTTGTTGAGCTGAGAAAACGCGTTTGCTGCGTTCTTAGAGCTGTACGAGCTCAGGAAAGTGGTCTTCTCACACAACTAATGGATATTTATGTAAAACATTCAAAATAAGTTTGTAAACATTTTTAAACAGCAAAACCTTAAAAATAATAAACAAAAAAGTAGTTTTTTAAGATGTATGCCAAAATGCATGAATGTTGTGGAAATGATCATTCATTTGATTTTTTGCCTTGTTGAGCTGAGAAAACGCGTTTGCTGCGTTCTTAGAGCTGTACGAGCTCAGGAAAGTGGTTTTCTCACACAACTAATGGATATTTATGTAAAACATTCAAAATAAGTTTGTAAACATTTTTAAACAGCAAAACCTTAAAAATAATAAACAAAAAAGTTGTTTTTTAAGATGTATGCCAAAATGCATGAATGTTGTGGAAATGATCATTCATTAGATTTTCTGCCTTGTTGAGCTGAGAAAACGCGCTTGCTGCGTTCTTAGAGCTGTACGAGCTCAGGAAAGTGGTCTTCTCACACAACTAATGGATATTTATGTAAAACATTCAAAATAAGTTTGTAAACATTTTTAAACAGCAAAACCTTAAAAATAATAAACAAAAAAGTAGTTTTTTAAGATGTATGCCAAAATGCATGAATGTTGTGGAAATGATCATTCATTTGATTTTTTGCCTTGTTGAGCTGAGAAAACGCGTTTGCTGCGTTCTTAGAGCTGTACGAGCTCAGGAAAGTGGTTTTCTCACACAACTAATGGATATTTATGTAAAACATTCAAAATAAGTTTGTAAACATTTTTAAACAGCAAAATCTTAAAAATAATAAACAAAAAAGTTGTTTTTTAACGTCATTCAAAAAACATGAATGTTGTGGAAATGATCATTCATTAGATTTTCTGCCTTGTTGAGCTGAGAAAACGCGTTTGCTGTGTTCTTAGAGCTGTACGAGCTCAGGAAAGTGGTTTTCTCACACAACTAATGGATATTTATGTAAAACATACAAAATAAATTTGTAAACATTTTTAAACAGCAAAATCTTAAAAATAATAAACAAAAAAGTTGTTTTTTAACGTCATTCAAAAAACATGAATGTTGTGGAAATGATCATTCATTAGATTTTCTGCCTTGTTGAGCTGAGAAAACACGTTTGCTGCGTTCTTAGAGCTGTACGAGCTCAGGAAAGTGGTTTTCTCACACAACTAATGGATATTTATGTAAAACATTCAAAATAAGTTTGTAAACATTTTTAAACAGCAAAATCTTAAAAATAATAAACAAAAAAGTTGTTTTTTAACATGTCATTCAAAAAACATGAATGTTGTGGAAATGATCATTCATTAGATTTTCTGCCTTGTTGAGCTGAGAAAACGCGTTTGCTGTGTTCTTAGAGCTGTACGAGCTCAGGAAAGTGGTTTTCTCACACAACTAATGGATATTTATGTAAAACATACAAAATAAATTTGTAAACATTTTTAAACAGCAAAATCTTAAAAATAATAAACAAAAAAGTTGTTTTTTAAGATGTATGCCAAAATGCATGAATGTTGTGGAAATGATCATTCATTTGATTTTTTGCCTTGTTGAGCTGAGAAAACGCGTTTGCTGCGTTCTTAGAGCTGTACGAGCTCAGGAAAGTGGTTTTCTCACACAACTAATGGATATTTATGTAAAACATTCAAAATAAGTTTGTAAACATTTTTAAACAGCAAAACCTTAAAAATAATAAACAAAAAAGTAGTTTTTTAAGATGTATGCCAAAATGCATGAATGTTGTGGAAATGATCATTCATTTGATTTTTTGCCTTGTTGAGCTGAGAAAACGCGTTTGCTGCGTTCTTAGAGCTGTACGAGCTCAGGAAAGTGGTTTTCTCACACAACTAATGGATATTTATGTAAAACATTCAAAATAAGTTTGTAAACATTTTTAAACAGCAAAACCTTAAAAATAATAAACAAAAAAGTAGTTTTTTAAGATGTATGCCAAAATGCATGAATGTTGTGGAAATGATCATTCATTTGATTTTTTGCCTTGTTGAGCTGAGAAAACGCGTTTGCTGCGTTCTTAGAGCTGTACGAGCTCAGGAAAGTGGTTTTCTCACACAACTAATGGATATTTATGTAAAACATTCAAAATAAGTTTGTAAACATTTTTAAACAGCAAAACCTTAAAAATAATAAACAAAAAAGTAGTTTTTTAAGATGTATGCCAAAATGTATGAATGTTGTGGAAATGATCATTCATTTGATTTTTTTGCCTTGTTGAGCTGAGAAAACGCGTTTGTTGCGTTCTTAGAGCTGTACGAGCTCAGGAAAGTGGTCTTCTCACACAACTAATGGATATTTATGTAAAACATTCAAAATAAGTTTGTAAACATTTTTAAACAGCAAAATCTTAAAAATAATAAACAAAAAAGTTGTTTTTTAAGATGTATGCCAAAATGCATGAATGTTGTGGAAATGATCATTCATTAGATTTTCTGCCTTGTTGAGCTGAGAAAACGCGTTTGCTGCGTTCTTAGAGCTGTACGAGCTCAGGAAAGTGGTCTTCTCACACAACTAATGGATATTTATGTAAAACATTCAAAATAAGTTTGTAAACATTTTTAAACAGCAAAACCTTAAAAATAATAAACAAAAAAGTAGTTTTTTAAGATGTATGCCAAAATGCATGAATGTTGTGGAAATGATCATTCATTTGATTTTTTGCCTTGTTGAGCTGAGAAAACGCGTTTGCTGCGTTCTTAGAGCTGTACGAGCTCAGGAAAGTGGTTTTCTCACACAACTAATGGATATTTATGTAAAACATTCAAAATAAGTTTGTAAACATTTTTAAACAGCAAAATCTTAAAAATAATAAACAAAAAAGTTGTTTTTTAACATGTCATTCAAAAAACATGAATGTTGTGGAAATGATCATTCATTAGATTTTCTGCCTTGTTGAGCTGAGAAAACGCGTTTGCTGCGTTCTTAGAGCTGTACGAGCTCAGGAAAGTGGTCTTCTCACACAACTAATGGATATTTATGTAAAACATTCAAAATAAGTTTGTAAACATTTTTAAACAGCAAAACCTTAAAAATAATAAACAAAAAAGTAGTTTTTTAAGATGTATGCCAAAATGCATGAATGTTGTGGAAATGATCATTCATTTGATTTTTTGCCTTGTTGAGCTGAGAAAACGCGTTTGCTGCGTTCTTAGAGCTGTACGAGCTCAGGAAAGTGGTTTTCTCACACAACTAATGGATATTTATGTAAAACATTCAAAATAAGTTTGTAAACATTTTTAAACAGCAAAACCTTAAAAATAATAAACAAAAAAGTAGTTTTTTAAGATGTATGCCAAAATGCATGAATGTTGTGGAAATGATCATTCATTAGATTTTCTGCCTTGTTGAGCTGAGAAAACGCGTTTGCTGCGTTCTTAGAGCTGTACGAGCTCAGGAAAGTGGTCTTCTCACACAACTAATGGATATTTATGTAAAACATTCAAAATAAGTTTGTAAACATTTTTAAACAGCAAAACCTTAAAAATAATAAACAAAAAAGTAGCTTTTTAAGATGTATGCCAAAATGCATGAATGTTGTGGAAATGATCATTCATTTGATTTTTTGCCTTGTTGAGCTGAGAAAACGCGTTTGCTGCGTTCTTAGAGCTGTACGAGCTCAGGAAAGTGGTCTTCTCACACAACTAATGGATATTTATGTAAAACATTCAAAATAAGTTTGTAAACATTTTTAAACAGCAAAACCTTAAAAATAATAAACAAAAAAGTAGTTTTTTAAGATGTATGCCAAAATGCATGAATGTTGTGGAAATGATCATTCATTTGATTTTTTGCCTTGTTGAGCTGAGAAAACGCGTTTGCTGCGTTCTTAGAGCTGTACGAGCTCAGGAAAGTGGTTTTCTCACACAACTAATGGATATTTATGTAAAACATTCAAAATAAGTTTGTAAACATTTTTAAACAGCAAAACCTTAAAAATAATAAACAAAAAAGTTGTTTTTTAAGATGTATGCCAAAATGCATGAATGTTGTGGAAATGATCATTCATTAGATTTTCTGCCTTGTTGAGCTGAGAAAACGCGTTTGCTGCGTTCTTAGAGCTGTACGAGCTCAGGAAAGTGGTCTTCTCACACAACTAATGGATATTTATGTAAAACATTCAAAATAAGTTTGTAAACATTTTTAAACAGCAAAACCTTAAAAATAATAAACAAAAAAGTAGTTTTTTAAGATGTATGCCAAAATGCATGAATGTTGTGGAAATGATCATTCATTTGATTTTTTGCCTTGTTGAGCTGAGAAAACGCGTTTGCTGCGTTCTTAGAGCTGTACGAGCTCAGGAAAGTGGTTTTCTCACACAACTAATGGATATTTATGTAAAACATTCAAAATAAGTTTGTAAACATTTTTAAACAGCAAAATCTTAAAAATAATAAACAAAAAAGTTGTTTTTTAACATGTCATTCAAAAAACATGAATGTTGTGGAAATGATCATTCATTAGATTTTCTGCCTTGTTGAGCTGAGAAAACGCGTTTGCTGCGTTCTTAGAGCTGTACGAGCTCAGGAAAGTGGTCTTCTCACACAACTAATGGATATTTATGTAAAACATTCAAAATAAGTTTGTAAACATTTTTAAACAGCAAAACCTTAAAAATAATAAACAAAAAAGTAGTTTTTTAAGATGTATGCCAAAATGCATGAATGTTGTGGAAATGATCATTCATTTGATTTTTTGCCTTGTTGAGCTGAGAAAACGCGTTTGCTGCGTTCTTAGAGCTGTACGAGCTCAGGAAAGTGGTTTTCTCACACAACTAATGGATATTTATGTAAAACATTCAAAATAAGTTTGTAAACATTTTTAAACAGCAAAACCTTAAAAATAATAAACAAAAAAGTAGTTTTTTAAGATGTATGCCAAAATGCATGAATGTTGTGGAAATGATCATTCATTAGATTTTCTGCCTTGTTGAGCTGAGAAAACGCGTTTGCTGCGTTCTTAGAGCTGTACGAGCTCAGGAAAGTGGTCTTCTCACACAACTAATGGATATTTATGTAAAACATTCAAAATAAGTTTGTAAACATTTTTAAACAGCAAAACCTTAAAAATAATAAACAAAAAAGTAGCTTTTTAAGATGTATGCCAAAATGCATGAATGTTGTGGAAATGATCATTCATTTGATTTTTTGCCTTGTTGAGCTGAGAAAACGCGTTTGCTGCGTTCTTAGAGCTGTACGAGCTCAGGAAAGTGGTCTTCTCACACAACTAATGGATATTTATGTAAAACATTCAAAATAAGTTTGTAAACATTTTTAAACAGCAAAACCTTAAAAATAATAAACAAAAAAGTAGTTTTTTAAGATGTATGCCAAAATGCATGAATGTTGTGGAAATGATCATTCATTTGATTTTTTGCCTTGTTGAGCTGAGAAAACGCGTTTGCTGCGTTCTTAGAGCTGTACGAGCTCAGGAAAGTGGTTTTCTCACACAACTAATGGATATTTATGTAAAACATTCAAAATAAGTTTGTAAACATTTTTAAACAGCAAAACCTTAAAAATAATAAACAAAAAAGTAGTTTTTTAAGATGTATGCCAAAATGCATGAATGTTGTGGAAATGATCATTCATTAGATTTTCTGCCTTGTTGAGCTGAGAAAACGCGTTTGCTGCGTTCTTAGAGCTGTACGAGCTCAGGAAAGTGGTTTTCTCACACAACTAATGGATATTTATGTAAAACATTCAAAATAAGTTTGTAAACATTTTTAAACAGCAAAATCTTAAAAATAATAAACAAAAAAGTTGTTTTTTAACATGTCATTCAAAAAACATGAATGTTGTGGAAATGATCATTCATTAGATTTTCTGCCTTGTTGAGCTGAGAAAACACGTTTGCTGCGTTCTTAGAGCTGTACGAGCTCAGGAAAGTGGTTTTCTCACACAACTAATGGATATTTATGTAAAACATTCAAAATAAGTTTGTAAACATTTTTAAACAGCAAAATCTTAAAAATAATAAACAAAAAAGTTGTTTTTTAACATGTCATTCAAAAAACATGAATGTTGTGGAAATGATCATTCATTAGATTTTCTGCCTTGTTGAGCTGAGAAAACGCGTTTGCTGTGTTCTTAGAGCTGTACGAGCTCAGGAAAGTGGTTTTCTCACACAACTAATGGATATTTATGTAAAACATACAAAATAAATTTGTAAACATTTTTAAACAGCAAAATCTTAAAAATAATAAACAAAAAAGTTGTTTTTTAAGATGTATGCCAAAATGCATGAATGTTGTGGAAATGATCATTCATTTGATTTTTTGCCTTGTTGAGCTGAGAAAACGCGTTTGCTGCGTTCTTAGAGCTGTACGAGCTCAGGAAAGTGGTTTTCTCACACAACTAATGGATATTCATGTAAAACATTCAAAATAAGTTTGTAAACATTTTTAAACAGCAAAATCTTAAAAATAATAAACAAAAAAGTTGTTTTTTAACGTCATTCAAAAAACATGAATGTTGTGGAAATGATCATTCATTAGATTTTCTGCCTTGTTGAGCTGAGAAAACGCGTTTGCTGTGTTCTTAGAGCTGTACGAGCTCAGGAAAGTGGTTTTCTCACACAACTAATGGATATTTATGTAAAACATACAAAATAAATTTGTAAACATTTTTAAACAGCAAAATCTTAAAAATAATAAACAAAAAAGTTGTTTTTTAAGATGTATGCCAAAATGCATGAATGTTGTGGAAATGATCATTCATTTGATTTTTTGCCTTGTTGAGCTGAGAAAACGCGTTTGCTGCGTTCTTAGAGCTGTACGAGCTCAGGAAAGTGGTTTTCTCACACAACTAATGGATATTTATGTAAAACATTCAAAATAAGTTTGTAAACATTTTTAAACAGCAAAACCTTAAAAATAATAAACAAAAAAGTAGTTTTTTAAGATGTATGCCAAAATGCATGAATGTTGTGGAAATGATCATTCATTTGATTTTTTGCCTTGTTGAGCTGAGAAAACACGTTTGCTGCGTTCTTAGAGCTGTACGAGCTCAGGAAAGTGGTTTTCTCACACAACTAATGGATATTTATGTAAAACATTCAAAATAAGTTTGTAAACATTTTTAAACAGCAAAACCTTAAAAATAATAAACAAAAAAGTAGTTTTTTAAGATGTATGCCAAAATGCATGAATGTTGTGGAAATGATCATTCATTTGATTTTTTGCCTTGTTGAGCTGAGAAAACGCGTTTGCTGCGTTCTTAGAGCTGTACGAGCTCAGGAAAGTGGTTTTCTCACACAACTAATGGATATTTATGTAAAACATTCAAAATAAGTTTGTAAACATTTTTAAACAGCAAAACCTTAAAAATAATAAACAAAAAAGTAGTTTTTTAAGATGTATGCCAAAATGTATGAATGTTGTGGAAATGATCATTCATTTGATTTTTTTGCCTTGTTGAGCTGAGAAAACGCGTTTGTTGCGTTCTTAGAGCTGTACGAGCTCAGGAAAGTGGTCTTCTCACACAACTAATGGATATTTATGTAAAACATTCAAAATAAGTTTGTAAACATTTTTAAACAGCAAAATCTTAAAAATAATAAACAAAAAAGTTGTTTTTTAAGATGTATGCCAAAATGCATGAATGTTGTGGAAATGATCATTTATTAGATTTTCTGCCTTGTTGAGCTGAGAAAACGCGTTTGCTGCGTTCTTAGAGCTGTACGAGCTCAGGAAAGTGGTCTTCTCACACAACTAATGGATATTTATGTAAAACATTCAAAATAAGTTTGTAAACATTTTTAAACAGCAAAACCTTAAAAATAATAAACAAAAAAGTAGTTTTTTAAGATGTATGCCAAAATGCATGAATGTTGTGGAAATGATCATTCATTTGATTTTTTGCCTTGTTGAGCTGAGAAAACGCGTTTGCTGCGTTCTTAGAGCTGTACGAGCTCAGGAAAGTGGTTTTCTCACACAACTAATGGATATTTATGTAAAACATTCAAAATAAGTTTGTAAACATTTTTAAACAGCAAAATCTTAAAAATAATAAACAAAAAAGTTGTTTTTTAACATGTCATTCAAAAAACATGAATGTTGTGGAAATGATCATTCATTAGATTTTCTGCCTTGTTGAGCTGAGAAAACGCGTTTGCTGCGTTCTTAGAGCTGTACGAGCTCAGGAAAGTGGTCTTCTCACACAACTAATGGATATTTATGTAAAACATTCAAAATAAGTTTGTAAACATTTTTAAACAGCAAAACCTTAAAAATAATAAACAAAAAAGTAGTTTTTTAAGATGTATGCCAAAATGCATGAATGTTGTGGAAATGATCATTCATTTGATTTTTTGCCTTGTTGAGCTGAGAAAACGCGTTTGCTGCGTTCTTAGAGCTGTACGAGCTCAGGAAAGTGGTTTTCTCACACAACTAATGGATATTTATGTAAAACATTCAAAATAAGTTTGTAAACATTTTTAAACAGCAAAACCTTAAAAATAATAAACAAAAAAGTAGTTTTTTAAGATGTATGCCAAAATGCATGAATGTTGTGGAAATGATCATTCATTAGATTTTCTGCCTTGTTGAGCTGAGAAAACGCGTTTGCTGCGTTCTTAGAGCTGTACGAGCTCAGGAAAGTGGTCTTCTCACACAACTAATGGATATTTATGTAAAACATTCAAAATAAGTTTGTAAACATTTTTAAACAGCAAAACCTTAAAAATAATAAACAAAAAAGTAGCTTTTTAAGATGTATGCCAAAATGCATGAATGTTGTGGAAATGATCATTCATTTGATTTTTTGCCTTGTTGAGCTGAGAAAACGCGTTTGCTGCGTTCTTAGAGCTGTACGAGCTCAGGAAAGTGGTCTTCTCACACAACTAATGGATATTTATGTAAAACATTCAAAATAAGTTTGTAAACATTTTTAAACAGCAAAACCTTAAAAATAATAAACAAAAAAGTAGTTTTTTAAGATGTATGCCAAAATGCATGAATGTTGTGGAAATGATCATTCATTTGATTTTTTGCCTTGTTGAGCTGAGAAAACGCGTTTGCTGCGTTCTTAGAGCTGTACGAGCTCAGGAAAGTGGTTTTCTCACACAACTAATGGATATTTATGTAAAACATTCAAAATAAGTTTGTAAACATTTTTAAACAGCAAAACCTTAAAAATAATAAACAAAAAAGTAGTTTTTTAAGATGTATGCCAAAATGCATGAATGTTGTGGAAATGATCATTCATTAGATTTTCTGCCTTGTTGAGCTGAGAAAACGCGTTTGCTGCGTTCTTAGAGCTGTACGAGCTCAGGAAAGTGGTTTTCTCACACAACTAATGGATATTTATGTAAAACATTCAAAATAAGTTTGTAAACATTTTTAAACAGCAAAATCTTAAAAATAATAAACAAAAAAGTTGTTTTTTAACATGTCATTCAAAAAACATGAATGTTGTGGAAATGATCATTCATTAGATTTTCTGCCTTGTTGAGCTGAGAAAACACGTTTGCTGCGTTCTTAGAGCTGTACGAGCTCAGGAAAGTGGTTTTCTCACACAACTAATGGATATTTATGTAAAACATTCAAAATAAGTTTGTAAACATTTTTAAACAGCAAAATCTTAAAAATAATAAACAAAAAAGTTGTTTTTTAACATGTCATTCAAAAAACATGAATGTTGTGGAAATGATCATTCATTAGATTTTCTGCCTTGTTGAGCTGAGAAAACGCGTTTGCTGTGTTCTTAGAGCTGTACGAGCTCAGGAAAGTGGTTTTCTCACACAACTAATGGATATTTATGTAAAACATACAAAATAAATTTGTAAACATTTTTAAACAGCAAAATCTTAAAAATAATAAACAAAAAAGTTGTTTTTTAAGATGTATGCCAAAATGCATGAATGTTGTGGAAATGATCATTCATTTGATTTTTTGCCTTGTTGAGCTGAGAAAACGCGTTTGCTGCGTTCTTAGAGCTGTACGAGCTCAGGAAAGTGGTTTTCTCACACAACTAATGGATATTCATGTAAAACATTCAAAATAAGTTTGTAAACATTTTTAAACAGCAAAATCTTAAAAATAATAAACAAAAAAGTTGTTTTTTAACGTCATTCAAAAAACATGAATGTTGTGGAAATGATCATTCATTAGATTTTCTGCCTTGTTGAGCTGAGAAAACGCGTTTGCTGTGTTCTTAGAGCTGTACGAGCTCAGGAAAGTGGTTTTCTCACACAACTAATGGATATTTATGTAAAACATACAAAATAAATTTGTAAACATTTTTAAACAGCAAAATCTTAAAAATAATAAACAAAAAAGTTGTTTTTTAAGATGTATGCCAAAATGCATGAATGTTGTGGAAATGATCATTCATTTGATTTTTTGCCTTGTTGAGCTGAGAAAACGCGTTTGCTGCGTTCTTAGAGCTGTACGAGCTCAGGAAAGTGGTTTTCTCACACAACTAATGGATATTTATGTAAAACATTCAAAATAAGTTTGTAAACATTTTTAAACAGCAAAACCTTAAAAATAATAAACAAAAAAGTAGTTTTTTAAGATGTATGCCAAAATGCATGAATGTTGTGGAAATGATCATTCATTTGATTTTTTGCCTTGTTGACCTGAGAAAACGCGTTTGCTGCGTTCTTAGAGCTGTACGAGCTCAGGAAAGTGGTTTTCTCACACAACTAATGGATATTTATGTAAAACATTCAAAATAAGTTTGTAAACATTTTTAAACAGCAAAACCTTAAAAATAATAAACAAAAAAGTTGTTTTTTAACATATTTAAAAAACATGAGTGTTGTGGAAATGATCATTCATTTGATTTTTTGCCTTGTTGAGCTGAGAAAACGCGCTTGCTGCGTTCTTAGAGCTGTACGAGCTCAGGAAAGTGGTTTTCTCACACAACTAATGGATATTTATGTAAAACATTCAAAATAAGTTTGTAAACATTTTTAAACAGCAAAATCTTAAAAATAATAAACAAAAAAGTTGTTTTTTAACGTCATTCAAAAAACATGAATGTTGTGGAAATGATCATTCATTAGATTTTCTGCCTTGTTGAGCTGAGAAAACGCGTTTGCTGTGTTCTTAGAGCTGTACGAGCTCAGGAAAGTGGTTTTCTCACACAACTAATGGATATTTATGTAAAACATACAAAATAAATTTGTAAACATTTTTAAACAGCAAAATCTTAAAAATAATAAACAAAAAAGTTGTTTTTTAAGATGTATGCCAAAATGCATGAATGTTGTGGAAATGATCATTCATTTGATTTTTTGCCTTGTTGAGCTGAGAAAACGCGTTTGCTGCGTTCTTAGAGCTGTACGAGCTCAGGAAAGTGGTTTTCTCACACAACTAATGGATATTTATGTAAAACATTCAAAATAAGTTTGTAAACATTTTTAAACAGCAAAACCTTAAAAATAATAAACAAAAAAGTAGTTTTTTAAGATGTATGCCAAAATGCATGAATGTTGTGGAAATGATCATTCATTTGATTTTTTGCCTTGTTGACCTGAGAAAACGCGTTTGCTGCGTTCTTAGAGCTGTACGAGCTCAGGAAAGTGGTTTTCTCACACAACTAATGGATATTTATGTAAAACATTCAAAATAAGTTTGTAAACATTTTTAAACAGCAAAATCTTAAAAATAATAAACAAAAAAGTTGTTTTTTAACGTCATTCAAAAAACATGAATGTTGTGGAAATGATCATTCATTAGATTTTCTGCCTTGTTGAGCTGAGAAAACGCGTTTGCTGCGTTCTTAGAGCTGTACGAGCTCAGGAAAGTGGTCTTCTCACACAACTAATGGATATTTATGTAAAACATTCAAAATAAGTTTGTAAACATTTTTAAACAGCAAAACCTTAAAAATAATAAACAAAAAAGTAGTTTTTTAAGATGTATGCCAAAATGCATGAATGTTGTGGAAATGATCATTCATTTGATTTTTTGCCTTGTTGAGCTGAGAAA
This sequence comes from Clarias gariepinus, assembly GCF_024256425.1. Taxonomy (NCBI): domain Eukaryota; kingdom Metazoa; phylum Chordata; class Actinopteri; order Siluriformes; family Clariidae; genus Clarias; species Clarias gariepinus. The sequence goes on from NC_071110.1 coordinate 19,500,560, forward strand.
ACGCGTTTGCTGCGTTCTTAGAGCTGTACGAGCTCAGGAAAGTGGTTTTCTCACACAACTAATGGATATTTATGTAAAACATTCAAAATAAGTTTGTAAACATTTTTAAACAGCAAAATCTTAAAAATAATAAACAAAAAAGTTGTTTTTTAACGTCATTCAAAAAACATGAATGTTGTGGAAATGATCATTCATTAGATTTTCTGCCTTGTTGAGCTGAGAAAACGCGTTTGCTGTGTTCTTAGAGCTGTACGAGCTCAGGAAAGTGGTTTTCTCACACAACTAATGGATATTTATGTAAAACATACAAAATAAATTTGTAAACATTTTTAAACAGATAATAAACAAAAAAGTTGTTTTTTAACGTCATTCAAAAAACATGAATGTTGTGGAAATGATCATTCATTAGATTTTCTGCCTTGTTGAGCTGAGAAAACACGTTTGCTGCGTTCTTAGAGCTGTACGAGCTCAGGAAAGTGGTTTTCTCACACAACTAATGGATATTTATGTAAAACATTCAAAATAAGTTTGTAAACATTTTTAAACAGCAAAATCTTAAAAATAATAAACAAAAAAGTTGTTTTTTAACATGTCATTCAAAAAACATGAATGTTGTGGAAATGATCATTCATTAGATTTTCTGCCTTGTTGAGCTGAGAAAACGCGTTTGCTGTGTTCTTAGAGCTGTACGAGCTCAGGAAAGTGGTTTTCTCACACAACTAATGGATATTTATGTAAAACATACAAAATAAATTTGTAAACATTTTTAAACAGCAAAATCTTAAAAATAATAAACAAAAAAGTTGTTTTTTAAGATGTATGCCAAAATGCATGAATGTTGTGGAAATGATCATTCATTTGATTTTTTGCCTTGTTGAGCTGAGAAAACGCGTTTGCTGCGTTCTTAGAGCTGTACGAGCTCAGGAAAGTGGTTTTCTCACACAACTAATGGATATTTATGTAAAACATTCAAAATAAGTTTGTAAACATTTTTAAACAGCAAAACCTTAAAAATAATAAACAAAAAAGTAGTTTTTTAAGATGTATGCCAAAATGCATGAATGTTGTGGAAATGATCATTCATTTGATTTTTTGCCTTGTTGAGCTGAGAAAACGCGTTTGCTGCGTTCTTAGAGCTGTACGAGCTCAGGAAAGTGGTTTTCTCACACAACTAATGGATATTTATGTAAAACATTCAAAATAAGTTTGTAAACATTTTTAAACAGCAAAACCTTAAAAATAATAAACAAAAAAGTAGTTTTTTAAGATGTATGCCAAAATGCATGAATGTTGTGGAAATGATCATTCATTTGATTTTTTGCCTTGTTGAGCTGAGAAAACGCGTTTGCTGCGTTCTTAGAGCTGTACGAGCTCAGGAAAGTGGTTTTCTCACACAACTAATGGATATTTATGTAAAACATTCAAAATAAGTTTGTAAACATTTTTAAACAGCAAAACCTTAAAAATAATAAACAAAAAAGTAGTTTTTTAAGATGTATGCCAAAATGTATGAATGTTGTGGAAATGATCATTCATTTGATTTTTTTGCCTTGTTGAGCTGAGAAAACGCGTTTGTTGCGTTCTTAGAGCTGTACGAGCTCAGGAAAGTGGTCTTCTCACACAACTAATGGATATTTATGTAAAACATTCAAAATAAGTTTGTAAACATTTTTAAACAGCAAAATCTTAAAAATAATAAACAAAAAAGTTGTTTTTTAAGATGTATGCCAAAATGCATGAATGTTGTGGAAATGATCATTCATTAGATTTTCTGCCTTGTTGAGCTGAGAAAACGCGTTTGCTGCGTTCTTAGAGCTGTACGAGCTCAGGAAAGTGGTCTTCTCACACAACTAATGGATATTTATGTAAAACATTCAAAATAAGTTTGTAAACATTTTTAAACAGCAAAACCTTAAAAATAATAAACAAAAAAGTAGTTTTTTAAGATGTATGCCAAAATGCATGAATGTTGTGGAAATGATCATTCATTTGATTTTTTGCCTTGTTGAGCTGAGAAAACGCGTTTGCTGCGTTCTTAGAGCTGTACGAGCTCAGGAAAGTGGTTTTCTCACACAACTAATGGATATTTATGTAAAACATTCAAAATAAGTTTGTAAACATTTTTAAACAGCAAAATCTTAAAAATAATAAACAAAAAAGTTGTTTTTTAACATGTCATTCAAAAAACATGAATGTTGTGGAAATGATCATTCATTAGATTTTCTGCCTTGTTGAGCTGAGAAAACGCGTTTGCTGCGTTCTTAGAGCTGTACGAGCTCAGGAAAGTGGTCTTCTCACACAACTAATGGATATTTATGTAAAACATTCAAAATAAGTTTGTAAACATTTTTAAACAGCAAAACCTTAAAAATAATAAACAAAAAAGTAGTTTTTTAAGATGTATGCCAAAATGCATGAATGTTGTGGAAATGATCATTCATTTGATTTTTTGCCTTGTTGAGCTGAGAAAACGCGTTTGCTGCGTTCTTAGAGCTGTACGAGCTCAGGAAAGTGGTTTTCTCACACAACTAATGGATATTTATGTAAAACATTCAAAATAAGTTTGTAAACATTTTTAAACAGCAAAACCTTAAAAATAATAAACAAAAAAGTAGTTTTTTAAGATGTATGCCAAAATGCATGAATGTTGTGGAAATGATCATTCATTAGATTTTCTGCCTTGTTGAGCTGAGAAAACGCGTTTGCTGCGTTCTTAGAGCTGTACGAGCTCAGGAAAGTGGTCTTCTCACACAACTAATGGATATTTATGTAAAACATTCAAAATAAGTTTGTAAACATTTTTAAACAGCAAAACCTTAAAAATAATAAACAAAAAAGTAGCTTTTTAAGATGTATGCCAAAATGCATGAATGTTGTGGAAATGATCATTCATTTGATTTTTTGCCTTGTTGAGCTGAGAAAACGCGTTTGCTGCGTTCTTAGAGCTGTACGAGCTCAGGAAAGTGGTCTTCTCACACAACTAATGGATATTTATGTAAAACATTCAAAATAAGTTTGTAAACATTTTTAAACAGCAAAACCTTAAAAATAATAAACAAAAAAGTAGTTTTTTAAGATGTATGCCAAAATGCATGAATGTTGTGGAAATGATCATTCATTTGATTTTTTGCCTTGTTGAGCTGAGAAAACGCGTTTGCTGCGTTCTTAGAGCTGTACGAGCTCAGGAAAGTGGTTTTCGCACACAACTAATGGATATTTATGTAAAACATTCAAAATAAGTTTGTAAACATTTTTAAACAGCAAAACCTTAAAAATAATAAACAAAAAAGTAGTTTTTTAAGATGTATGCCAAAATGCATGAATGTTGTGGAAATGATCATTCATTTGATTTTTTGCCTTGTTGAGCTGAGAAAACGCGTTTGCTGCGTTCTTAGAGCTGTACGAGCTCAGGAAAGTGGTTTTCTCACACAACTAATGGATATTTATGTAAAACATTCAAAATAAGTTTGTAAACATTTTTAAACAGCAAAACCTTAAAAATAATAAACAAAAAAGTAGTTTTTTAAGATGTATGCCAAAATGCATGAATGTTGTGGAAATGATCATTCATTTGATTTTTTGCCTTGTTGAGCTGAGAAAACGCGTTTGCTGCGTTCTTAGAGCTGTACGAGCTCAGGAAAGTGGTTTTCTCACACAACTAATGGATATTTATGTAAAACATTCAAAATAAGTTTGTAAACATTTTTAAACAGCAAAACCTTAAAAATGATAAACAAAAAAGTAGTTTTTTAAGATGTATGCCAAAATGTATGAATGTTGTGGAAATGATCATTCATTTGATTTTTTTGCCTTGTTGAGCTGAGAAAACGCGTTTGTTGCGTTCTTAGAGCTGTACGAGCTCAGGAAAGTGGTCTTCTCACACAACTAATGGATATTTATGTAAAACATTCAAAATAAGTTTGTAAACATTTTTAAACAGCAAAATCTTAAAAATAATAAACAAAAAAGTTGTTTTTTAAGATGTATGCCAAAATGCATGAATGTTGTGGAAATGATCATTCATTAGATTTTCTGCCTTGTTGAGCTGAGAAAACGCGTTTGCTGCGTTCTTAGAGCTGTACGAGCTCAGGAAAGTGGTCTTCTCACACAACTAATGGATATTTATGTAAAACATTCAAAATAAGTTTGTAAACATTTTTAAACAGCAAAACCTTAAAAATAATAAACAAAAAAGTAGTTTTTTAAGATGTATGCCAAAATGCATGAATGTTGTGGAAATGATCATTCATTTGATTTTTTGCCTTGTTGAGCTGAGAAAACGCGTTTGCTGCGTTCTTAGAGCTGTACGAGCTCAGGAAAGTGGTTTTCTCACACAACTAATGGATATTTATGTAAAACATTCAAAATAAGTTTGTAAACATTTTTAAACAGCAAAATCTTAAAAATAATAAACAAAAAAGTTGTTTTTTAACATGTCATTCAAAAAACATGAATGTTGTGGAAATGATCATTCATTAGATTTTCTGCCTTGTTGAGCTGAGAAAACGCGTTTGCTGCGTTCTTAGAGCTGTACGAGCTCAGGAAAGTGGTCTTCTCACACAACTAATGGATATTTATGTAAAACATTCAAAATAAGTTTGTAAACATTTTTAAACAGCAAAACCTTAAAAATAATAAACAAAAAAGTAGTTTTTTAAGATGTATGCCAAAATGCATGAATGTTGTGGAAATGATCATTCATTTGATTTTTTGCCTTGTTGAGCTGAGAAAACGCGTTTGCTGCGTTCTTAGAGCTGTACGAGCTCAGGAAAGTGGTTTTCTCACACAACTAATGGATATTTATGTAAAACATTCAAAATAAGTTTGTAAACATTTTTAAACAGCAAAACCTTAAAAATAATAAACAAAAAAGTAGTTTTTTAAGATGTATGCCAAAATGCATGAATGTTGTGGAAATGATCATTCATTAGATTTTCTGCCTTGTTGAGCTGAGAAAACGCGTTTGCTGCGTTCTTAGAGCTGTACGAGCTCAGGAAAGTGGTCTTCTCACACAACTAATGGATATTTATGTAAAACATTCAAAATAAGTTTGTAAACATTTTTAAACAGCAAAACCTTAAAAATAATAAACAAAAAAGTAGCTTTTTAAGATGTATGCCAAAATGCATGAATGTTGTGGAAATGATCATTCATTTGATTTTTTGCCTTGTTGAGCTGAGAAAACGCGTTTGCTGCGTTCTTAGAGCTGTACGAGCTCAGGAAAGTGGTCTTCTCACACAACTAATGGATATTTATGTAAAACATTCAAAATAAGTTTGTAAACATTTTTAAACAGCAAAACCTTAAAAATAATAAACAAAAAAGTAGTTTTTTAAGATGTATGCCAAAATGCATGAATGTTGTGGAAATGATCATTCATTTGATTTTTTGCCTTGTTGAGCTGAGAAAACGCGTTTGCTGCGTTCTTAGAGCTGTACGAGCTCAGGAAAGTGGTTTTCTCACACAACTAATGGATATTTATGTAAAACATTCAAAATAAGTTTGTAAACATTTTTAAACAGCAAAACCTTAAAAATAATAAACAAAAAAGTAGTTTTTTAAGATGTATGCCAAAATGCATGAATGTTGTGGAAATGATCATTCATTAGATTTTCTGCCTTGTTGAGCTGAGAAAACGCGTTTGCTGCGTTCTTAGAGCTGTACGAGCTCAGGAAAGTGGTTTTCTCACACAACTAATGGATATTTATGTAAAACATTCAAAATAAGTTTGTAAACATTTTTAAACAGCAAAATCTTAAAAATAATAAACAAAAAAGTTGTTTTTTAACATGTCATTCAAAAAACATGAATGTTGTGGAAATGATCATTCATTAGATTTTCTGCCTTGTTGAGCTGAGAAAACACGTTTGCTGCGTTCTTAGAGCTGTACGAGCTCAGGAAAGTGGTTTTCTCACACAACTAATGGATATTTATGTAAAACATTCAAAATAAGTTTGTAAACATTTTTAAACAGCAAAATCTTAAAAATAATAAACAAAAAAGTTGTTTTTTAACATGTCATTCAAAAAACATGAATGTTGTGGAAATGATCATTCATTAGATTTTCTGCCTTGTTGAGCTGAGAAAACGCGTTTGCTGCGTTCTTAGAGCTGTACGAGCTCAGGAAAGTGGTCTTCTCACACAACTAATGGATATTTATGTAAAACATTCAAAATAAGTTTGTAAACATTTTTAAACAGCAAAACCTTAAAAATAATAAACAAAAAAGTAGTTTTTTAAGATGTATGCCAAAATGCATGAATGTTGTGGAAATGATCATTCATTAGATTTTCTGCCTTGTTGAGCTGAGAAAACGCGTTTGCTGCGTTCTTAGAGCTGTACGAGCTCAGGAAAGTGGTCTTCTCACACAACTAATGGATATTTATGTAAAACATTCAAAATAAGTTTGTAAACATTTTTAAACAGCAAAACCTTAAAAATAATAAACAAAAAAGTAGTTTTTTAAGATGTATGCCAAAATGCATGAATGTTGTGGAAATGATCATTCATTTGATTTTTTGCCTTGTTGAGCTGAGAAAACGCGTTTGCTGCGTTCTTAGAGCTGTACGAGCTCAGGAAAGTGGTTTTCTCACACAACTAATGGATATTTATGTAAAACATACAAAATAAATTTGTAAACATTTTTAAACAGCAAAATCTTAAAAATAATAAACAAAAAAGTTGTTTTTTAACGTCATTCAAAAAACATGAATGTTGTGGAAATGATCATTCATTAGATTTTCTGCCTTGTTGAGCTGAGAAAACACGTTTGCTGCGTTCTTAGAGCTGTACGAGCTCAGGAAAGTGGTTTTCTCACACAACTAATGGATATTTATGTAAAACATTCAAAATAAGTTTGTAAACATTTTTAAACAGCAAAATCTTAAAAATAATAAACAAAAAAGTTGTTTTTTAACATGTCATTCAAAAAACATGAATGTTGTGGAAATGATCATTCATTAGATTTTCTGCCTTGTTGAGCTGAGAAAACGCGTTTGCTGTGTTCTTAGAGCTGTACGAGCTCAGGAAAGTGGTTTTCTCACACAACTAATGGATATTTATGTAAAACATACAAAATAAATTTGTAAACATTTTTAAACAGCAAAATCTTAAAAATAATAAACAAAAAAGTTGTTTTTTAAGATGTATGCCAAAATGCATGAATGTTGTGGAAATGATCATTCATTTGATTTTTTGCCTTGTTGAGCTGAAAAAACGCGTTTGCTGCGTTCTTAGAGCTGTACGAGCTCAGGAAAGTGGTTTTCTCACACAACTAATGGATATTCATGTAAAACATTCAAAATAAGTTTGTAAACATTTTTAAACAGCAAAATCTTAAAAATAATAAACAAAAAAGTTGTTTTTTAACGTCATTCAAAAAACATGAATGTTGTGGAAATGATCATTCATTAGATTTTCTGCCTTGTTGAGCTGAGAAAACGCGTTTGCTGTGTTCTTAGAGCTGTACGAGCTCAGGAAAGTGGTTTTCTCACACAACTAATGGATATTTATGTAAAACATACAAAATAAATTTGTAAACATTTTTAAACAGCAAAATCTTAAAAATAATAAACAAAAAAGTAGTTTTTTAAGATGTATGCCAAAATGCATGAATGTTGTGGAAATGATCATTCATTTGATTTTTTGCCTTGTTGAGCTGAGAAAACGCGTTTGCTGCGTTCTTAGAGCTGTACGAGCTCAAGAAAGTGGTTTTCTCACACAACTAATGGATATTTATGTAAAACATTCAAAATAAGTTTGTAAACATTTTTAAACAGCAAAACCTTAAAAATAATAAACAAAAAAGTAGTTTTTTAAGATGTATGCCAAAATGCATGAATGTTGTGGAAATGATCATTCATTTGATTTTTTGCCTTGTTGAGCTGAGAAAACGCGTTTGCTGCGTTCTTAGAGCTGTACGAGCTCAGGAAAGTGGTTTTCTCACACAACTAATGGATATTTATGTAAAACATTCAAAATAAGTTTGTAAACATTTTTAAACAGCAAAATCTTAAAAATAATAAACAAAAAAGTTGTTTTTTAACGTCATTCAAAAAACATGAATGTTGTGGAAATGATCATTCATTAGATTTTCTGCCTTGTTGAGCTGAGAAAACGCGTTTGCTGTGTTCTTAGAGCTGTACGAGCTCAGGAAAGTGGTTTTCTCACACAACTAATGGATATTTATGTAAAACATACAAAATAAATTTGTAAACATTTTTAAACAGCAAAATCTTAAAAATAATAAACAAAAAAGTTGTTTTTTAACGTCATTCAAAAAACATGAATGTTGTGGAAATGATCATTCATTAGATTTTCTGCCTTGTTGAGCTGAGAAAACACGTTTGCTGCGTTCTTAGAGCTGTACGAGCTCAGGAAAGTGGTTTTCTCACACAACTAATGGATATTTATGTAAAACATTCAAAATAAGTTTGTAAACATTTTTAAACAGCAAAATCTTAAAAATAATAAACAAAAAAGTTGTTTTTTAACATGTCATTCAAAAAACATGAATGTTGTGGAAATGATCATTCATTAGATTTTCTGCCTTGTTGAGCTGAGAAAACGCGTTTGCTGTGTTCTTAGAGCTGTACGAGCTCAGGAAAGTGGTTTTCTCACACAACTAATGGATATTTATGTAAAACATACAAAATAAATTTGTAAACATTTTTAAACAGCAAAATCTTAAAAATAATAAACAAAAAAGTTGTTTTTTAAGATGTATGCCAAAATGCATGAATGTTGTGGAAATGATCATTCATTTGATTTTTTGCCTTGTTGAGCTGAGAAAACGCGTTTGCTGCGTTCTTAGAGCTGTACGAGCTCAGGAAAGTGGTTTTCTCACACAACTAATGGATATTTATGTAAAACATTCAAAATAAGTTTGTAAACATTTTTAAACAGCAAAACCTTAAAAATAATAAACAAAAAAGTAGTTTTTTAAGATGTATGCCAAAATGCATGAATGTTGTGGAAATGATCATTCATTTGATTTTTTGCCTTGTTGAGCTGAGAAAACGCGTTTGCTGCGTTCTTAGAGCTGTACGAGCTCAGGAAAGTGGTTTTCTCACACAACTAATGGATATTTATGTAAAACATTCAAAATAAGTTTGTAAACATTTTTAAACAGCAAAACCTTAAAAATAATAAACAAAAAAGTAGTTTTTTAAGATGTATGCCAAAATGCATGAATGTTGTGGAAATGATCATTCATTTGATTTTTTGCCTTGTTGAGCTGAGAAAACGCGTTTGCTGCGTTCTTAGAGCTGTACGAGCTCAGGAAAGTGGTTTTCTCACACAACTAATGGATATTTATGTAAAACATTCAAAATAAGTTTGTAAACATTTTTAAACAGCAAAACCTTAAAAATAATAAACAAAAAAGTAGTTTTTTAAGATGTATGCCAAAATGTATGAATGTTGTGGAAATGATCATTCATTTGATTTTTTTGCCTTGTTGAGCTGAGAAAACGCGTTTGTTGCGTTCTTAGAGCTGTACAAGCTCAGGAAAGTGGTCTTCTCACACAACTAATGGATATTTATGTAAAACATTCAAAATAAGTTTGTAAACATTTTTAAACAGCAAAATCTTAAAAATAATAAACAAAAAAGTTGTTTTTTAAGATGTATGCCAAAATGCATGAATGTTGTGGAAATGATCATTCATTAGATTTTCTGCCTTGTTGAGCTGAGAAAACGCGTTTGCTGCGTTCTTAGAGCTGTACGAGCTCAGGAAAGTGGTCTTCTCACACAACTAATGGATATTTATGTAAAACATTCAAAATAAGTTTGTAAACATTTTTAAACAGCAAAACCTTAAAAATAATAAACAAAAAAGTAGTTTTTTAAGATGTATGCCAAAATGCATGAATGTTGTGGAAATGATCATTCATTTGATTTTTTGCCTTGTTGAGCTGAGAAAACGCGTTTGCTGCGTTCTTAGAGCTGTACGAGCTCAGGAAAGTGGTTTTCTCACACAACTAATGGATATTTATGTAAAACATTCAAAATAAGTTTGTAAACATTTTTAAACAGCAAAACCTTAAAAATAATAAACAAAAAAGTTGTTTTTTAAGATGTATGCCAAAATGCATGAATGTTGTGGAAATGATCATTCATTAGATTTTCTGCCTTGTTGAGCTGAGAAAACGCGTTTGCTGCGTTCTTAGAGCTGTACGAGCTCAGGAAAGTGGTCTTCTCACACAACTAATGGATATTTATGTAAAACATTCAAAATAAGTTTGTAAACATTTTTAAACAGCAAAACCTTAAAAATAATAAACAAAAAAGTAGTTTTTTAAGATGTATGCCAAAATGCATGAATGTTGTGGAAATGATCATTCATTTGATTTTTTGCCTTGTTAAGCTGAGAAAACGCGTTTGCTGCGTTCTTAGAGCTGTACGAGCTCAGGAAAGTGGTTTTCTCACACAACTAATGGATATTTATGTAAAACATTCAAAATAAGTTTGTAAACATTTTTAAACAGCAAAATCTTAAAAATAATAAACAAAAAAGTTGTTTTTTAACGTCATTCAAAAAACATGAATGTTGTGGAAATGATCATTCATTTGATTTTTTGCCTTGTTGAGCTGAGAAAACGCGTTTGCTGCGTTCTTAGAGCTGTACGAGCTCAGGAAAGTGGTTTTCTCACACAACTAATGGATATTTATGTAAAACATTCAAAATAAGTTTGTAAACATTTTTAAACAGCAAAATCTTAAAAATAATAAACAAAAAAGTTGTTTTTTAACGTCATTCAAAAAACATGAATGTTGTGGAAATGATCATTCATTAGATTTTCTGCCTTGTTGAGCTGAGAAAACGCGTTTGCTGTGTTCTTAGAGCTGTACGAGCTCAGGAAAGTGGTTTTCTCACACAACTAATGGATATTTATGTAAAACATACAAAATAAATTTGTAAACATTTTTAAACAGCAAAATCTTAAAAATAATAAACAAAAAAGTTGTTTTTTAACGTCATTCAAAAAACATGAATGTTGTGGAAATGATCATTCATTAGATTTTCTGCCTTGTTGAGCTGAGAAAACACGTTTGCTGCGTTCTTAGAGCTGTACGAGCTCAGGAAAGTGGTTTTCTCACACAACTAATGGATATTTATGTAAAACATTCAAAATAAGTTTGTAAACATTTTTAAACAGCAAAATCTTAAAAATAATAAACAAAAAAGTAGTTTTTTAAGATGTATGCCAAAATGTATGAATGTTGTGGAAATGATCATTCATTTGATTTTTTTGCCTTGTTGAGCTGAGAAAACGCGTTTGTTGCGTTCTTAGAGCTGTACGAGCTCAGGAAAGTGGTCTTCTCACACAACTAATGGATATTTATGTAAAACATTCAAAATAAGTTTGTAAACATTTTTAAACAGCAAAATCTTAAAAATAATAAACAAAAAAGTTGTTTTTTAAGATGTATGCCAAAATGCATGAATGTTGTGGAAATGATCATTCATTAGATTTTCTGCCTTGTTGAGCTGAGAAAACGCGTTTGCTGCGTTCTTAGAGCTGTACGAGCTCAGGAAAGTGGTCTTCTCACACAACTAATGGATATTTATGTAAAACATTCAAAATAAGTTTGTAAACATTTTTAAACAGCAAAACCTTAAAAATAATAAACAAAAAAGTAGTTTTTTAAGATGTATGCCAAAATGCATGAATGTTGTGGAAATGATCATTCATTTGATTTTTTGCCTTGTTGAGCTGAGAAAACGCGTTTGCTGCGTTCTTAGAGCTGTACGAGCTCAGGAAAGTGGTTTTCTCACACAACTAATGGATATTTATGTAAAACATTCAAAATAAGTTTGTAAACATTTTTAAACAGCAAAACCTTAAAAATAATAAACAAAAAAGTAGTTTTTTAAGATGTATGCCAAAATGTATGAATGTTGTGGAAATGATCATTCATTTGATTTTTTTGCCTTGTTGAGCTGAGAAAACGCGTTTGTTGCGTTCTTAGAGCTGTACGAGCTCAGGAAAGTGGTCTTCTCACACAACTAATGGATATTTATGTAAAACATTCAAAATAAGTTTGTAAACATTTTTAAACAGCAAAACCTTAAAAATAATAAACAAAAAAGTAGTTTTTTAAGATGTATGCCAAAATGCATGAATGTTGTGGAAATGATCATTCATTTGATTTTTTGCCTTGTTAAGCTGAGAAAACGCGTTTGCTGCGTTCTTAGAGCTGTACGAGCTCAGGAAAGTGGTTTTCTCACACAACTAATGGATATTTATGTAAAACATTCAAAATAAGTTTGTAAACATTTTTAAACAGCAAAATCTTAAAAATAATAAACAAAAAAGTTGTTTTTTAACGTCATTCAAAAAACATGAATGTTGTGGAAATGATCATTCATTTGATTTTTTGCCTTGTTGAGCTGAGAAAACGCGTTTGCTGCGTTCTTAGAGCTGTACGAGCTCAGGAAAGTGGTTTTCTCACACAACTAATGGATATTTATGTAAAACATTCAAAATAAGTTTGTAAACATTTTTAAACAGCAAAATCTTAAAAATAATAAACAAAAAAGTTGTTTTTTAACGTCATTCAAAAAACATGAATGTTGTGGAAATGATCATTCATTAGATTTTCTGCCTTGTTGAGCTGAGAAAACGCGTTTGCTGTGTTCTTAGAGCTGTACGAGCTCAGGAAAGTGGTTTTCTCACACAACTAATGGATATTTATGTAAAACATACAAAATAAATTTGTAAACATTTTTAAACAGCAAAATCTTAAAAATAATAAACAAAAAAGTTGTTTTTTAACGTCATTCAAAAAACATGAATGTTGTGGAAATGATCATTCATTAGATTTTCTGCCTTGTTGAGCTGAGAAAACACGTTTGCTGCGTTCTTAGAGCTGTACGAGCTCAGGAAAGTGGTTTTCTCACACAACTAATGGATATTTATGTAAAACATTCAAAATAAGTTTGTAAACATTTTTAAACAGCAAAATCTTAAAAATAATAAACAAAAAAGTTGTTTTTTAACATGTCATTCAAAAAACATGAATGTTGTGGAAATGATCATTCATTAGATTTTCTGCCTTGTTGAGCTGAGAAAACGCGTTTGCTGTGTTCTTAGAGCTGTACGAGCTCAGGAAAGTGGTTTTCTCACACAACTAATGGATATTTATGTAAAACATACAAAATAAATTTGTAAACATTTTTAAACAGCAAAATCTTAAAAATAATAAACAAAAAAGTTGTTTTTTAAGATGTATGCCAAAATGCATGAATGTTGTGGAAATGATCATTCATTTGATTTTTTGCCTTGTTGAGCTGAGAAAACGCGTTTGCTGCGTTCTTAGAGCTGTACGAGCTCAGGAAAGTGGTTTTCTCACACAACTAATGGATATTCATGTAAAACATTCAAAATAAGTTTGTAAACATTTTTAAACAGCAAAATCTTAAAAATAATAAACAAAAAAGTTGTTTTTTAACGTCATTCAAAAAACATGAATGTTGTGGAAATGATCATTCATTAGATTTTCTGCCTTGTTGAGCTGAGAAAACGCGTTTGCTGTGTTCTTAGAGCTGTACGAGCTCAGGAAAGTGGTTTTCTCACACAACTAATGGATATTTATGTAAAACATACAAAATAAATTTGTAAACATTTTTAAACAGCAAAATCTTAAAAATAATAAACAAAAAAGTTGTTTTTTAAGATGTATGCCAAAATGCATGAATGTTGTGGAAATGATCATTCATTTGATTTTTTGCCTTGTTGAGCTGAGAAAACGCGTTTGCTGCGTTCTTAGAGCTGTACGAGCTCAGGAAAGTGGTTTTCTCACACAACTAATGGATATTTATGTAAAACATTCAAAATAAGTTTGTAAACATTTTTAAACAGCAAAACCTTAAAAATAATAAACAAAAAAGTAGTTTTTTAAGATGTATGCCAAAATGCATGAATGTTGTGGAAATGATCATTCATTTGATTTTTTGCCTTGTTGACCTGAGAAAACGCGTTTGCTGCGTTCTTAGAGCTGTACGAGCTCAGGAAAGTGGTTTTCTCACACAACTAATGGATATTTATGTAAAACATTCAAAATAAGTTTGTAAACATTTTTAAACAGCAAAATCTTAAAAATAATAAACAAAAAAGTTGTTTTTTAACGTCATTCAAAAAACATGAATGTTGTGGAAATGATCATTCATTAGATTTTCTGCCTTGTTGAGCTGAGAAAACGCGTTTGCTGCGTTCTTAGAGCTGTACGAGCTCAGGAAAGTGGTCTTCTCACACAACTAATGGATATTTATGTAAAACATTCAAAATAAGTTTGTAAACATTTTTAAACAGCAAAACCTTAAAAATAATAAACAAAAAAGTAGTTTTTTAAGATGTATGCCAAAATGCATGAATGTTGTGGAAATGATCATTCATTTGATTTTTTGCCTTGTTGAGCTGAGAAAACGCGTTTGCTGCGTTCTTAGAGCTGTACGAGCTCAGGAAAGTGGTTTTCTCACACAACTAATGGATATTTATGTAAAACATTCAAAATAAGTTTGTAAACATTTTTAAACAGCAAAATCTTAAAAATAATAAACAAAAAAGTTGTTTTTTAACGTCATTCAAAAAACATGAATGTTGTGGAAATGATCATTCATTAGATTTTCTGCCTTGTTGAGCTGAGAAAACGCGTTTGCTGTGTTCTTAGAGCTGTACGAGCTCAGGAAAGTGGTTTTCTCACACAACTAATGGATATTTATGTAAAACATACAAAATAAATTTGTAAACATTTTTAAACAGCAAAATCTTAAAAATAATAAACAAAAAAGTTGTTTTTTAACGTCATTCAAAAAACATGAATGTTGTGGAAATGATCATTCATTAGATTTTCTGCCTTGTTGAGCTGAGAAAACACGTTTGCTGCGTTCTTAGAGCTGTACGAGCTCAGGAAAGTGGTTTTCTCACACAACTAATGGATATTTATGTAAAACATTCAAAATAAGTTTGTAAACATTTTTAAACAGCAAAATCTTAAAAATAATAAACAAAAAAGTTGTTTTTTAACATGTCATTCAAAAAACATGAATGTTGTGGAAATGATCATTCATTAGATTTTCTGCCTTGTTGAGCTGAGAAAACGCGTTTGCTGTGTTCTTAGAGCTGTACGAGCTCAGGAAAGTGGTTTTCTCACACAACTAATGGATATTTATGTAAAACATACAAAATAAATTTGTAAACATTTTTAAACAGCAAAATCTTAAAAATAATAAACAAAAAAGTTGTTTTTTAAGATGTATGCCAAAATGCATGAATGTTGTGGAAATGATCATTCATTTGATTTTTTGCCTTGTTGAGCTGAGAAAACGCGTTTGCTGCGTTCTTAGAGCTGTACGAGCTCAGGAAAGTGGTTTTCTCACACAACTAATGGATATTCATGTAAAACATTCAAAATAAGTTTGTAAACATTTTTAAACAGCAAAATCTTAAAAATAATAAACAAAAAAGTTGTTTTTTAACGTCATTCAAAAAACATGAATGTTGTGGAAATGATCATTCATTAGATTTTCTGCCTTGTTGAGCTGAGAAAACGCGTTTGCTGTGTTCTTAGAGCTGTACGAGCTCAGGAAAGTGGTTTTCTCACACAACTAATGGATATTTATGTAAAACATACAAAATAAATTTGTAAACATTTTTAAACAGCAAAATCTTAAAAATAATAAACAAAAAAGTTGTTTTTTAAGATGTATGCCAAAATGCATGAATGTTGTGGAAATGATCATTCATTTGATTTTTTGCCTTGTTGAGCTGAGAAAACGCGTTTGCTGCGTTCTTAGAGCTGTACGAGCTCAGGAAAGTGGTTTTCTCACACAACTAATGGATATTTATGTAAAACATTCAAAATAAGTTTGTAAACATTTTTAAACAGCAAAACCTTAAAAATAATAAACAAAAAAGTAGTTTTTTAAGATGTATGCCAAAATGCATGAATGTTGTGGAAATGATCATTCATTTGATTTTTTGCCTTGTTGAGCTGAGAAAACGCGTTTGCTGCGTTCTTAGAGCTGTACGAGCTCAGGAAAGTGGTTTTCTCACACAACTAATGGATATTTATGTAAAACATTCAAAATAAGTTTGTAAACATTTTTAAACAGCAAAACCTTAAAAATAATAAACAAAAAAGTAGTTTTTTAAGATGTATGCCAAAATGCATGAATGTTGTGGAAATGATCATTCATTTGATTTTTTGCCTTGTTGAGCTGAGAAAACGCGTTTGCTGCGTTCTTAGAGCTGTACGAGCTCAGGAAAGTGGTTTTCTCACACAACTAATGGATATTTATGTAAAACATTCAAAATAAGTTTGTAAACATTTTTAAACAGCAAAACCTTAAAAATAATAAACAAAAAAGTAGTTTTTTAAGATGTATGCCAAAATGCATGAATGTTGTGGAAATGATCATTCATTTGATTTTTTGCCTTGTTGAGCTGAGAAAACGCGTTTGCTGCGTTCTTAGAGCTGTACGAGCTCAGGAAAGTGGTTTTCTCACACAACTAATGGATATTTATGTAAAACATTCAAAATAAGTTTGTAAACATTTTTAAACAGCAAAACCTTAAAAATAATAAACAAAAAAGTTGTTTTTTAAGATGTATGCCAAAATGCATGAATGTTGTGGAAATGATCATTCATTAGATTTTCTGCCTTGTTGAGCTGAGAAAACGCGCTTGCTGCGTTCTTAGAGCTGTACGAGCTCAGGAAAGTGGTTTTCTCACACAACTAATGGATATTTATGTAAAACATTCAAAATAAGTTTGTAAACATTTTTAAACAGCAAAACCTTAAAAATAATAAACAAAAAAGTAGTTTTTTAAGATGTATGCCAAAATGCATGAATGTTGTGGAAATGATCATTCATTTGATTTTTTGCCTTGTTGAGCTGAGAAAACGCGTTTGCTGCGTTCTTAGAGCTGTACGAGCTCAGGAAAGTGGTTTTCGCACACAACTAATGGATATTTATGTAAAACATTCAAAATAAGTTTGTAAACATTTTTAAACAGCAAAACCTTAAAAATAATAAACAAAAAAGTAGTTTTTTAAGATGTATGCCAAAATGCATGAATGTTGTGGAAATGATCATTCATTTGATTTTTTGCCTTGTTGAGCTGAGAAAACGCGTTTGCTGCGTTCTTAGAGCTGTACGAGCTCAGGAAAGTGGTTTTCTCACACAACTAATGGATATTTATGTAAAACATTCAAAATAAGTTTGTAAACATTTTTAAACAGCAAAACCTTAAAAATAATAAACAAAAAAGTAGTTTTTTAAGATGTATGCCAAAATGCATGAATGTTGTGGAAATGATCATTCATTAGATTTTCTGCCTTGTTGAGCTGAGAAAACGCGTTTGCTGCGTTCTTAGAGCTGTACGAGCTCAGGAAAGTGGTCTTCTCACACAACTAATGGATATTTATGTAAAACATTCAAAATAAGTTTGTAAACATTTTTAAACAGCAAAACCTTAAAAATAATAAACAAAAAAGTAGTTTTTTAAGATGTATGCCAAAATGCATGAATGTTGTGGAAATGATCATTCATTTGATTTTTTGCCTTGTTGAGCTGAGAAAACGCGTTTGCTGCGTTCTTAGAGCTGTACGAGCTCAGGAAAGTGGTTTTCTCACACAACTAATGGATATTTATGTAAAACATTCAAAATAAGTTTGTAAACATTTTTAAACAGCAAAATCTTAAAAATAATAAACAAAAAAGTTGTTTTTTAACGTCATTCAAAAAACATGAATGTTGTGGAAATGATCATTCATTAGATTTTCTGCCTTGTTGAGCTGAGAAAACGCGTTTGCTGTGTTCTTAGAGCTGTACGAGCTCAGGAAAGTGGTTTTCTCACACAACTAATGGATATTTATGTAAAACATACAAAATAAATTTGTAAACATTTTTAAACAGCAAAATCTTAAAAATAATAAACAAAAAAGTTGTTTTTTAACGTCATTCAAAAAACATGAATGTTGTGGAAATGATCATTCATTAGATTTTCTGCCTTGTTGAGCTGAGAAAACACGTTTGCTGCGTTCTTAGAGCTGTACGAGCTCAGGAAAGTGGTTTTCTCACACAACTAATGGATATTTATGTAAAACATTCAAAATAAGTTTGTAAACATTTTTAAACAGCAAAACCTTAAAAATAATAAACAAAAAAGTTGTTTTTTAAGATGTATGCCAAAATGCATGAATGTTGTGGAAATGATCATTCATTAGATTTTCTGCCTTGTTGAGCTGAGAAAACGCGTTTGCTGCGTTCTTAGAGCTGTACGAGCTCAGGAAAGTGGTCTTCTCACACAACTAATGGATATTTATGTAAAACATTCAAAATAAGTTTGTAAACATTTTTAAACAGCAAAACCTTAAAAATAATAAACAAAAAAGTAGTTTTTTAAGATGTATGCCAAAATGCATGAATGTTGTGGAAATGATCATTCATTTGATTTTTTGCCTTGTTGAGCTGAGAAAACGCGTTTGCTGCGTTCTTAGAGCTGTACGAGCTCAGGAAAGTGGTTTTCTCACACAACTAATGGATATTTATGTAAAACATTCAAAATAAGTTTGTAAACATTTTTAAACAGCAAAATCTTAAAAATAATAAACAAAAAAGTTGTTTTTTAACGTCATTCAAAAAACATGAATGTTGTGGAAATGATCAGTCATTAGATTTTCTGCCTTGTTGAGCTGAGAAAACGCGTTTGCTGTGTTCTTAGAGCTGTACGAGCTCAGGAAAGTGGTTTTCTCACACAACTAATGGATATTTATGTAAAAGATACAAAATAAATTTGTAAACATTTTTAAACAGCAAAATCTTAAAAATAATAAACAAAAAAGTTGTTTTTTAAGATGTATGCCAAAATGCATGAATGTTGTGGAAATGATCATTCATTTGATTTTTTGCCTTGTTGAGCTGAGAAAACGCGTTTGCTGCGTTCTTAGAGCTGTACGAGCTCAGGAAAGTGGTTTTCGCACACAACTAATGGATATTTATGTAAAACATTCAAAATAAGTTTGTAAACATTTTTAAACAGCAAAACCTTAAAAATAATAAACAAAAAAGTAGTTTTTTAAGATGTATGCCAAAATGCATGAATGTTGTGGAAATGATCATTCATTTGATTTTTTGCCTTGTTGAGCTGAGAAAACGCGTTTGCTGCGTTCTTAGAGCTGTACGAGCTCAGGAAAGTGGTTTTCTCACACAACTAATGGATATTTATGTAAAACATTCAAAATAAGTTTGTAAACATTTTTAAACAGCAAAACCTTAAAAATAATAAACAAAAAAGTAGTTTTTTAAGATGTATGCCAAAATGCATGAATGTTGTGGAAATGATCATTCATTAGATTTTCTGCCTTGTTGAGCTGAGAAAACGCGTTTGCTGCGTTCTTAGAGCTGTACGAGCTCAGGAAAGTGGTCTTCTCACACAACTAATGGATATTTATGTAAAACATTCAAAATAAGTTTGTAAACATTTTTAAACAGCAAAACCTTAAAAATAATAAACAAAAAAGTAGTTTTTTAAGATGTATGCCAAAATGCATGAATGTTGTGGAAATGATCATTCATTTGATTTTTTGCCTTGTTGAGCTGAGAAAACGCGTTTGCTGCGTTCTTAGAGCTGTACGAGCTCAGGAAAGTGGTTTTCTCACACAACTAATGGATATTTATGTAAAACATTCAAAATAAGTTTGTAAACATTTTTAAACAGCAAAATCTTAAAAATAATAAACAAAAAAGTTGTTTTTTAACGTCATTCAAAAAACATGAATGTTGTGGAAATGATCATTCATTAGATTTTCTGCCTTGTTGAGCTGAGAAAACGCGTTTGCTGTGTTCTTAGAGCTGTACGAGCTCAGGAAAGTGGTTTTCTCACACAACTAATGGATATTTATGTAAAACATACAAAATAAATTTGTAAACATTTTTAAACAGCAAAATCTTAAAAATAATAAACAAAAAAGTTGTTTTTTAACGTCATTCAAAAAACATGAATGTTGTGGAAATGATCATTCATTAGATTTTCTGCCTTGTTGAGCTGAGAAAACACGTTTGCTGCGTTCTTAGAGCTGTACGAGCTCAGGAAAGTGGTTTTCTCACACAACTAATGGATATTTATGTAAAACATTCAAAATAAGTTTGTAAACATTTTTAAACAGCAAAATCTTAAAAATAATAAACAAAAAAGTTGTTTTTTAACATGTCATTCAAAAAACATGAATGTTGTGGAAATGATCATTCATTAGATTTTCTGCCTTGTTGAGCTGAGAAAACGCGTTTGCTGTGTTCTTAGAGCTGTACGAGCTCAGGAAAGTGGTTTTCTCACACAATTAATGGATATTTATGTAAAACATACAAAATAAATTTGTAAACATTTTTAAACAGCAAAATCTTAAAAATAATAAACAAAAAAGTTGTTTTTTAAGATGTATGCCAAAATGCATGAATGTTGTGGAAATGATCATTCATTTGATTTTTTGCCTTGTTGAGCTGAGAAAACGCGTTTGCTGCGTTCTTAGAGCTGTACGAGCTCAGGAAAGTGGTTTTCTCACACAACTAATGGATATTCATGTAAAACATTCAAAATAAGTTTGTAAACATTTTTAAACAGCAAAATCTTAAAAATAATAAACAAAAAAGTTGTTTTTTAACGTCATTCAAAAAACATGAATGTTGTGGAAATGATCATTCATTAGATTTTCTGCCTTGTTGAGCTGAGAAAACACGTTTGCTGCGTTCTTAGAGCTGTACGAGCTCAGGAAAGTGGTTTTCTCACACAACTAATGGATATTTATGTAAAACATTCAAAATAAGTTTGTAAACATTTTTAAACAGCAAAACCTTAAAAATAATAAACAAAAAAGTTGTTTTTTAAGATGTATGCCAAAATGCATGAATGTTGTGGAAATGATCATTCATTAGATTTTCTGCCTTGTTGAGCTGAGAAAACGCGTTTGCTGCGTTCTTAGAGCTGTACGAGCTCAGGAAAGTGGTCTTCTCACACAACTAATGGATATTTATGTAAAACATTCAAAATAAGTTTGTAAACATTTTTAAACAGCAAAACCTTAAAAATAATAAACAAAAAAGTAGTTTTTTAAGATGTATGCCAAAATGCATGAATGTTGTGGAAATGATCATTCATTTGATTTTTTGCCTTGTTGAGCTGAGAAAACGCGTTTGCTGCGTTCTTAGAGCTGTACGAGCTCAGGAAAGTGGTTTTCTCACACAACTAATGGATATTTATGTAAAACATTCAAAATAAGTTTGTAAACATTTTTAAACAGCAAAATCTTAAAAATAATAAACAAAAAAGTTGTTTTTTAACGTCATTCAAAAAACATGAATGTTGTGGAAATGATCAGTCATTAGATTTTCTGCCTTGTTGAGCTGAGAAAACGCGTTTGCTGTGTTCTTAGAGCTGTACGAGCTCAGGAAAGTGGTTTTCTCACACAACTAATGGATATTTATGTAAAAGATACAAAATAAATTTGTAAACATTTTTAAACAGCAAAATCTTAAAAATAATAAACAAAAAAGTTGTTTTTTAAGATGTATGCCAAAATGCATGAATGTTGTGGAAATGATCATTCATTTGATTTTTTGCCTTGTTGAGCTGAGAAAACGCGTTTGCTGCGTTCTTAGAGCTGTACGAGCTCAGGAAAGTGGTTTTCGCACACAACTAATGGATATTTATGTAAAACATTCAAAATAAGTTTGTAAACATTTTTAAACAGCAAAACCTTAAAAATAATAAACAAAAAAGTAGTTTTTTAAGATGTATGCCAAAATGCATGAATGTTGTGGAAATGATCATTCATTTGATTTTTTGCCTTGTTGAGCTGAGAAAACGCGTTTGCTGCGTTCTTAGAGCTGTACGAGCTCAGGAAAGTGGTTTTCTCACACAACTAATGGATATTTATGTAAAACATTCAAAATAAGTTTGTAAACATTTTTAAACAGCAAAACCTTAAAAATAATAAACAAAAAAGTAGTTTTTTAAGATGTATGCCAAAATGCATGAATGTTGTGGAAATGATCATTCATTAGATTTTCTGCCTTGTTGAGCTGAGAAAACGCGTTTGCTGCGTTCTTAGAGCTGTACGAGCTCAGGAAAGTGGTCTTCTCACACAACTAATGGATATTTATGTAAAACATTCAAAATAAGTTTGTAAACATTTTTAAACAGCAAAACCTTAAAAATAATAAACAAAAAAGTAGTTTTTTAAGATGTATGCCAAAATGCATGAATGTTGTGGAAATGATCATTCATTTGATTTTTTGCCTTGTTGAGCTGAGAAAACGCGTTTGCTGCGTTCTTAGAGCTGTACGAGCTCAGGAAAGTGGTTTTCTCACACAACTAATGGATATTTATGTAAAACATTCAAAATAAGTTTGTAAACATTTTTAAACAGCAAAATCTTAAAAATAATAAACAAAAAAGTTGTTTTTTAACGTCATTCAAAAAACATGAATGTTGTGGAAATGATCATTCATTAGATTTTCTGCCTTGTTGAGCTGAGAAAACGCGTTTGCTGTGTTCTTAGAGCTGTACGAGCTCAGGAAAGTGGTTTTCTCACACAACTAATGGATATTTATGTAAAACATACAAAATAAATTTGTAAACATTTTTAAACAGCAAAATCTTAAAAATAATAAACAAAAAAGTTGTTTTTTAACGTCATTTAAAAAACATGAATGTTGTGGAAATGATCATTCATTAGATTTTCTGCCTTGTTGAGCTGAGAAAACACGTTTGCTGCGTTCTTAGAGCTGTACGAGCTCAGGAAAGTGGTTTTCTCACACAACTAATGGATATTTATGTAAAACATTCAAAATAAGTTTGTAAACATTTTTAAACAGCAAAATCTTAAAAATAATAAACAAAAAAGTTGTTTTTTAACATGTCATTCAAAAAACATGAATGTTGTGGAAATGATCATTCATTAGATTTTCTGCCTTGTTGAGCTGAGAAAACGCGTTTGCTGTGTTCTTAGAGCTGTACGAGCTCAGGAAAGTGGTTTTCTCACACAATTAATGGATATTTATGTAAAACATACAAAATAAATTTGTAAACATTTTTAAACAGCAAAATCTTAAAAATAATAAACAAAAAAGTTGTTTTTTAAGATGTATGCCAAAATGCATGAATGTTGTGGAAATGATCATTCATTTGATTTTTTGCCTTGTTGAGCTGAGAAAACGCGTTTGCTGCGTTCTTAGAGCTGTACGAGCTCAGGAAAGTGGTTTTCTCACACAACTAATGGATATTCATGTAAAACATTCAAAATAAGTTTGTAAACATTTTTAAACAGCAAAATCTTAAAAATAATAAACAAAAAAGTTGTTTTTTAACGTCATTCAAAAAACATGAATGTTGTGGAAATGATCATTCATTAGATTTTCTGCCTTGTTGAGCTGAGAAAACGCGTTTGCTGTGTTCTTAGAGCTGTACGAGCTCAGGAAAGTGGTTTTCTCACACAACTAATGGATATTTATGTAAAACATACAAAATAAATTTGTAAACATTTTTAAACAGCAAAATCTTAAAAATAATAAACAAAAAAGTTGTTTTTTAACGTCATTCAAAAAACATGAATGTTGTGGAAATGATCATTCATTAGATTTTCTGCCTTGTTGAGCTGAGAAAACACGTTTGCTGCGTTCTTAGAGCTGTACGAGCTCAGGAAAGTGGTTTTCTCACACAACTAATGGATATTTATGTAAAACATTCAAAATAAGTTTGTAAACATTTTTAAACAGCAAAACCTTAAAAATAATAAACAAAAAAGTTGTTTTTTAAGATGTATGCCAAAATGCATGAATGTTGTGGAAATGATCATTCATTAGATTTTCTGCCTTGTTGAGCTGAGAAAACGCGCTTGCTGCGTTCTTAGAGCTGTACGAGCTCAGGAAAGTGGTTTTCTCACACAACTAATGGATATTTATGTAAAACATTCAAAATAAGTTTGTAAACATTTTTAAACAGCAAAACCTTAAAAATAATAAACAAAAAAGTAGTTTTTTAAGATGTATGCCAAAATGCATGAATGTTGTGGAAATGATCATTCATTTGATTTTTTGCCTTGTTGAGCTGAGAAAACGCGTTTGCTGCGTTCTTAGAGCTGTACGAGCTCAGGAAAGTGGTTTTCTCACACAACTAATGGATATTTATGTAAAACATTCAAAATAAGTTTGTAAACATTTTTAAACAGCAAAACCTTAAAAATAATAAACAAAAAAGTAGTTTTTTAAGATGTATGCCAAAATGCATGAATGTTGTGGAAATGATCATTCATTAGATTTTCTGCCTTGTTGAGCTGAGAAAACGCGTTTGCTGCGTTCTTAGAGCTGTTCGAGCTCAGGAAAGTGGTCTTCTCACACAACTAATGGATATTTATGTAAAACATACAAAATAAATTTGTAAACATTTTTAAACAGCAAAATCTTAAAAATAATAAACAAAAAAGTTGTTTTTTAAGATGTATGCCAAAATGCATGAATGTTGTGGAAATGATCATTCATTTGATTTTTTGCCTTGTTGAGCTGAGAAAACGCGTTTGCTGCGTTCTTAGAGCTGTACGAGCTCAGGAAAGTGGTTTTCTCACACAACTAATGGATATTTATGTAAAACATTCAAAATAAGTTTGTAAACATTTTTAAACAGCAAAATCTTAAAAATAATAAACAAAAAAGTTGTTTTTTAACGTTATTCAAAAAACATGAATGTTGTGGAAATGATCATTCATTAGATTTTCTGCCTTGTTGAGCTGAGAAAACGCGTTTGCTGTGTTCTTAGAGCTGTACGAGCTCAGGAAAGTGGTTTTCTCACACAACTAATGGTTATTTATGTAAAACATTCAAAATAAGTTTGTAAACATTTTTAAACAGCAAAACCTTAAAAATAATAAACAAAAAAGTAGTTTTTTAAGATGTATGCCAAAATGCATGAATGTTGTGGAAATGATCATTCATTAGATTTTCTGCCTTGTTGAGCTGAGAAAACGCGTTTGCTGCGTTCTTAGAGCTGTACGAGCTCAGGAAAATGGTCTTCTCACACAACTAATGGATATTTATGTAAAACATTCAAAATAAGTTTGTAAACATTTTTAAACAGCAAAACCTTAAAAATAATAAACAAAAAAGTAGTTTTTTAAGATGTATGCCAAAATGTATGAATGTTGTGGAAATGATCATTCATTTGATTTTTTTGCCTTGTTGAGCTGAGAAAACGCGTTTGTTGCGTTCTTAGAGCTGTACGAGCTCAGGAAAGTGGTTTTCTCACACAACTAATGGATATTTATGTAAAACATTCAAAATAAGTTTGTAAACATTTTTAAACAGCAAAATCTTAAAAATAATAAACAAAAAAGTTGTTTTTTAACATGTCATTCAAAAAACATGAATGTTGTGGAAATGATCATTCATTAGATTTTCTGCCTTGTTGAGCTGAGAAAACGCGTTTGCTGTGTTCTTAGAGCTGTACGAGCTCAGGAAAGTGGTCTTCTCACACAACTAATGGATATTTATGTAAAACATTCAAAATAAGTGTGTAAACATTTTTAAACAGCAAAACCTTAAAAATAATAAACAAAAAAGTAGTTTTTTAAGATGTATGCCAAAATGCATGAATGTTGTGGAAATGATCATTCATTTGATTTTTTGCCTTGTTGAGCTGAGAAAACGCGTTTGCTGCGTTCTTAGAGCTGTACGAGCTCAGGAAAGTGGTCTTCTCACACAACTAATGGATATTTATGTAAAACATTCAAAATAAGTTTGTAAACATTTTTAAACAGCAAAACCTTAAAAATAATAAACAAAAAAGTAGTTTTTTAAGATGTATGCCAAAATGCATGAATGTTGTGGAAATGATCATTCATTAGATTTTCTGCCTTGTTGAGCTGAGAAAACACGTTTGCTGCGTTCTTAGAGCTGTACGAGCTCAGGAAAGTGGTTTTCTCACACAACTAATGGATATTTATGTAAAACATTCAAAATAAGTTTGTAAACATTTTTAAACAGCAAAATCTTAAAATTAATAAACCAAAAAGTTGTTTTTTAACATGTCATTCAAAAAACATGAATGTTGTGGAAATGATCATTCATTAGATTTTCTGCCTTGTTGAGCTGAGAAAACGCGTTTGCTGTGTTCTTAGAGCTGTACGAGCTCAGGAAAGTGGTTTTCTCACACAACTAATGGATATTTATGTAAAACATACAAAATAAATTTGTAAACATTTTTAAACAGCAAAATCTTAAAAATAATAAACAAAAAAGTTGTTTTTTAAGATGTATGCCAAAATGCATGAATGTTGTGGAAATGATCATTCATTTGATTTTTTGCCTTGTTGAGCTGAGAAAACGCGTTTGCTGCGTTCTTAGAGCTGTACGAGCTCAGGAAAGTGGTCTTCTCACACAACTAATGGATATTTATGTAAAACATTCAAAATAAGTTTGTAAACATTTTTAAACAGCAAAACCTTAAAAATAATAAACAAAAAAGTTGTTTTTTAAGATGTATGCCAAAATGCATGAATGTTGTGGAAATGATCATTCATTAGATTTTCTGCCTTGTTGAGCTGAGAAAACACGTTTGCTGCGTTCTTAGAGCTGTACGAGCTCAGGAAAGTGGTTTTCTCACACAACTAATGGATATTTATGTAAAACATTCAAAATAAGTTTGTAAACATTTTTAAACAGCAAAATCTTAAAAATAATAAACCAAAAAGTAGTTTTTTAACATGTCATTCAAAAAACATGAATGTTGTGGAAATGATCATTCATTAGATTTTCTGCCTTGTTGAGCTGAGAAAACGCGTTTGCTGTGTTCTTAGAGCTGTACGAGCTCAGGAAAGTGGTTTTCTCACACAACTAATGGATATTTATGTAAAACATACAAAATAAATTTGTAAACATTTTTAAACAGCAAAATCTTAAAAATAATAAACAAAAAAGTTGTTTTTTAAGATGTATGCCAAAATGCATGAATGTTGTGGAAATGATCATTCATTTGATTTTTTGCCTTGTTGAGCTGAGAAAACGCGTTTGCTGCGTTCTTAGAGCTGTACGAGCTCAGGAAAGTGGTCTTCTCACACAACTAATGGATATTTATGTAAAACATTTAAAATAAGTTTGTAAACATTTTTAAACAGCAAAACCTTAAAAATAATAAACAAAAAAGTAGTTTTTTAAGATGTATGCCAAAATGCATGAATGTTGTGGAAATGATCATTCATTAGATTTTCTGCCTTGTTGAGCTGAGAAAACGCGTTTGCTGCGTTCTTAGAGCTGTACGAGCTCAGGAAAGTGGTCTTCTCACACAACTAATGGATATTTATGTAAAACATTCAAAATAAGTTTGTAAACATTTTTAAACAGCAAAACCTTAAAAATAATAAACAAAAAAGTAGCTTTTTAAGATGTATGCCAAAATGCATGAATGTTGTGGAAATGATCATTCATTTGATTTTTTGCCTTGTTGAGCTGAGAAAACGCGTTTGCTGCGTTCTTAGAGCTGTACGAGCTCAGGAAAGTGGTTTTCTCACACAACTAATGGATATTTATGTAAAACATTCAAAATAAGTTTGTAAACATTTTTAAACAGCAAAATCTTAAAAATAATAAACAAAAAAGTTGTTTTTTAACATGTCATTCAAAAAACATGAATGTTGTGGAAATGATCATTCATTAGATTTTCTGCCTTGTTGAGCTGAGAAAACGCGTTTGCTGTGTTCTTAGAGCTGTACGAGCTCAGGAAAGTGGTCTTCTCACACAACTAATGGATATTTATGTAAAACATTCAAAATAAGTTTGTAAACATTTTTAAACAGCAAAACCTTAAAAATAATAAACAAAAAAGTAGTTTTTTAAGATGTATGCCAAAATGCATGAATGTTGTGGAAATTATCATTCATTTGATTTTTTGCCTTGTTGAGCTGAGAAAACGCGTTTGCTGCGTTCTTAGAGCTGTACGAGCTCAGGAAAGTGGTCTTCTCACACAACTAATGGATATTTATGTAAAACATTCAAAATAAGTTTGTAAACATTTTTAAACAGCAAAACCTTAAAAATAATAAACAAAAAAGTAGTTTTTTAAGATGTATGCCAAAATGCATGAATGTTGTGGAAATGATCATTCATTAGATTTTCTGCCTTGTTGAGCTGAGAAAACGCGTTTGCTGCGTTCTTAGAGCTGTACGAGCTCAGGAAAGTGGTCTTCTCACACAACTAATGGATATTTATGTAAAACATTCAAAATAAGTTTGTAAACATTTTTAAACAGCAAAACCTTAAAAATAATAAACAAAAAAGTAGTTTTTTAAGATGTATGCCAAAATGCATGAATGTTGTGGAAATGATCATTCATTAGATTTTCTGCCTTGTTGAGCTGAGAAAACGCGTTTGCTGCGTTCTTAGAGCTGTACGAGCTCAGGAAAGTGGTCTTCTCACACAACTAATGGATATTTATGTAAAACATTCAAAATAAGTTTGTAAACATTTTTAAACAGCAAAATCTTAAAAATAATAAACAAAAAAGTTGTTTTTTAACATGCCATTCAAAAAACATGAATGTTGTGGAAATGATCATTCATTAGATTTTCTGGCTTGTTGAGCTGAGAAAACGCGTTTGCTGTGTTCTTAGAGCTGTACGAGCTCAGGAAAGTGGTCTTCTCACACAACTAATGGTTATTTATGTAAAACATTCAAAATAAGTTTGTAAACATTTTTAAACAGCAAAACCTTAAAAATAATAAACAAAAAAGTAGTTTTTTAAGATGTATGCCAAAATGCATGAATGTTGTGGAAATGATCATTCATTAGATTTTCTGCCTTGTTGAGCTGAGAAAACGCGTTTGCTGCGTTCTTAGAGCTGTACGAGCTCAGGAAAATGGTCTTCTCACACAACTAATGGATATTTATGTAAAACATTCAAAATAAGTTTGTAAACATTTTTAAACAGCAAAACCTTAAAAATAATAAACAAAAAAGTAGTTTTTTAAGATGTATGCCAAAATGTATGAATGTTGTGGAAATGATCATTCATTTGATTTTTTTGCCTTGTTGAGCTGAGAAAACGCGTTTGTTGCGTTCTTAGAGCTGTACGAGCTCAGGAAAGTGGTTTTCTCACACAACTAATGGATATTTATGTAAAACATTCAAAATAAGTTTGTAAACATTTTTAAACAGCAAAATCTTAAAAATAATAAACAAAAAAGTTGTTTTTTAACATGTCATTCAAAAAACATGAATGTTGTGGAAATGATCATTCATTAGATTTTCTGCCTTGTTGAGCTGAGAAAACGCGTTTGCTGTGTTCTTAGAGCTGTACGAGCTCAGGAAAGTGGTCTTCTCACACAACTAATGGATATTTATGTAAAACATTCAAAATAAGTTTGTAAACATTTTTAAACAGCAAAACCTTAAAAATAATAAACAAAAAAGTAGTTTTTTAAGATGTATGCCAAAATGCATGAATGTTGTGGAAATGATCATTCATTTGATTTTTTGCCTTGTTGAGCTGAGAAAACGCGTTTGCTGCGTTCTTAGAGCTGTACGAGCTCAGGAAAGTGGTCTTCTCACACAACTAATGGATATTTATGTAAAACATTCAAAATAAGTTTGTAAACATTTTTAAACAGCAAAACCTTAAAAATAATAAACAAAAAAGTAGTTTTTTAAGATGTATGCCAAAATGCATGAATGTTGTGGAAATGATCATTCATTAGATTTTCTGCCTTGTTGAGCTGAGAAAACGCGTTTGCTGCGTTCTTAGAGCTGTACGAGCTCAGGAAAGTGGTCTTCTCACACAACTAATGGATATTTATGTAAAACATTCAAAATAAGTTTGTAAACATTTTTAAACAGCAAAACCTTAAAAATAATAAACAAAAAAGTAGTTTTTTAAGATGTATGCCAAAATGCATGAATGTTGTGGAAATGATCATTCATTAGATTTTCTGCCTTGTTGAGCTGAGAAAACGCGTTTGCTGCGTTCTTAGAGCTGTACGAGCTCAGGAAAGTGGTCTTCTCACACAACTAATGGATATTTATGTAAAACATTCAAAATAAGTTTGTAAACATTTTTAAACAGCAAAATCTTAAAAATAATAAACAAAAAAGTTGTTTTTTAACATGCCATTCAAAAAACATGAATGTTGTGGAAATGATCATTCATTAGATTTTCTGGCTTGTTGAGCTGAGAAAACGCGTTTGCTGTGTTCTTAGAGCTGTACGAGCTCAGGAAAGTGGTCTTCTCACACAACTAATGGTTATTTATGTAAAACATTCAAAATAAGTTTGTAAACATTTTTAAACAGCAAAACCTTAAAAATAATAAACAAAAAAGTAGTTTTTTAAGATGTATGCCAAAATGCATGAATGTTGTGGAAATGATCATTCATTAGATTTTCTGCCTTGTTGAGCTGAGAAAACGCGTTTGCTGCGTTCTTAGAGCTGTACGAGCTCAGGAAAGTGGTCTTCTCACACAACTAATGGATATTTATGTAAAACATTCAAAATAAGTTTGTAAACATTTTTAAACAGCAAAACCTTAAAAATAATAAACAAAAAAGTAGTTTTTTAAGATGTATGCCAAAATGTATGAATGTTGTGGAAATGATCATTCATTTGATTTTTTTGCCTTGTTGAGCTGAGAAAACGCGTTTGTTGCGTTCTTAGAGCTGTACGAGCTCAGGAAAGTGGTTTTCTCACACAACTAATGGATATTTATGTAAAACATTCAAAATAAGTTTGTAAACATTTTTAAACAGCAAAACCTTAAAAATAATAAACAAAAAAGTAGTTTTTTAAGATGTATGCCAAAATGCATGAATGTTGTGGAAATGATCATTCATTAGATTTTCTGCCTTGTTGAGCTGAGAAAACGCGTTTGCTGCGTTCTTAGAGCTGTACGAGCTCAGGAAAGTGGTCTTCTCACACAACTAATGGATATTTATGTAAAACATTCAAAATAAGTTTGTAAACATTTTTAAACAGCAAAACCTTAAAAATAATAAACAAAAAAGTAGTTTTTTAAGATGTATGCCAAAATGCATGAATGTTGTGGAAATGATCATTCATTTGATTTTTTGCCTTGTTGAGCTGAGAAAACGCGTTTGCTGCGTTCTTAGAGCTGTACGAGCTCAGGAAAGTGGTTTTCTCACACAACTAATGGATATTTATGTAAAACATTCAAAATAAGTTTGTAAACATTTTTAAACAGCAAAACCTTAAAAATAATAAACAAAAAAGTAGTTTTTTAAGATGTATGCCAAAATGCATGAATGTTGTGGAAATGATCATTCATTAGATTTTCTGCCTTGTTGAGCTGAGAAAACGCGTTTGCTGCGTTCTTAGAGCTGTACGAGCTCAGGAAAGTGGTCTTCTCACACAACTAATGGATATTTATGTAAAACATTCAAAATAAGTTTGTAAACATTTTTAAACAGCAAAATCTTAAAAATAATAAACAAAAAAGTTGTTTTTTAAAATGCCATTCAAAAAACATGAATGTTGTGGAAATGATCATTCATTAGATTTTCTGCCTTGTTGAGCTGAGAAAACGCGTTTGCTGCGTTCTTAGAGCTGTACGAGCTCAGGAAAGTGGTCTTCTCACACAACTAATGGATATTTATGTAAAACATTCAAAATAAGTTTGTAAACATTTTTAAACAGCAAAACCTTAAAAATAATAAACAAAAAAGTAGTTTTTTAAGATGTATGCCAAAATGCATGAATGTTGTGGAAATGATCATTCATTTGATTTTTTGCCTTGTTGAGCTGAGAAAACGCGTTTGCTGCGTTCTTAGAGCTGTACGAGCTCAGGAAAGTGGTTTTCTCACACAACTAATGGATATTTATGTAAAACATTCAAAATAAGTTTGTAAACATTTTTAAACAGCAAAACCTTAAAAATAATAAACAAAAAAGTAGTTTTTTAAGATGTATGCCAAAATGCATGAATGTTGTGGAAATGATCATTCATTAGATTTTCTGCCTTGTTGAGCTGAGAAAACGCGTTTGCTGCGTTCTTAGAGCTGTACGAGCTCAGGAAAGTGGTCTTCTCACACAACTAATGGATATTTATGTAAAACATTCAAAATAAGTTTGTAAACATTTTTAAACAGCAAAACCTTAAAAATAATAAACAAAAAAGTAGTTTTTTAAGATGTATGCCAAAATGCATGAATGTTGTGGAAATGATCATTCATTAGATTTTCTGCCTTGTTGAGCTGAGAAAACGCGTTTGCTGCGTTCTTAGAGCTGTACGAGCTCAGGAAAGTGGTCTTCTCACACAACTAATGGATATTTATGTAAAACATTCAAAATAAGTTTGTAAACATTTTTAAACAGCAAAACCTTAAAAATAATAAACAAAAAAGTAGTTTTTTAAGATGTATGCCAAAATGTATGAATGTTGTGGAAATGATCATTCATTTGATTTTTTTGCCTTGTTGAGCTGAGAAAACGCGTTTGTTGCGTTCTTAGAGCTGTACGAGCTCAGGAAAGTGGTTTTCTCACACAACTAATGGATATTTATGTAAAACATTCAAAATAAGTTTGTAAACATTTTTAAACAGCAAAACCTTAAAAATAATAAACAAAAAAGTAGTTTTTTAAGATGTATGCCAAAATGCATGAATGTTGTGGAAATGATCATTCATTAGATTTTCTGCCTTGTTGAGCTGAGAAAACGCGTTTGCTGCGTTCTTAGAGCTGTACGAGCTCAGGAAAGTGGTCTTCTCACACAACTAATGGATATTTATGTAAAACATTCAAAATAAGTTTGTAAACATTTTTAAACAGCAAAACCTTAAAAATAATAAACAAAAAAGTAGTTTTTTAAGATGTATGCCAAAATGCATGAATGTTGTGGAAATGATCATTCATTTGATTTTTTGCCTTGTTGAGCTGAGAAAACGCGTTTGCTGCGTTCTTAGAGCTGTACGAGCTCAGGAAAGTGGTTTTCTCACACAACTAATGGATATTTATGTAAAACATTCAAAATAAGTTTGTAAACATTTTTAAACAGCAAAACCTTAAAAATAATAAACAAAAAAGTAGTTTTTTAAGATGTATGCCAAAATGCATGAATGTTGTGGAAATGATCATTCATTAGATTTTCTGCCTTGTTGAGCTGAGAAAACGCGTTTGCTGCGTTCTTAGAGCTGTACGAGCTCAGGAAAGTGGTCTTCTCACACAACTAATGGATATTTATGTAAAACATTCAAAATAAGTTTGTAAACATTTTTAAACAGCAAAATCTTAAAAATAATAAACAAAAAAGTTGTTTTTTAAAATGCCATTCAAAAAACATGAATGTTGTGGAAATGATCATTCATTAGATTTTCTGCCTTGTTGAGCTGAGAAAACGCGTTTGCTGCGTTCTTAGAGCTGTACGAGCTCAGGAAAGTGGTCTTCTCACACAACTAATGGATATTTATGTAAAACATTCAAAATAAGTTTGTAAACATTTTTAAACAGCAAAACCTTAAAAATAATAAACAAAAAAGTAGTTTTTTAAGATGTATGCCAAAATGCATGAATGTTGTGGAAATGATCATTCATTTGATTTTTTGCCTTGTTGAGCTGAGAAAACGCGTTTGCTGCGTTCTTAGAGCTGTACGAGCTCAGGAAAGTGGTTTTCTCACACAACTAATGGATATTTATGTAAAACATTCAAAATAAGTGTGTAAACATTTTTAAACAGCAAAACCTTAAAAATAATAAACAAAAAAGTAGTTTTTTAAGATGTATGCCAAAATGCATGAATGTTGTGGAAATGATCATTCATTAGATTTTCTGCCTTGTTGAGCTGAGAAAACGCGTTTGCTGCGTTCTTAGAGCTGTACGAGCTCAGGAAAGTGGTCTTCTCACACAACTAATGGATATTTATGTAAAACATTCAAAATAAGTTTGTAAACATTTTTAAACAGCAAAACCTTAAAAATAATAAACAAAAAAGTAGTTTTTTAAGATGTATGCCAAAATGCATGAATGTTGTGGAAATGATCATTCATTAGATTTTCTGCCTTGTTGAGCTGAGAAAACGCGTTTGCTGCGTTCTTAGAGCTGTACGAGCTCAGGAAAGTGGTCTTCTCACACAACTAATGGATATTTATGTAAAACATTCAAAATAAGTTTGTAAACATTTTTAAACAGCAAAACCTTAAAAATAATAAACAAAAAAGTAGTTTTTTAAGATGTATGCCAAAATGTATGAATGTTGTGGAAATGATCATTCATTTGATTTTTTTGCCTTGTTGAGCTGAGAAAACGCGTTTGTTGCGTTCTTAGAGCTGTACGAGCTCAGGAAAGTGGTCTTCTCACACAACTAATGGATATTTATGTAAAACATACAAAATAAATTAATAAACATTTTTAAACAGCAAAATCTTAAAAATAATAAACAAAAAAGTAGTTTTTTAAGATGTATGCCAAAATGCATGAATGTTGTGGAAATGATCATTCATTTGATTTTTTGCCTTGTTGAGCTGAGAAAACGCGTTTGCTGCGTTCTTAGAGCTGTACGAGCTCAGGAAAGTGGTTTTCTCACACAACTAATGGATATTTATGTAAAACATTCAAAATAAGTTTGTAAACATTTTTAAACAGCAAAATCTTAAAAATAATAAACAAAAAAGTTGTTTTTTAACATGTCATTCAAAAAACATGAATGTTGTGGAAATGATCATTCATTAGATTTTCTGCCTTGTTGAGCTGAGAAAACGCGTTTGCTGTGTTCTTAGAGCTGTACGAGCTCAGGAAAGTGGTCTTCTCACACAACTAATGGATATTTATGTAAAACATTCAAAATAAGTTTGTAAACATTTTTAAACAGCAAAACCTTAAAAATAATAAACAAAAAAGTAGTTTTTTAAGATGTATGCCAAAATGCATGAATGTTGTGGAAATGATCATTCATTAGATTTTCTGCCTTGTTGAGCTGAGAAAACGCGTTTGCTGTGTTCTTAGAGCTGTACGAGCTCAGGAAAGTGGTCTTCTCACACAACTAATGGATATTTATGTAAAACATTCAAAATAAGTTTGTAAACATTTTTAAACAGCAAAACCTTAAAAATAATAAACAAAAAAGTAGTTTTTTAAGATGTATGCCAAAATGCATGAATGTTGTGGAAATGATCATTCATTAGATTTTCTGCCTTGTTGAGCTGAGAAAACGCGTTTGCTGCGTTCTTAGAGCTGTACGAGCTCAGGAAAGTGGTCTTCTCACACAACTAATGGATATTTATGTAAAACATTCAAAATAAGTTTGTAAACATTTTTAAACAGCAAAACCTTAAAAATAATAAACAAAAAAGTAGTTTTTTAAGATGTATGCCAAAATGCATGAATGTTGTGGAAATGATCATTCATTTGATTTTTTGCCTTGTTGAGCTGAGAAAACGCGTTTGCTGCGTTCTTAGAGCTGTACGAGCTCAGGAAAGTGGTTTTCTCACACAACTAATGGATATTTATGTAAAACATTCAAAATAAGTTTGTAAACATTTTTAAACAGCAAAACCTTAAAAATAATAAACAAAAAAGTAGTTTTTTAAGATGTATGCCAAAATGCATGAATGTTGTGGAAATGATCATTCATTTGATTTTTTTGCCTTGTTGAGCTGAGAAAACGCGTTTGTTGCGTTCTTAGAGCTGTACGAGCTCAGGAAAGTGGTTTTCTCACACAACTAATGGATATTTATGTAAAACATTCAAAATAAGTTTGTAAACATTTTTAAACAGCAAAACCTTAAAAATAATAAACAAAAAAGTAGTTTTTTAAGATGTATGCCAAAATGCATGAATGTTGTGGAAATGATCATTCATTAGATTTTCTGCCTTGTTGAGCTGAGAAAACACGTTTGCTGCGTTCTTAGAGCTGTACGAGCTCAGGAAAGTGGTTTTCTCACACAACTAATGGATATTTATGTAAAACATTCAAAATAAGTTTGTAAACATTTTTAAACAGCAAAACCTTAAAAATAATAAACAAAAAAGTAGTTTTTTAAGATGTATGCCAAAATGCATGAATGTTGTGGAAATGATCATTCATTAGATTTTCTGCCTTGTTGAGCTGAGAAAACGCGTTTTCTGCGTTCTTAGAGCTGTACGAGCTCAGGAAAGTGGTCTTCTCACACAACTAATGGATATTTATGTAAAACATTCAAAATAAGTTTGTAAACATTTTTAAACAGCAAAACCTTAAAAATAATAAACAAAAAAGTAGTTTTTTAAGATGTATGCCAAAATGCATGAATGTTGTGGAAATGATCATTCATTTGATTTTTTGCCTTGTTGAGCTGAGAAAACGCGTTTGCTGCGTTCTTAGAGCTGTACGAGCTCAGGAAAGTGGTTTTCTCACACAACTAATGGATATTTATGTAAAACATTCAAAATAAGTTTGTAAACATTTTTAAACAGCAAAACCTTAAAAATAATAAACAAAAAAGTAGTTTTTTAAGATGTATGCCAAAATGTATGAATGTTGTGGAAATGATCATTCATTTGATTTTTTTGCCTTGTTGAGCTGAGAAAACGCGTTTGTTGCGTTCTTAGAGCTGTACGAGCTCAGGAAAGTGGTCTTCTCACACAACTAATGGATATTTATGTAAAA
Source organism: Clarias gariepinus (assembly GCF_024256425.1). Classification (NCBI taxonomy): domain Eukaryota; kingdom Metazoa; phylum Chordata; class Actinopteri; order Siluriformes; family Clariidae; genus Clarias; species Clarias gariepinus. Next base: position 19,537,192 of record NC_071110.1, read on the forward strand.
CATACAAAATAAATTTGTAAACATTTTTAAACAGCAAAATCTTAAAAATAATAAACAAAAAAGTAGTTTTTTAAGATGTATGCCAAAATGCATGAATGTTGTGGAAATGATCATTCATTTGATTTTTTGCCTTGTTGAGCTGAGAAAACGCGTTTGCTGCGTTCTTAGAGCTGTACGAGCTCAGGAAAGTGGTTTTCTCACACAACTAATGGATATTTATGTAAAACATTCAAAATAAGTTTGTAAACATTTTTAAACAGCAAAATCTTAAAAATAATAAACAAAAAAGTTGTTTTTTAACATGTCATTCAAAAAACATGAATGTTGTAGAAATGATCATTCATTAGATTTTCTGCCTTGTTGAGCTGAGAAAACGCGTTTGCTGTGTTCTTAGAGCTGTACGAGCTCAGGAAAGTGGTCTTCTCACACAACTAATGGATATTTATGTAAAACATTCAAAATAAGTTTGTAAACATTTTTAAACAGCAAAACCTTAAAAATAATAAACAAAAAAGTAGTTTTTTAAGATGTATGCCAAAATGCATGAATGTTGTGGAAATGATCATTCATTAGATTTTCTGCCTTGTTGAGCTGAGAAAACGCGTTTGCTGCGTTCTTAGAGCTGTACGAGCTCAGGAAAGTGGTCTTCTCACACAACTAATGGATATTTATGTAAAACATTCAAAATAAGTTTGTAAACATTTTTAAACAGCAAAACCTTAAAAATAATAAACAAAAAAGTAGTTTTTTAAGATGTATGCCAAAATGCATGAATGTTGTGGAAATGATCATTCATTTGATTTTTTGCCTTGTTGAGCTGAGAAAACGCGTTTGCTGCGTTCTTAGAGCTGTACGAGCTCAGGAAAGTGGTTTTCTCACACAACTAATGGATATTTATGTAAAACATACAAAATAAGTTTGTAAACATTTTTAAACAGCAAAATCTTAAAAATAATGAACAAAAAAGTTGTTTTTTAACATGTCATTCAAAAAACATGAATGTTGTGGAAATTATCATTCATTTGATTTTTTGCCTTGTTGAGCTGAGAAAACGCGTTTGTTGCGTTCTTAGAGCTGTATGAGCTCAGGAAAGTGGTTTTCTCACACAACTAATGGATATTTATGTAAAACATACAAAATAAGTTTGTAAACATTTTTAAACAGCAAAATCTTAAAAATAATAAACAAAAAAGTTGTTTTTTAACATGTCATTCAAAAAACATGAATGTTGTGGAAATGATCATTCATTAGATTTTCTGCCTTGTTGAGCTGAGAAAACGCGTTTGCTGCGTTCTTAGAGCTGTACGAGCTCAGGAAAGTGGTTTTCGCACACAACTAATGGATATTTATGTAAAACATTCAAAATAAGTTTGTAAACATTTTTAAACAGCAAAATCTTAAAAATAATAAACAAAAAAGTAGTTTTTTAAGATGTATGCCAAAATGCATGAATGTTGTGGAAATGATCATTCATTAGATTTTCTGCCTTGTTGAGCTGAGAAAACGCGTTTGCTGCGTTCTTAGAGCTGTATGAGCTCAGGAAAGTGGTTTTTTCACACAACTAATGGATATTTATGTAAAACATTCAAAATAAGTTTGTAAACATTTTTAAACAGCAAAACCTTAAAAATAATAAACAAAAAAGTAGTTTTTTAAGAGGTATGCCAAAATGCATGAATGTTGTGGAAATTATCATTCATTAGATTTTCTGCCTTGTTGAGCTGAGAAAACGCGTTTGCTGCGTTCTTAGAGCTGTACGAGCTCAGGAAAGTGGTTTTCTCACACAACTAATGGATATTTATGTAAAACATTCAAAATAAGTTTGTAAACATTTTTAAACAGCAAAACCTTAAAAATAATAAACAAAAAAGTAGTTTTTTAAGATGTATGCCAAAATGCATGAATGTTGTGGAAATTATCATTCATTAGATTTTCTGCCTTGTTGAGCTGAGAAAACGCGTTTGCTGCGTTCTTAGAGCTGTACGAGCTCAGGAAAGTGGTTTTCTCACACAACTAATGGATATTTATGTAAAACATTCAAAATAAGTTTGTAAACATTTTTAAACAGCAAAACCTTAAAAATAATAAACAAAAAAGTAGTTTTTTAAGATGTATGCCAAAATGCATGAATGTTGTGGAAATGATCATTCATTTGATTTTTTGCCTTGTTGAGCTGAGAAAACGCGTTTGCTGCGTTCTTAGAGCTGTACGAGCTCAGGAAAGTGGTTTTCTCACACAACTAATGGATATTTATGTAAAACATACAAAATAAGTTTGTAAACATTTTTAAACAGCAAAATCTTAAAAATAATGAACAAAAAAGTTGTTTTTTAAGATGTATGCCAAAATGCATGAATGTTGTGGAAATGATCATTCATTAGATTTTCTGCCTTGTTGAGCTGAGAAAACGCGTTTGCTGCGTTCTTAGAGCTGTACGAGCTCAGGAAAGTGGTCTTCTCACACAACTAATGGATATTTATGTAAAACATTCAAAATAAGTTTGTAAACATTTTTAAACAGCAAAATCTTAAAAATAATAAACAAAAAAGTTGTTTTTTAAAATGCCATTCAAAAAACATGAATGTTGTGGAAATGATCATTCATTAGATTTTCTGCCTTGTTGAGCTGAGAAAACGCGTTTGCTGCGTTCTTAGAGCTGTACGAGCTCAGGAAAGTGGTCTTCTCACACAACTAATGGATATTTATGTAAAACATTCAAAATAAGTTTGTAAACATTTTTAAACAGCAAAACCTTAAAAATAATAAACAAAAAAGTAGTTTTTTAAGATGTATGCCAAAATGCATGAATGTTGTGGAAATGATCATTCATTAGATTTTCTGCCTTGTTGAGCTGAGAAAACGCGTTTGCTGCGTTCTTAGAGCTGTACGAGCTCAGGAAAGTGGTCTTCTCACACAACTAATGGATATTTATGTAAAACATTCAAAATAAGTTTGTAAACATTTTTAAACAGCAAAACCTTAAAAATAATAAACAAAAAAGTAGTTTTTTAAGATGTATGCCAAAATGTATGAATGTTGTGGAAATGATCATTCATTTGATTTTTTTGCCTTGTTGAGCTGAGAAAACGCGTTTGTTGCGTTCTTAGAGCTGTACGAGCTCAGGAAAGTGGTCTTCTCACACAACTAATGGATATTTATGTAAAACATACAAAATAAATTTGTAAACATTTTTAAACAGCAAAACCTTAAAAATAATAAACAAAAAAGTAGTTTTTTAAGATGTATGCCAAAATGCATGAATGTTGTGGAAATGATCATTCATTTGATTTTTTGCCTTGTTGAGCTGAGAAAACGCGTTTGCTGCGTTCTTAGAGCTGTACGAGCTCAGGAAAGTGGTTTTCTCACACAACTAATGGATATTTATGTAAAACATTCAAAATAAGTTTGTAAACATTTTTAAACAGCAAAACCTTAAAAATAATAAACAAAAAAGTAGTTTTTTAAGATGTATGCCAAAATGCATGAATGTTGTGGAAATGATCATTCATTAGATTTTCTGCCTTGTTGAGCTGAGAAAACGCGTTTGCTGCGTTCTTAGAGCTGTACGAGCTCAGGAAAGTGGTCTTCTCACACAACTAATGGATATTTATGTAAAACATTCGAAATAAGTTTGTAAACATTTTTAAACAGCAAAACCTTAAAAATAATAAACAAAAAAGTAGTTTTTTAAGATGTATGCCAAAATGCATGAATGTTGTGGAAATGATCATTCATTTGATTTTTTGCCTTGTTGAGCTGAGAAAACGCGTTTGCTGCGTTCTTAGAGCTGTACGAGCTCAGGAAAGTGGTTTTCTCACACAACTAATGGATATTTATGTAAAACATTCAAAATAAGTTTGTAAACATTTTTAAACAGCAAAACCTTAAAAATAATAAACAAAAAAGTAGTTTTTTAAGATGTATGCCAAAATGCATGAATGTTGTGGAAATGATCATTCATTAGATTTTCTGCCTTGTTGAGCTGAGAAAACGCGTTTGCTGCGTTCTTAGAGCTGTACGAGCTCAGGAAAGTGGTCTTCTCACACAACTAATGGATATTTATGTAAAACATTCAAAATAAGTTTGTAAACATTTTTAAACAGCAAAACCTTAAAAATAATAAACAAAAAAGTAGTTTTTTAAGATGTATGCCAAAATGCATGAATGTTGTGGAAATGATCATTCATTAGATTTTCTGCCTTGTTGAGCTGAGAAAACGCGTTTGCTGCGTTCTTAGAGCTGTACGAGCTCAGGAAAGTGGTCTTCTCACACAACTAATGGATATTTATGTAAAACATTCAAAATAAGTTTGTAAACATTTTTAAACAGCAAAACCTTAAAAATAATAAACAAAAAAGTAGTTTTTTAAGATGTATGCCAAAATGTATGAATGTTGTGGAAATGATCATTCATTTGATTTTTTTGCCTTGTTGAGCTGAGAAAACGCGTTTGTTGCGTTCTTAGAGCTGTACGAGCTCAGGAAAGTGGTCTTCTCACACAACTAATGGATATTTATGTAAAACATACAAAATAAATTTGTAAACATTTTTAAACAGCAAAATCTTAAAAATAATAAACAAAAAAGTAGTTTTTTAAGATGTATGCCAAAATGCATGAATGTTGTGGAAATGATCATTCATTTGATTTTTTGCCTTGTTGAGCTGAGAAAACGCGTTTGCTGCGTTCTTAGAGCTGTACGAGCTCAGGAAAGTGGTTTTCTCACACAACTAATGGATATTTATGTAAAACATTCAAAATAAGTTTGTAAACATTTTTAAACAGCAAAATCTTAAAAATAATAAACAAAAAAGTTGTTTTTTAACATGTCATTCAAAAAACATGAATGTTGTGGAAATGATCATTCATTAGATTTTCTGCCTTGTTGAGCTGAGAAAACGCGTTTGCTGTGTTCTTAGAGCTGTACGAGCTCAGGAAAGTGGTCTTCTCACACAACTAATGGATATTTATGTAAAACATTCAAAATAAGTTTGTAAACATTTTTAAACAGCAAAACCTTAAAAATAATAAACAAAAAAGTAGTTTTTGAAGATGTATGCCAAAATGCATGAATGTTGTGGAAATGATCATTCATTAGATTTTCTGCCTTGTTGAGCTGAGAAAACGCGTTTGCTGTGTTCTTAGAGCTGTACGAGCTCAGGAAAGTGGTCTTCTCACACAACTAATGGATATTTATGTAAAACATTCAAAATAAGTTTGTAAACATTTTTAAACAGCAAAACCTTAAAAATAATAAACAAAAAAGTAGTTTTTTAAGATGTATGCCAAAATGCATGAATGTTGTGGAAATGATCATTCATTTGATTTTTTGCCTTGTTGAGCTGAGAAAACGCGTTTGCTGCGTTCTTAGAGCTGTACGAGCTCAGGAAAGTGGTCTTCTCACACAACTAATGGATATTTATGTAAAACATTCAAAATAAGTTTGTAAACATTTTTAAACAGCAAAACCTTAAAAATAATAAACAAAAAAGTAGTTTTTTAAGATGTATGCCAAAATGCATGAATGTTGTGGAAATGATCATTCATTAGATTTTCTGCCTTGTTGAGCTGAGAAAACGCGTTTGCTGCGTTCTTAGAGCTGTACGAGCTCAGGAAAGTGGTCTTCTCACACAACTAATGGATATTTATGTAAAACATTCAAAATAAGTTTGTAAACATTTTTAAACAGCAAAACCTTAAAAATAATAAACAAAAAAGTAGTTTTTTAAGATGTATGCCAAAATGTATGAATGTTGTGGAAATGATCATTCATTTGATTTTTTTGCCTTGTTGAGCTGAGAAAACGCGTTTGTTGCGTTCTTAGAGCTGTACGAGCTCAGGAAAGTGGTCTTCTCACACAACTAATGGATATTTATGTAAAACATACAAAATAAATTTGTAAACATTTTTAAACAGCAAAATCTTAAAAATAATAAACAAAAAAGTAGTTTTTTAAGATGTATGCCAAAATGCATGAATGTTGTGGAAATGATCATTCATTTGATTTTTTGCCTTGTTGAGCTGAGAAAACGCGTTTGCTGCGTTCTTAGAGCTGTACGAGCTCAGGAAAGTGGTTTTCTCACACAACTAATGGATATTTATGTAAAACATTCAAAATAAGTTTGTAAACATTTTTAAACAGCAAAATCTTAAAAATAATAAACAAAAAAGTTGTTTTTTAACATGTCATTCAAAAAACATGAATGTTGTGGAAATGATCATTCATTAGATTTTCTGCCTTGTTGAGCTGAGAAAACGCGTTTGCTGTGTTCTTAGAGCTGTACGAGCTCAGGAAAGTGGTCTTCTCACACAACTAATGGATATTTATGTAAAACATTCAAAATAAGTTTGTAAACATTTTTAAACAGCAAAACCTTAAAAATAATAAACAAAAAAGTAGTTTTTTAAGATGTATGCCAAAATGCATGAATGTTGTGGAAATGATCATTCATTAGATTTTCTGCCTTGTTGAGCTGAGAAAACGCGTTTGCTGCGTTCTTAGAGCTGTACGAGCTCAGGAAAGTGGTCTTCTCACACAACTAATGGATATTTATGTAAAACATTCAAAATAAGTTTGTAAACATTTTTAAACAGCAAAACCTTAAAAATAATAAACAAAAAAGTAGTTTTTTAAGATGTATGCCAAAATGCATGAATGTTGTGGAAATGATCATTCATTTGATTTTTTGCCTTGTTGAGCTGAGAAAACGCGTTTGCTGCGTTCTTAGAGCTGTACGAGCTCAGGAAAGTGGTCTTCTCACACAACTAATGGATATTTATGTAAAACATTCAAAATAAGTTTGTAAACATTTTTAAACAGCAAAACCTTAAAAATAATAAACAAAAAAGTAGTTTTTTAAGATGTATGCCAAAATGCATGAATGTTGTGGAAATGATCATTCATTTGATTTTTTGCCTTGTTGAGCTGAGAAAACGCGTTTGCTGCGTTCTTAGAGCTGTACGAGCTCAGGAAAGTGGTTTTCTCACACAACTAATGGATATTTATGTAAAACATTCAAAATAAGTTTGTAAACATTTTTAAACAGCAAAACCTTAAAAATAATAAACAAAAAAGTAGTTTTTTAAGATGTATGCCAAAATGCATGAATGTTGTGGAAATGATCATTCATTAGATTTTCTGCCTTGTTGAGCTGAGAAAACACGTTTGCTGCGTTCTTAGAGCTGTACGAGCTCAGGAAAGTGGTTTTCTCACACAACTAATGGATATTTATGTAAAACATTCAAAATAAGTTTGTAAACATTTTTAAACAGCAAAACCTTAAAAATAATAAACAAAAAAGTAGTTTTTTAAGATGTATGCCAAAATGCATGAATGTTGTGGAAATGATCATTCATTAGATTTTCTGCCTTGTTGAGCTGAGAAAACGCGTTTTCTGCGTTCTTAGAGCTGTACGAGCTCAGGAAAGTGGTCTTCTCACACAACTAATGGATATTTATGTAAAACATTCAAAATAAGTTTGTAAACATTTTTAAACAGCAAAACCTTAAAAATAATAAACAAAAAAGTAGTTTTTTAAGATGTATGCCAAAATGCATGAATGTTGTGGAAATGATCATTCATTTGATTTTTTGCCTTGTTGAGCTGAGAAAACGCGTTTGCTGCGTTCTTAGAGCTGTACGAGCTCAGGAAAGTGGTTTTCTCACACAACTAATGGATATTTATGTAAAACATTCAAAATAAGTTTGTAAACATTTTTAAACAGCAAAACCTTAAAAATAATAAACAAAAAAGTAGTTTTTTAAGATGTATGCCAAAATGTATGAATGTTGTGGAAATGATCATTCATTTGATTTTTTTGCCTTGTTGAGCTGAGAAAACGCGTTTGTTGCGTTCTTAGAGCTGTACGAGCTCAGGAAAGTGGTCTTCTCACACAACTAATGGATATTTATGTAAAACATACAAAATAAATTTGTAAACATTTTTAAACAGCAAAATCTTAAAAATAATAAACAAAAAAGTAGTTTTTTAAGATGTATGCCAAAATGCATGAATGTTGTGGAAATGATCATTCATTTGATTTTTTGCCTTGTTGAGCTGAGAAAACGCGTTTGCTGCGTTCTTAGAGCTGTACGAGCTCAGGAAAGTGGTTTTCTCACACAACTAATGGATATTTATGTAAAACATTCAAAATAAGTTTGTAAACATTTTTAAACAGCAAAATCTTAAAAATAATAAACAAAAAAGTTGTTTTTTAACATGTCATTCAAAAAACATGAATGTTGTGGAAATGATCATTCATTAGATTTTCTGCCTTGTTGAGCTGAGAAAACGCGTTTCCTGTGTTCTTAGAGCTGTACGAGCTCAGGAAAGTGGTCTTCTCACACAACTAATGGATATTTATGTAAAACATTCAAAATAAGTTTGTAAACATTTTTAAACAGCAAAACCTTAAAAATAATAAACAAAAAAGTAGTTTTTTAAGATGTATGCCAAAATGCATGAATGTTGTGGAAATGATCATTCATTAGATTTTCTGCCTTGTTGAGCTGAGAAAACGCGTTTGCTGCGTTCTTAGAGCTGTACGAGCTCAGGAAAGTGGTCTTCTCACACAACTAATGGATATTTATGTAAAACATTCAAAATGAGTTTGTAAACATTTTTAAACAGCAAAACCTTAAAAATAATAAACAAAAAAGTAGTTTTTTAAGATGTATGCCAAAATGCATGAATGTTGTGGAAATGATCATTCATTTGATTTTTTGCCTTGTTGAGCTGAGAAAACGCGTTTGCTGCGTTCTTAGAGCTGTACGAGCTCAGGAAAGTGGTTTTCTCACACAACTAATGGATATTTATGTAAAACATACAAAATAAGTTTGTAAACATTTTTAAACAGCAAAATCTTAAAAATAATGAACAAAAAAGTTGTTTTTTAACATGTCATTCAAAAAACATGAATGTTGTGGAAATTATCATTCATTTGATTTTTTGCCTTGTTGAGCTGAGAAAACGCGTTTGTTGCGTTCTTAGAGCTGTACGAGCTCAGGAAAGTGGTTTTCTCACACAACTAATGGATATTTATGTAAAACATACAAAATAAGTTTGTAAACATTTTTAAACAGCAAAATCTTAAAAATAATAAACAAAAAAGTTGTTTTTTAACATGTCATTCAAAAAACATGAATGTTGTGGAAATGATCATTCATTAGATTTTCTGCCTTGTTGAGCTGAGAAAACGCGTTTGCTGCGTTCTTAGAGCTGTACGAGCTCAGGAAAGTGGTTTTCGCACACAACTAATGGATATTTATGTAAAACATTCAAAATAAGTTTGTAAACATTTTTAAACAGCAAAATCTTAAAAATAATAAACAAAAAAGTAGTTTTTTAAGATGTATGCCAAAATGCATGAATGTTGTGGAAATGATCATTCATTAGATTTTCTGCCTTGTTGAGCTGAGAAAACGCGTTTGCTGCGTTCTTAGAGCTGTATGAGCTCAGGAAAGTGGTTTTTTCACACAACTAATGGATATTTATGTAAAACATTCAAAATAAGTTTGTAAACATTTTTAAACAGCAAAACCTTAAAAATAATAAACAAAAAAGTAGTTTTTTAAGAGGTATGCCAAAATGCATGAATGTTGTGGAAATTATCATTCATTAGATTTTCTGCCTTGTTGAGCTGAGAAAACGCGTTTGCTGCGTTCTTAGAGCTGTACGAGCTCAGGAAAGTGGTTTTCTCACACAACTAATGGATATTTATGTAAAACATTCAAAATAAGTTTGTAAACATTTTTAAACAGCAAAACCTTAAAAATAATAAACAAAAAAGTAGTTTTTTAAGATGTATGCCAAAATGCATGAATGTTGTGGAAATTATCATTCATTAGATTTTCTGCCTTGTTGAGCTGAGAAAACGCGTTTGCTGCGTTCTTAGAGCTGTACGAGCTCAGGAAAGTGGTTTTCTCACACAACTAATGGATATTTATGTAAAACATTCAAAATAAGTTTGTAAACATTTTTAAACAGCAAAACCTTAAAAATAATAAACAAAAAAGTAGTTTTTTAAGATGTATGCCAAAATGCATGAATGTTGTGGAAATGATCATTCATTTGATTTTTTGCCTTGTTGAGCTGAGAAAACGCGTTTGCTGCGTTCTTAGAGCTGTACGAGCTCAGGAAAGTGGTTTTCTCACACAACTAATGGATATTTATGTAAAACATACAAAATAAGTTTGTAAACATTTTTAAACAGCAAAATCTTAAAAATAATGAACAAAAAAGTTGTTTTTTAACATGTCATTCAAAAAACATGAATGTTGTGGAAATGATCATTCATTTGATTTTTTGCCTTGTTGAGCTGAGAAAACGCGTTTGCTGCGTTCTTAGAGCTGTACGAGCTCAGGAAAGTGGTTTTCTCACAAAACTAATGGATATTTATGTAAAACATTCAAAATAAGTTTGTAAACATTTTTAAACAGCAAAATCTTAAAAATAATAAACAAAAAAGTAGTTTTTTAAGATGTATGCCAAAATGCATGAATGTTGTGGAAATGATCATTCATTTGATTTTTTGCCTTGTTGAGCTGAGAAAACGCGTTTGCTGCGTTCTTAGAGCTGTACGAGCTCAGGAAAGTGGTTTTCTCACACAACTAATGGATATTTATGTAAAACATTCAAAATAAGTTTGTAAACATTTTTAAACAGCAAAATCTTAAAAATAATAAACAAAAAAGTTGTTTTTTAACATGTCATTCAAAAAACATGAATGTTGTGGAAATGATCATTCATTAGATTTTCTGCCTTGTTGGGCTGAGAAAACGCGTTTGCTGTGTTCTTAGAGCTGTACGAGCTCAGGAAAGAGGTCTTCTCACACAACTAATGGATATTTATGTAAAACATTCAAAATAAGTTTGTAAACATTTTTAAACAGCAAAACCTTAAAAATAATAAACAAAAAAGTAGTTTTTTAAGATGTATGCCAAAATGCATGAATGTTGTGGAAATGATCATTCATTAGATTTTCTGCCTTGTTGAGCTGAGAAAACGCGTTTGCTGCGTTCTTAGAGCTGTACGAGCTCAGGAAAGTGGTCTTCTCACACAACTAATGGATATTTATGTAAAACATTCAAAATAAGTTTGTAAACATTTTTAAACAGCAAAACCTTAAAAATAATAAACAAAAAAGTAGTTTTTTAAGATGTATGCCAAAATGCATGAATGTTGTGGAAATGATCATTCATTTGATTTTTTGCCTTGTTGAGCTGAGAAAACGCGTTTGCTGCGTTCTTAGAGCTGTACGAGCTCAGGAAAGTGGTTTTCTCACACAACTAATGGATATTTATGTAAAACATACAAAATAAGTTTGTAAACATTTTTAAACAGCAAAATCTTAAAAATAATGAACAAAAAAGTTGTTTTTTAACATGTCATTCAAAAAACATGAATGTTGTGGAAATTATCATTCATTTGATTTTTTGCCTTGTTGAGCTGAGAAAACGCGTTTGTTGCGTTCTTAGAGCTGTACGAGCTCAGGAAAGTGGTTTTCTCACACAACTAATGGATATTTATGTAAAACATACAAAATAAGTTTGTAAACATTTTTAAACAGCAAAATCTTAAAAATAATAAACAAAAAAGTTGTTTTTTAACATGTCATTCAAAAAACATGAATGTTGTGGAAATGATCATTCATTAGATTTTCTGCCTTGTTGAGCTGAGAAAACGCGTTTGCTGCGTTCTTAGAGCTGTACGAGCTCAGGAAAGTGGTTTTCGCACACAACTAATGGATATTTATGTAAAACATTCAAAATAAGTTTGTAAACATTTTTAAACAGCAAAATCTTAAAAATAATAAACAAAAAAGTAGTTTTTTAAGATGTATGCCAAAATGCATGAATGTTGTGGAAATGATCATTCATTAGATTTTCTGCCTTGTTGAGCTGAGAAAACGCGCTTGCTGCGTTCTTAGAGCTGTACGAGCTCAGGAAAGTGGTTTTCTCACACAACTAATGGATATTTATGTAAAACATTCAAAATAAGTTTGTAAACATTTTTAAACAGCAAAACCTTAAAAATAATAAACAAAAAAGTAGTTTTTTAAGATGTATGCCAAAATGCATGAATGTTGTGGAAATTATCATTCATTAGATTTTCTGCCTTGTTGAGCTGAGAAAACGCGTTTGCTGCGTTCTTAGAGCTGTACGAGCTCAGGAAAGTGGTTTTCTCACACAACTAATGGATATTTATGTAAAACATTCAAAATAAGTTTGTAAACATTTTTAAACAGCAAAACCTTAAAAATAATAAACAAAAAAGTTGTTTTTTAAGATGTATGCCAAAATGCATGAATGTTGTGGAAATGATCATTCATTTGATTTTTTGCCTTGTTGAGCTGAGAAAACGCGTTTGCTGCGTTCTTAGAGCTGTACGAGCTCAGGAAAGTGGTTTTCTCACACAACTAATGGATATTTATGTAAAACATACAAAATAAGTTTGTAAACATTTTTAAACAGCAAAATCTTAAAAATAATGAACAAAAAAGTTGTTTTTTAACATGTCATTCAAAAAACATGAATGTTGTGGAAATGATCATTCATTTGATTTTTTGCCTTGTTGAGCTGAGAAAACGCGTTTGCTGCGTTCTTAGAGCTGTACGAGCTCAGGAAAGTGGTTTTCTCACACAACTAATGGATATTTATGTAAAACATTCAAAATAAGTTTGTAAACATTTTTAAACAGCAAAACCTTAAAAATAATAAACAAAAAAGTAGTTTTTTAACATGTATGCCAAAATGCATGAATGTTGTGGAAATAATCATTCATTTGACTTCTTGCCTTGTTGAGCTGAGAAAACGCGTTTGCTGCGTTCTTAGAGCTGTACGAGCTCAGGAAAGTGGTTTTCTCACACAACTAATGGATATTTATGTAAAACATACAAAATAAGTTTGTAAACATTTTTAAACAGCAAAATCTTAAAAATAATAAACAATAAAGTTGTTTTTTTATGATGTATGCCAAAATGCATGAATGTTGTGGAAATGATCATTCATTTGATTTTTTGCCTTGTTGAGCTGAGAAAACGCGTTTGTTGCGTTCTTAGAGCTGTACGAGCTCAGGAAAGTGGTTTTCTCACACAACTAATGGATATTTATGTAAAACATACAAAATAAGTTTGTAAACATTTTTAAACAGCAAAATCTTAAAAATAATGAACAAAAAAGTTGTTTTTTAACATGTCATTCAAAAAACATGAATGTTGTGGAAATTATCATTCATTTGATTTTTTGCCTTGTTGAGCTGAGAAAACGCGTTTGTTGCGTTCTTAGAGCTGTACGAGCTCAGGAAAGTGGTTTTCTCACACAACTAATGGATATTTATGTAAAACATACAAAATAAGTTTGTAAACATTTTTAAACAGCAAAATCTTAAAAATAATAAACAAAAAAGTTGTTTTTTAACATGTCATTCAAAAAACATGAATGTTGTGGAAATGATCATTCATTAGATTTTCTGCCTTGTTGAGCTGAGAAAACGCGTTTGCTGCGTTCTTAGAGCTGTACGAGCTCAGGAAAGTGGTTTTCGCACACAACTAATGGATATTTATGTAAAACATTCAAAATAAGTTTGTAAACATTTTTAAACAGCAAAATCTTAAAAATAATAAACAAAAAAGTAGTTTTTTAAGATGTATGCCAAAATGCATGAATGTTGTGGAAATGATCATTCATTAGATTTTCTGCCTTGTTGAGCTGAGAAAACGCGTTTGCTGCGTTCTTAGAGCTGTACGAGCTCAGGAAAGTGGTTTTCTCACACAACTAATGGATATTTATGTAAAACATTCAAAATAAGTTTGTAAACATTTTTAAACAGCAAAACCTTAAAAATAATAAACAAAAAAGTAGTTTTTTAAGATGTATGCCAAAATGCATGAATGTTGTGGAAATGATCATTCATTTGATTTTTTGCCTTGTTGAGCTGAGAAAACGCGTTTGCTGCGTTCTTAGAGCTGTACGAGCTCAGGAAAGTGGTTTTCTCACACAACTAATGGATATTTATGTAAAACATACAAAATAAGTTTGTAAACATTTTTAAACAGCAAAATCTTAAAAATAATGAACAAAAAAGTTGTTTTTTAACATGTCATTCAAAAAACATGAATGTTGTGGAAATGATCATTCATTTGATTTTTTGCCTTGTTGAGCTGAGAAAACGCGTTTGCTGCGTTCTTAGAGCTGTACGAGCTCAGGAAAGTGGTTTTCTCACAAAACTAATGGATATTTATGTAAAACATTCAAAATAAGTTTGTAAACATTTTTAAACAGCAAAACCTTAAAAATAATAAACAAAAAAGTAGTTTTTTAAGATGTATGCCAAAATGCATGAATGTTGTGGAAATAATCATTCATTTGACTTCTTGCCTTGTTGAGCTGAGAAAACGCGTTTGCTGCGTTCTTAGAGCTGTACGAGCTCAGGAAAATGGTTTTCTCACACAACTAATGGATATTTATGTAAAACATACAAAATAAGTTTGTAAACATTTTTAAACAGCAAAATCTTAAAAATAATAAACAATAAAGTTGTTTTTTTATGATGTATGCCAAAATGCATGAATGTTGTGGAAATGATCATTCATTTGATTTTTTGCCTTGTTGAGCTGAGAAAACGCGTTTGTTGCGTTCTTAGAGCTGTACGAGCTCAGGAAAGTGGTCTTCTCACACAACTAATGGATATTTATGTAAAACATTCAAAATAAGTTTGTAAACATTTTTAAACAGCAAAATCTTAAAAATAATGAACAAAAAAGTTGTTTTTTAACATGTCATTCAAAAAACATGAATGTTGTGGAAATGATCATTCATTAGATTTTCTGCCTTGTTGAGCTGAGAAAACGCGTTTGCTGCGTTCTTAGAGCTGTACGAGCTCAGGAAAGTGGTTTTCTCACACAACTAATGGATATTTATGTAAAACATACAAAATAAGTTTGTAAACATTTTTAAACAGCAAAATCTTAAAAATAATAAACAATAAAGTTGTTTTTTTATGATGTATGCCAAAATGCATGAATGTTGTGGAAATGATCATTCATTTGATTTTTTGCCTTGTTGAGCTGAGAAAACGCGTTTGCTGCGTTCTTAGAGCTGTACGAGCTCAGGAAAGTGGTTTTCTCACACAACTAATGGATATTTATGTAAAACATTCAAAATAAGTTTGTAAACATTTTTAAACAGCAAAACCTTAAAAATAATAAACAAAAAAGTAGTTTTTAAAGATGTATGCCAAAAATGCATGAATGTTGTGGAAATGATCATTCATTTGATTTTTTGCCTTGTTGAGCTGAGAAAACGCGTTTGTTGCGTTCTTAGAGCTGTATGAGCTCAGGAAAGTGGTCTTCTCACACAACTAATGGATATTTATGTAAAACATTCAAAATAAGTTTGTAAACAATTTTAAACAGCAAAATCTTAAAAATAATAAACAAAAAAGTTGTTTTTTAACATGTCATTCAAAAAACATGAATGTTGTGGAAATGATCATTCATTAGATTTTCTGCCTTGTTGAGCTGAGAAAACGCGTTTGCTGTGTTTTTAGAGCTGTACGAGCTCAGGAAAGTGGTTTTCTCACACAACTAATGGATATTTATGTAAAACATACAAAATAAGTTTGTAAACATTTTTAAACAGCAAAACCTTAAAAATAATAAACAAAAAAGTAGTTTTTTAAGATGTATGCCAAAATGCATGAATGTTGTGGAAATGATCATTCATTTGATTTTTTGCCTTGTTGAGCTGAGAAAACGCGTTTGCTGCGTTCTTAGAGCTGTACGAGCTCAGGAAAGTGGTTTTCGCACACAACTAATGGATATTTATGTAAAACATTCAAAATAAGTTTGTAAACATTTTTAAACAGCAAAATCTTAAAAATAATATACAAAAAAGTTGTTTTTTTAAGATGTATGCCAAAATGCATGAATGTTGTGGAAATGATCATTCATTTGATTTTTTGCCTTGTTGAGCTGAGAAAACGCGTTTGCTGCGTTCTTAGAGCTGTACGAGCTCAGGAAAGTGGTTCTCGCACACAACTAATGGTTATTTATGTAAAACATACAAAATAAGTTTGTAAACATTTTTAAACAGCAAAACCTTAAAAATAATAAACAAAAAAGTTGTTTTTTAACATGTCATTCAAAAAACATGAATGTTGTGGAAATGATCATTCATTAGATTTTCTGCCTTGTTGAGCTGAGAAAACGCGTTTGCTGCGTTCTTAGAGCTGTACGAGCTCAGGAAAGTGGTTTTCGCACACAACTAATGGATATTTATGTAAAACATTCAAAATAAGTTTGTAAACATTTTTAAACAGCAAAATCTTAAAAATAATAAACAAAAAAGTAGTTTTTTAAGATGTATGCCAAAATGCATGAATGTTGTGGAAATGATCATTCATTAGATTTTCTGCCTTGTTGAGCTGAGAAAACGCGTTTGCTGCGTTCTTAGAGCTGTACGAGCTCAGGAAAGTGGTTTTTTCACACAACTAATGGATATTTATGTAAAACATTCAAAATAAGTTTGTAAACATTTTTAAACAGCAAAACCTTAAAAATAATAAACCAAAAATAGTTTTTTAAGAGGTATGCCAAAATGCATGAATGTTGTGGAAATGATCATTCATTAGATTTTCTGCCTTGTTGAGCTGAGAAAACGCGTTTGCTGCGTTCTTAGAGCTGTACGAGCTCAGGAAAGTGGTTTTCTCACACAACTAATGGATATTTATGTAAAACATTCAAAATAAGTTTGTAAACATTTTTAAACAGCAAAACCTTAAAAATAATAAACAAAAAAGTAGTTTTTTAAGATGTATGCCAAAATGCATGAATGTTGTGGAAATTATCTTTCATTAGATTTTCTGCCTTGTTGAGCTGAGAAAACGCGTTTGCTGCGTTCTTAGAGCTGTACGAGCTCAGGAAAGTGGTTTTCTCACACAACTAATGGATATTTATGTAAAACATTCAAAATAAGTTTGTAAACATTTTTAAACAGCAAAATCTTAAAAATAATAAACAAAAAAGTAGTTTTTTAAGATGTATGCCAAAATGCATGAATGTTGTGGAAATGATCATTCATTTGATTTTTTGCCTTGTTGAGCTGAGAAAACGCGTTTGCTGCGTTCTTAGAGCTGTACGAGCTCAGGGAAGTGGTTTTCTCACAAAACTAATGGATATTTATGTAAAACATTCAAAATAAGTTTGTAAACATTTTTAAACAGCAAAACCTTAAAAATAATAAACAAAAAAGTAGTTTTTTAACATGTATGCCAAAATGCATGAATGTTGTGGAAATAATCATTCATTTGACTTCTTGCCTTGTTGAGCTGAGAAAACGCGTTTGCTGCGTTCTTAGAGCTGTACGAGCTCAGGAAAGTGGTTTTCTCACACAACTAATGGATATTTATGTAAAACATTCAAAATAAGTTTGTAAACATTTTTAAACAGCAAAACCTTAAAAATAATAAACAAAAAAGTAGTTTTTTAAGAGGTATGCCAAAATGCATGAATGTTGTGGAAATTATCATTCATTAGATTTTCTGCCTTGTTGAGCTGAGAAAACGCGTTTGCTGCGTTCTTAGAGCTGTACGAGCTCAGGAAAGTGGTTTTCTCACACAACTAATGGATATTTATGTAAAACATTCAAAATAAGTTTGTAAACATTTTTAAACAGCAAAACCTTAAAAATAATAAACAAAAAAGTAGTTTTTTAAGATGTATGCCAAAATGCATGAATGTTGTGGAAATTATCATTCATTAGATTTTCTGCCTTGTTGAGCTGAGAAAACGCGTTTGCTGCGTTCTTAGAGCTGTACGAGCTCAGGAAAGTGGTTTTCTCACACAACTAATGGATATTTATGTAAAACATTCAAAATAAGTTTGTAAACATTTTTAAACAGCAAAACCTTAAAAATAATAAACAAAAAAGTAGTTTTTTAAGATGTATGCCAAAATGCATGAATGTTGTGGAAATGATCATTCATTTGATTTTTTGCCTTGTTGAGCTGAGAAAACGCGTTTGCTGCGTTCTTAGAGCTGTACGAGCTCAGGAAAGTGGTTTTCTCACACAACTAATGGATATTTATGTAAAACATACAAAATAAGTTTGTAAACATTTTTAAACAGCAAAATCTTAAAAATAATGAACAAAAAAGTTTTTTTTTAACATGTCATTCAAAAAACATGAATGTTGTGGAAATGATCATTCATTTGATTTTTTGCCTTGTTGAGCTGAGAAAACGCGTTTGCTGCGTTCTTAGAGCTGTACGAGCTCAGGAAAGTGGTTTTCTCACAAAACTAATGGATATTTATGTAAAACATTCAAAATAAGTTTGTAAACATTTTTAAACAGCAAAACCTTAAAAATAATAAACAAAAAAGTAGTTTTTTAAGATGTATGCCAAAATGCATGAATGTTGTGGAAATAATCATTCATTTGATTTTTTGCCTTGTTGAGCTGAGAAAACGCGTTTGCTGCGTTCTTAGAGCTGTACGAGCTCAGGAAAGAGGTTTTCTCACACAACTAATGGATATTTATGTAAAACATACAAAATAAGTTTGTAAACATTTTTAAACAGCAAAATCTTAAAAATAATAAACAATAAAGTTGTTTTTTTATGATGTATGCCAAAATGCATGAATGTTGTGGAAATGATCATTCATTTGATTTTTTGCCTTGTTGAGCTGAGAAAACGCGTTTGCTGCGTTCTTAGAGCTGTACGAGCTCAGGAAAGTGGTTTTCTCACACAACTAATGGATATTTATGTAAAACATACAAAATAAGTTTGTAAACATTTTTAAACAGCAAAATCTTAAAAATAATGAACAAAAAAGTTTTTTTTTAACATGTCATTCAAAAAACATGAATGTTGTGGAAATAATCATTCATTTGATTTTTTGCCTTGTTGAGCTGAGAAAACGCGTTTGCTGCGTTCTTAGAGCTGTACGAGCTCAGGAAAGTGGTTTTCTCACAAAACTAATGGATATTTATGTAAAACATTCAAAATAAGTTTGTAAACATTTTTAAACAGCAAAACCTTAAAAATAATAAACAAAAAAGTAGTTTTTTAAAATGTATGCCAAAATGCATGAATGTTGTGGAAATGATCATTCATTTGATTTTTTGCCTTGTTGAGCTGAGAAAACGCGTTTGTTGCGTTCTTAGAGCTGTACGAGCTCAGGAAAGTGGTCTTCTCACACAACTAATGGATATTTATGTAAAACATTCAAAATAAGTTTGTAAACATTTTTAAACAGCAAAATCTTAAAAATAATGAACAAAAAAGTTGTTTTTTAACATGTCATTCAAAAAACATGAATGTTGTGAAAATGATCATTCATTAGATTTTCTGCCTTGTTGAGCTGAGAAAACGCGTTTGCTGCGTTCTTAGAGCTGTACGAGCTCAGGAAAGTGGTTTTCTCACACAACTAATGGATATTTATGTAAAACATACAAAATAAGTTTGTAAACATTTTTAAACAGCAAAATCTTAAAAATAATAAACAATAAAGTTGTTTTTTTATGATGTATGCCAAAATGCATGAATGTTGTGGAAATGATCATTCATTTGATTTTTTGCCTTGTTGAGCTGAGAAAACGCGTTTGCTGCGTTCTTAGAGCTGTACGAGCTCAGGAAAGTGGTTTTCTCACACAACTAATGGATATTTATGTAAAACATTCAAAATAAGTTTGTAAACATTTTTAAACAGCAAAACCTTAAAAATAATAAACAAAAAAGTAGTTTTTTAAGATGTATGCCAAAAATGCATGAATGTTGTGGAAATGATCATTCATTTGATTTTTTGCCTTGTTGAGCTGAGAAAACGCGTTTGTTGCGTTCTTAGAGCTGTATGAGCTCAGGAAAGTGGTCTTCTCACACAACTAATGGATATTTATGTAAAACATTCAAAATAAGTTTGTAAACAATTTTAAACAGCAAAATCTTAAAAATAATAAACAAAAAAGTTGTTTTTTAACATGTCATTCAAAAAACATGAATGTTGTGGAAATGATCATTCATTAGATTTTCTGCCTTGTTGAGCTGAGAAAACGCGTTTTCCTGCGTTCTTAGAGCTGTACGAGCTCAGGAAAGTGGTTTTCTCACACAACTAATGGATATTTATGTAAAACATTCAAAATAAGTTTGTAAACATTTTTAAACAGCAAAATCTTAAAAATAATGAACAAAAAAGTTTTTTTTTAACGTCATTCAAAAAACATGAATGTTGTGGAAATGGTCATTCATTAGATTTTCTGCCTTGTTGAGCTGAGAAAACGCGTTTGCTGTGTTTTTAGAGCTGTACGAGCTCAGGAAAGTGGTTTTCTCACACAACTAATGGATATTTATGTAAAACATACAAAATAAGTTTGTAAACATTTTTAAACAGCAAAACCTTAAAAATAATAAACAAAAAAGTAGTTTTTTAAGATGTATGCCAAAATGCATGAATGTTGTGGAAATGATCATTCATTTGATTTTTTGCCTTGTTGAGCTGAGAAAACGCGTTTGCTGCGTTCTTAGAGCTGTACGAGCTCAGGAAAGTGGTTTTCGCACACAACTAATGGATATTTATGTAAAACATTCAAAATAAGTTTGTAAACATTTTTAAACAGCAAAACCTTAAAAATAATAAACAAAAAAGTAGTTTTTTAAGATGTATGCCAAAATGCATGAATGTTGTGGAAATGATCATTCATTTGATTTTTTGCCTTGTTGAGCTGAGAAAACGCGTTTGCTGTGTTCTTAGAGCTGTACGAGCTCAGGAAAGTGGTTTTCTCACACAACTAATGGATATTTATGTAAAACATACAAAATAAATTTGTAAACATTTTTAAACAGCAAAATCTTAAAAATAATAAACAAAAAAGTTGTTTTTTAAGATGTATGCCAAAATGCATGAATGTTGTGGAAATGATCATTTATTAGATTTTCTGCCTTGTTGAGCTGAGAAAACACGTTTGCTGCGTTCTTAGATCTGTACGAGCTCAGGAAAGTGGTTTTCTCACACAACTAATGGATATTTATGTAAAACATTCAAAATAAGTTTGTAAACATTTTTAAACAGCAAAACCTTAAAAATAATAAACAAAAAAGTAGTTTTTTAAGATGTATGCCAAAATGCATGAATGTTGTGGAAATGATCATTCATTAGATTTTCTGCCTTGTTGAGCTGAGAAAACGCGTTTGCTGCGTTCTTAGAGCTGTACGAGCTCAGGAAAGTGGTCTTCTCACACAACTAATGGATATTTATGTAAAACATTCAAAATAAGTTTGTAAACATTTTTAAACAGCAAAACCTTAAAAATAATAAACAAAAAAGTTGTTTTTTAAGATGTATGCCAAAATGCATGAATGTTGTGGAAATGATCATTCATTTGATTTTTTGCCTTGTTGAGCTGAGAAAACGCGTTTGCTGTGTTCTTAGAGCTGTACGAGCTCAGGAAAGTGGTTTTCTCACACAACTAATGGATATTTATGTAAAACATACAAAATAAATTTGTAAACATTTTTAAACAGCAAAATCTTAAAAATAATAAACAAAAAAGTTGTTTTTTAAGATGTATGCCAAAATGCATGAATGTTGTGGAAATGATCATTTATTAGATTTTCTGCCTTGTTGAGCTGAGAAAACACGTTTGCTGCGTTCTTAGAGCTGTACGAGCTCAGGAAAGTGGTTTTCTCACACAACTAATGGATATTTATGTAAAACATTAAAAATAAGTTTGTAAACATTTTTAAACAGCAAAACCTTAAAAATAATAAACAAAAAAGTAGTTTTTTAAGATGTATGCCAAAATGCATGAATGTTGTGGAAATGATCATTCATTTGATTTTTTGCCTTGTTGAGCTGAGAAAACGCGTTTGCTGCGTTCTTAGAGCTGTACGAGCTCAGGAAAGTGGTTTTCTCACACAACTAATGGATATTTATGTAAAACATTCAAAATAAGTTTGTAAACATTTTTAAACAGCAAAATCTTAAAAATAATAAACAAAAAAGTTGTTTTTTAACATGTCATTCAAAAAACATGAATGTTGTGGAAATGATCATTCATTAGATTATCTGCCTTGTTGAGCTGAGAAAACGCGTTTGCTGTGTTCTTAGATCTGTACGAGCTCAGGAAAGTGGTTTTCTCACACAACTAATGGATATTTATGTAAAACATACAAAATAAATTTGTAAACATTTTTAAACAGCAAAATCTTAAAAATAATAAACAAAAAAGTTGTTTTTTAAGATGTATGCCAAAATGCATGAATGTTGTGGAAATGATCATTCATTTGATTTTTTGCCTTGTTGAGCTGAGAAAACGCGTTTGCTGTGTTCTTAGAGCTGTACGAGCTCAGGAAAGTGGTTTTCTCACACAACTAATGGATATTTATGTAAAACATACAAAATAAATTTGTAAACATTTTTAAACAGCAAAATCTTAAAAATAATAAACAAAAAAGTTGTTTTTTAAGATGTATGCCAAAATGCATGAATGTTGTGGAAATGATCATTCATTTGATTTTTTGCCTTGTTGAGCTGAGACAAGGCGTTTGCTGCGTTCTTAGAGCTGTACGAGCTCAGGAAAGTGGTTTTCTCACACAACTAATGGATATTTATGTAAAACATTCAAAATAAGTTTGTAAACATTTTTAAACAGCAAAACCTTAAAAATAATAAACAAAAAAGTAGTTTTTTAAGATGTATGCCAAAATGCATGAATGTTGTGGAAATGATCATTCATTAGATTTTCTGCCTTGTTGAGCTGAGAAAACGCGTTTGCTGCGTTCTTAGAGCTGTACGAGCTCAGGAAAGTGGTCTTCTCACACAACTAATGGATATTTATGTAAAACATTCAAAATAAGTTTGTAAACATTTTTAAACGGCAAAACCTTAAAAATAATAAACAAAAAAGTAGTTTTTTAAGATGTATGCCAAAATGCATGAATGTTGTGGAAATGATCATTCATTTGATTTTTTTGCCTTGTTGAGCTGAGAAAACGCGTTTGTTGCGTTCTTAGAGCTGTACGAGCTCAGGAAAGTGGTCTTCTCACACAACTAATGGATATTTATGTAAAACATCCAAAATAAGTTTGTAAACATTTTTAAACAGCAAAACCTTAAAAATAATAAACAAAAAAGTTGTTTTTTAAGATGTATGCCAAAATGCATGAATGTTGTGGAAATGATCATTCATTTGATTTTTTGCCTTGTTGAGCTGAGAAAACGCGTTTGCTGCGTTCTTAGAGCTGTACGAGCTCAGGAAAGTGGTTTTCTCACACAACTAATGGATATTTATGTAAAACATTCAAAATAAGTTTGTAAACATTTTTAAACAGCAAAATCTTAAAAATAATAAACAAAAAAGTTGTTTTTTAACATGTCATTCAAAAAACATGAATGTTGTGGAAATGATCATTCATTAGATTATCTGCCTTGTTGAGCTGAGAAAACGCGTTTGCTGTGTTCTTAGAGCTGTACGAGCTCAGGAAAGTGGTTTTCTCACACAACTAATGGATATTTATGTAAAACATACAAAATAAATTTGTAAACATTTTTAAACAGCAAAATCTTAAAAAAAATAAACAAAAAAGTTGTTTTTTAAGATGTATGCCAAAATGCATGAATGTTGTGGAAATGATCATTCATTTGATTTTTTGCCTTGTTGAGCTGAGAAAACGCGTTTGCTGTGTTCTTAGAGCTGTACGAGCTCAGGAAAGTGGTTTTCTCACACAACTAATGGATATTTATGTAAAACATACAAAATAAATTTGTAAACATTTTTAAACAGCAAAATCTTAAAAATAATAAACAAAAAAGTTGTTTTTTAAGATGTATGCCAAAATGCATGAATGTTGTGGAAATGATCATTCATTTGATTTTTTGCCTTGTTGAGCTGAGACAAGGCGTTTGCTGCGTTCTTAGAGCTGTACGAGCTCAGGAAAGTGGTTTTCTCACACAACTAATGGATATTTATGTAAAACATTCAAAATAAGTTTGTAAACATTTTTAAACAGCAAGACCTTAAAAATAATAAACAAAAAAGTAGTTTTTTAAGATGTATGCCAAAATGCATGAATGTTGTGGAAATGATCATTCATTAGATTTTCTGCCTTGTTGAGCTGAGAAAACGCGTTTGCTGCGTTCTTAGAGCTGTACGAGCTCAGGAAAGTGGTCTTCTCACACAACTAATGGATATTTATGTAAAACATTCAAAATAAGTTTGTAAACATTTTTAAACAGCAAAACCTTAAAAATAATAAACAAAAAAGTTGTTTTTTAAGATGTATGCCAAAATGCATGAATGTTGTGGAAATGATCATTCATTTGATTTTTTGCCTTGTTGAGCTGAGAAAACGCGTTTGCTGTGTTCTTAGAGCTGTACGAGCTCAGGAAAGTGGTTTTCTCACACAACTAATGGATATTTATGTAAAACATACAAAATAAATTTGTAAACATTTTTAAACAGCAAAATCTTAAAAATAATAAACAAAAAAGTTGTTTTTTAAGATGTATGCCAAAATGCATGAATGTTGTGGAAATGATCATTTATTAGATTTTCTGCCTTGTTGAGCTGAGAAAACACGTTTGCTGCGTTCTTAGATCTGTACGAGCTCAGGAAAGTGGTTTTCTCACACAACTAATGGATATTTATGTAAAACATTCAAAATAAGTTTGTAAACATTTTTAAACAGCAAAACCTTAAAAATAATAAACAAAAAAGTAGTTTTTTAAGATGTATGCCAAAATGCATGAATGTTGTGGAAATGATCATTCATTAGATTTTCTGCCTTGTTGAGCTGAGAAAACGCGTTTGCTGCGTTCTTAGAGCTGTACGAGCTCAGGAAAGTGGTCTTCTCACACAACTAATGGATATTTATGTAAAACATTCAAAATAAGTTTGTAAACATTTTTAAACAGCAAAACCTTAAAAATAATAAACAAAAAAGTTGTTTTTTAAGATGTATGCCAAAATGCATGAATGTTGTGGAAATGATCATTCATTTGATTTTTTGCCTTGTTGAGCTGAGAAAACGCGTTTGCTGTGTTCTTAGAGCTGTACGAGCTCAGGAAAGTGGTTTTCTCACACAACTAATGGATATTTATGTAAAACATACAAAATAAATTTGTAAACATTTTTAAACAGCAAAATCTTAAAAATAATAAACAAAAAAGTTGTTTTTTAAGATGTATGCCAAAATGCATGAATGTTGTGGAAATGATCATTTATTAGATTTTCTGCCTTGTTGAGCTGAGAAAACACGTTTGCTGCGTTCTTAGAGCTGTACGAGCTCAGGAAAGTGGTTTTCTCACACAACTAATGGATATTTATGTAAAACATTAAAAATAAGTTTGTAAACATTTTTAAACAGCAAAACCTTAAAAATAATAAACAAAAAAGTAGTTTTTTAAGATGTATGCCAAAATGCATGAATGTTGTGGAAATGATCATTCATTTGATTTTTTGCCTTGTTGAGCTGAGAAAACGCGTTTGCTGCGTTCTTAGAGCTGTACGAGCTCAGGAAAGTGGTTTTCTCACACAACTAATGGATATTTATGTAAAACATTCAAAATAAGTTTGTAAACATTTTTAAACAGCAAAATCTTAAAAATAATAAACAAAAAAGTTGTTTTTTAACATGTCATTCAAAAAACATGAATGTTGTGGAAATGATCATTCATTAGATTATCTGCCTTGTTGAGCTGAGAAAACGCGTTTGCTGTGTTCTTAGATCTGTACGAGCTCAGGAAAGTGGTTTTCTCACACAACTAATGGATATTTATGTAAAACATACAAAATAAATTTGTAAACATTTTTAAACAGCAAAATCTTAAAAATAATAAACAAAAAAGTTGTTTTTTAAGATGTATGCCAAAATGCATGAATGTTGTGGAAATGATCATTCATTTGATTTTTTGCCTTGTTGAGCTGAGAAAACGCGTTTGCTGTGTTCTTAGAGCTGTACGAGCTCAGGAAAGTGGTTTTCTCACACAACTAATGGATATTTATGTAAAACATACAAAATAAATTTGTAAACATTTTTAAACAGCAAAATCTTAAAAATAATAAACAAAAAAGTTGTTTTTTAAGATGTATGCCAAAATGCATGAATGTTGTGGAAATGATCATTCATTTGATTTTTTGCCTTGTTGAGCTGAGACAAGGCGTTTGCTGCGTTCTTAGAGCTGTACGAGCTCAGGAAAGTGGTTTTCTCACACAACTAATGGATATTTATGTAAAACATTCAAAATAAGTTTGTAAACATTTTTAAACAGCAAAACCTTAAAAATAATAAACAAAAAAGTAGTTTTTTAAGATGTATGCCAAAATGCATGAATGTTGTGGAAATGATCATTCATTAGATTTTCTGCCTTGTTGAGCTGAGAAAACGCGTTTGCTGCGTTCTTAGAGCTGTACGAGCTCAGGAAAGTGGTCTTCTCACACAACTAATGGATATTTATGTAAAACATTCAAAATAAGTTTGTAAACATTTTTAAACGGCAAAACCTTAAAAATAATAAACAAAAAAGTAGTTTTTTAAGATGTATGCCAAAATGCATGAATGTTGTGGAAATGATCATTCATTTGATTTTTTTGCCTTGTTGAGCTGAGAAAACGCGTTTGTTGCGTTCTTAGAGCTGTACGAGCTCAGGAAAGTGGTCTTCTCACACAACTAATGGATATTTATGTAAAACATTCAAAATAAGTTTGTAAACATTTTTAAACAGCAAAACCTTAAAAATAATAAACAAAAAAGTTGTTTTTTAAGATGTATGCCAAAATGCATGAATGTTGTGGAAATGATCATTCATTTGATTTTTTGCCTTGTTGAGCTGAGAAAACGCGTTTGCTGTGTTCTTAGAGCTGTACGAGCTCAGGAAAGTGGTTTTCTCACACAACTAATGGATATTTATGTAAAACATTCAAAATAAGTTTGTAAACATTTTTAACAGCAAAACCTTAAAAATAATAAACAAAAAAGTAGTTTTTTAAGATGTATGCCAAAATGCATGAATGTTGTGGAAATGATCATTCATTAGATTTTCTGCCTTGTTCAGCTGAGAAAACACGTTTGCTGCGTTCTTAGAGCTGTACGAGCTCAGGAAAGTGGTTTTCTCACACAACTAATGGATATTTATGTAAAACATCCAAAATAAGTTTGTAAACATTTTTAAACAGCAAAACCTTAAAAATAATAAACAAAAAAGTTGTTTTTTAAGATGTATGCCAAAATGCATGAATGTTGTGGAAATGATCATTCATTTGATTTTTTGCCTTGTTGAGCTGAGAAAACGCGTTTGCTGCGTTCTTAGAGCTGTACGAGCTCAGGAAAGTGGTTTTCTCACACAACTAATGGATATTTATGTAAAACATTCAAAATAAGTTTGTAAACATTTTTAAACAGCAAAATCTTAAAAATAATAAACAAAAAAGTTGTTTTTTAACATGTCATTCAAAAAACATGAATGTTGTGGAAATGATCATTCATTAGATTATCTGCCTTGTTGAGCTGAGAAAACGCGTTTGCTGTGTTCTTAGAGCTGTACGAGCTCAGGAAAGTGGTTTTCTCACACAACTAATGGATATTTATGTAAAACATACAAAATAAATTTGTAAACATTTTTAAACAGCAAAATCTTAAAAAAAATAAACAAAAAAGTTGTTTTTTAAGATGTATGCCAAAATGCATGAATGTTGTGGAAATGATCATTCATTTGATTTTTTGCCTTGTTGAGCTGAGAAAACGCGTTTGCTGTGTTCTTAGAGCTGTACGAGCTCAGGAAAGTGGTTTTCTCACACAACTAATGGATATTTATGTAAAACATTCAAAATAAGTTTGTAAACATTTTTAAACGGCAAAACCTTTAAAATAATAAACAAAAAAGTAGTTTTTTAAGATGTATGCCAAAATGCATGAATGTTGTGGAAATGATCATTCATTTGATTTTTTTGCCTTGTTGAGCTGAGAAAACGCGTTTGTTGCGTTCTTAGAGCTGTACGAGCTCAGGAAAGTGGTCTTCTCACACAACTAATGGATATTTATGTAAAACATTCAAAATAAGTTTGTAAACATTTTTAAACAGCAAAACCTTAAAAATAATAAACAAAAAAGTTGTTTTTTAAGATGTATGCCAAAATGCATGAATGTTGTGGAAATGATCATTCATTTGATTTTTTGCCTTGTTGAGCTGAGAAAACGCGTTTGCTGTGTTCTTAGAGCTGTACGAGCTCAGGAAAGTG
The DNA here is from genome assembly GCF_024256425.1 of Clarias gariepinus. Taxonomy (NCBI): domain Eukaryota; kingdom Metazoa; phylum Chordata; class Actinopteri; order Siluriformes; family Clariidae; genus Clarias; species Clarias gariepinus. The sequence goes on from NC_071110.1 coordinate 19,565,419, forward strand.
GTTTTCTCACACAACTAATGGATATTTATGTAAAACATACAAAATAAATTTGTAAACATTTTTAAACAGCAAAATCTTAAAAATAATAAACAAAAAAGTTGTTTTTTAAGATGTATGCCAAAATGCATGAATGTTGTGGAAATGATCATTTATTAGATTTTCTGCCTTGTTGAGCTGAGAAAACACGTTTGCTGCGTTCTTAGAGCTGTACGAGCTCAGGAAAGTGGTTTTCTCACACAACTAATGGATATTTATGTAAAACATTAAAAATAGGTTTGTAAACATTTTTAAACAGCAAAACCTTAAAAATAATAAACAAAAAAGTAGTTTTTTAAGATGTATGCCAAAATGCATGAATGTTGTGGAAATGATCATTCATTTGATTTTTTGCCTTGTTGAGCTGAGAAAACGCGTTTGCTGCGTTCTTAGAGCTGTACGAGCTCAGGAAAGTGGTTTTCTCACACAACTAATGGATATTTATGTAAAACATTCAAAATAAGTTTGTAAACATTTTTAAACAGCAAAATCTTAAAAATAATAAACAAAAAAGTTGTTTTTTAACATGTCATTCAAAAAACATGAATGTTGTGGAAATGATCATTCATTAGATTATCTGCCTTGTTGAGCTGAGAAAACGCGTTTGCTGTGTTCTTAGATCTGTACGAGCTCAGGAAAGTGGTTTTCTCACACAACTAATGGATATTTATGTAAAACATACAAAATAAATTTGTAAACATTTTTAAACAGCAAAATCTTAAAAATAATAAACAAAAAAGTTGTTTTTTAAGATGTATGCCAAAATGCATGAATGTTGTGGAAATGATCATTCATTTGATTTTTTGCCTTGTTGAGCTGAGAAAACGCGTTTGCTGTGTTCTTAGAGCTGTACGAGCTCAGGAAAGTGGTTTTCTCACACAACTAATGGATATTTATGTAAAACATACAAAATAAATTTGTAAACATTTTTAAACAGCAAAATCTTAAAAATAATAAACAAAAAAGTTGTTTTTTAAGATGTATGCCAAAATGCATGAATGTTGTGGAAATGATCATTCATTTGATTTTTTGCCTTGTTGAGCTGAGACAAGGCGTTTGCTGCGTTCTTAGAGCTGTACGAGCTCAGGAAAGTGGTTTTCTCACACAACTAATGGATATTTATGTAAAACATTCAAAATAAGTTTGTAAACATTTTTAAACAGCAAGACCTTAAAAATAATAAACAAAAAAGTAGTTTTTTAAGATGTATGCCAAAATGCATGAATGTTGTGGAAATGATCATTCATTAGATTTTCTGCCTTGTTGAGCTGAGAAAACGCGTTTGCTGCGTTCTTAGAGCTGTACGAGCTCAGGAAAGTGGTCTTCTCACACAACTAATGGATATTTATGTAAAACATTCAAAATAAGTTTGTAAACATTTTTAAACAGCAAAACCTTAAAAATAATAAACAAAAAAGTTGTTTTTTAAGATGTATGCCAAAATGCATGAATGTTGTGGAAATGATCATTCATTTGATTTTTTGCCTTGTTGAGCTGAGAAAACGCGTTTGCTGTGTTCTTAGAGCTGTACGAGCTCAGGAAAGTGGTTTTCTCACACAACTAATGGATATTTATGTAAAACATACAAAATAAATTTGTAAACATTTTTAAACAGCAAAATCTTAAAAATAATAAACAAAAAAGTTGTTTTTTAAGATGTATGCCAAAATGCATGAATGTTGTGGAAATGATCATTTATTAGATTTTCTGCCTTGTTGAGCTGAGAAAACACGTTTGCTGCGTTCTTAGATCTGTACGAGCTCAGGAAAGTGGTTTTCTCACACAACTAATGGATATTTATGTAAAACATTCAAAATAAGTTTGTAAACATTTTTAAACAGCAAAACCTTAAAAATAATAAACAAAAAAGTAGTTTTTTAAGATGTATGCCAAAATGCATGAATGTTGTGGAAATGATCATTCATTAGATTTTCTGCCTTGTTGAGCTGAGAAAACGCGTTTGCTGCGTTCTTAGAGCTGTACGAGCTCAGGAAAGTGGTCTTCTCACACAACTAATGGATATTTATGTAAAACATTCAAAATAAGTTTGTAAACATTTTTAAACAGCAAAACCTTAAAAATAATAAACAAAAAAGTTGTTTTTTAAGATGTATGCCAAAATGCATGAATGTTGTGGAAATGATCATTCATTTGATTTTTTGCCTTGTTGAGCTGAGAAAACGCGTTTGCTGTGTTCTTAGAGCTGTACGAGCTCAGGAAAGTGGTTTTCTCACACAACTAATGGATATTTATGTAAAACATACAAAATAAATTTGTAAACATTTTTAAACAGCAAAATCTTAAAAATAATAAACAAAAAAGTTGTTTTTTAAGATGTATGCCAAAATGCATGAATGTTGTGGAAATGATCATTTATTAGATTTTCTGCCTTGTTGAGCTGAGAAAACACGTTTGCTGCGTTCTTAGAGCTGTACGAGCTCAGGAAAGTGGTTTTCTCACACAACTAATGGATATTTATGTAAAACATTAAAAATAAGTTTGTAAACATTTTTAAACAGCAAAACCTTAAAAATAATAAACAAAAAAGTAGTTTTTTAAGATGTATGCCAAAATGCATGAATGTTGTGGAAATGATCATTCATTTGATTTTTTGCCTTGTTGAGCTGAGAAAACGCGTTTGCTGCGTTCTTAGAGCTGTACGAGCTCAGGAAAGTGGTTTTCTCACACAACTAATGGATATTTATGTAAAACATTCAAAATAAGTTTGTAAACATTTTTAAACAGCAAAATCTTAAAAATAATAAACAAAAAAGTTGTTTTTTAACATGTCATTCAAAAAACATGAATGTTGTGGAAATGATCATTCATTAGATTATCTGCCTTGTTGAGCTGAGAAAACGCGTTTGCTGTGTTCTTAGATCTGTACGAGCTCAGGAAAGTGGTTTTCTCACACAACTAATGGATATTTATGTAAAACATACAAAATAAATTTGTAAACATTTTTAAACAGCAAAATCTTAAAAATAATAAACAAAAAAGTTGTTTTTTAAGATGTATGCCAAAATGCATGAATGTTGTGGAAATGATCATTCATTTGATTTTTTTGCCTTGTTGAGCTGAGAAAACGCGTTTGCTGTGTTCTTAGAGCTGTACGAGCTCAGGAAAGTGGTTTTCTCACACAACTAATGGATATTTATGTAAAACATACAAAATAAATTTGTAAACATTTTTAAACAGCAAAATCTTAAAAATAATAAACAAAAAAGTTGTTTTTTAAGATGTATGCCAAAATGCATGAATGTTGTGGAAATGATCATTCATTTGATTTTTTGCCTTGTTGAGCTGAGACAAGGCGTTTGCTGCGTTCTTAGAGCTGTACGAGCTCAGGAAAGTGGTTTTCTCACACAACTAATGGATATTTATGTAAAACATTCAAAATAAGTTTGTAAACATTTTTAAACAGCAAAACCTTAAAAATAATAAACAAAAAAGTAGTTTTTTAAGATGTATGCCAAAATGCATGAATGTTGTGGAAATGATCATTCATTAGATTTTCTGCCTTGTTGAGCTGAGAAAACGCGTTTGCTGCGTTCTTAGAGCTGTACGAGCTCAGGAAAGTGGTCTTCTCACACAACTAATGGATATTTATGTAAAACATTCAAAATAAGTTTGTAAACATTTTTAAACGGCAAAACCTTAAAAATAATAAACAAAAAAGTAGTTTTTTAAGATGTATGCCAAAATGCATGAATGTTGTGGAAATGATCATTCATTTGATTTTTTGCCTTGTTGAGCTGAGAAAACGCGTTTGCTGCGTTCTTAGAGCTGTACGAGCTCAGGAAAGTGGTTTTCTCACACAACTAATGGATATTTATGTAAAACATTCAAAATAAGTTTGTAAACATTTTTAAACAGCAAAATCTTAAAAATAATAAACAAAAAAGTTGTTTTTTAACATGTCATTCAAAAAACATGAATGTTGTGGAAATGATCATTCATTAGATTATCTGCCTTGTTGAGCTGAGAAAACGCGTTTGCTGTGTTCTTAGAGCTGTACGAGCTCAGGAAAGTGGTTTTCTCACACAACTAATGGATATTTATGTAAAACATACAAAATAAATTTGTAAACATTTTTAAACAGCAAAATCTTAAAAATAATAAACAAAAAAGTTGTTTTTTAAGATGTATGCCAAAATGCATGAATGTTGTGGAAATGATCATTCATTTGATTTTTTGCCTTGTTGAGCTGAGAAAACGCGTTTGCTGTGTTCTTAGAGCTGTACGAGCTCAGGAAAGTGGTTTTCTCACACAACTAATGGATATTTATGTAAAACATACAAAATAAATTTGTAAACATTTTTAAACAGCAAAATCTTAAAAATAATAAACAAAAAAGTTGTTTTTTAAGATGTATGCCAAAATGCATGAATGTTGTGGAAATGATCATTCATTTGATTTTTTGCCTTGTTGAGCTGAGAAAACGCGTTTGCTGCGTTCTTAGAGCTGTACGAGCTCAGGAAAGTGGTTTTCTCACACAACTAATGGATATTTATGTAAAACATTCAAAATAACTTTGTAAACATTTTTAAACAGCAAAATCTTAAAAATAATAAACAAAAAAGTAGTTTTTTAAGATGTATGCCAAAATGCATGAATGTTGTGGAAATGATCATTCATTAGATTTTCTGCCTTGTTGAGCTGAGAAAACGCGTTTGCTGCGTTCTTAGAGCTGTACGAGCTCAGGAAAGTGGTCTTCTCACACAACTAATGGATATTTATGTAAAACATTCAAAATAAGTTTGTAAACATTTTTAAACGGCAAAACCTTAAAAATAATAAACAAAAAAGTAGTTTTTTAAGATGTATGCCAAAATGCATGAATGTTGTGGAAATGATCATTCATTTAATTTTTTTGCCTTGTTGAGCTGAGAAAACGCGTTTGTTGCGTTCTTAGAGCTGTACGAGCTCAGGAAAGTGGTCTTCTCACACAACTAATGGATATTTATGTAAAACATTCAAAATAAGTTTGTAAACATTTTTAAACAGCAAAACCTTAAAAATAATAAACAAAAAAGTTGTTTTTTAAGATGTATGCCAAAATGCATGAATGTTGTGGAAATGATCATTCATTTGATTTTTTGCCTTGTTGAGCTGAGAAAACGCGTTTGCTGTGTTCTTAGAGCTGTACGAGCTCAGGAAAGTGGTTTTCTCACACAACTAATGGATATTTATGTAAAACATACAAAATAAATTTGTAAACATTTTTAAACAGCAAAATCTTAAAAATAATAAACAAAAAAGTTGTTTTTTAAGATGTATGCCAAAATGCATGAATGTTGTGGAAATGATCATTTATTAGATTTTCTGCCTTGTTGAGCTGAGAAAACACGTTTGCTGCGTTCTTAGAGCTGTACGAGCTCAGGAAAGTGGTTTTCTCACACAACTAATGGATATTTATGTAAAACATTCAAAATAAGTTTGTAAACATTTTTAAACAGCAAAACCTTAAAAATAATAAACAAAAAAGTAGTTTTTTAAGATGTATGCCAAAATGCATGAATGTTGTGGAAATGATCATTCATTTGATTTTTTGCCTTGTTGAGCTGAGAAAACGCGTTTGCTGTGTTCTTAGAGCTGTACGAGCTCAGGAAAGTGGTTTTCTCACACAACTAATGGATATTTATGTAAAACATACAAAATAAATTTGTAAACATTTTTAAACAGCAAAATCTTAAAAATAATAAACAAAAAAGTTGTTTTTTAAGATGTATGCCAAAATGCATGAATGTTGTGGAAATGATCATTCATTTGATTTTTTGCCTTGTTGAGCTGAGAAAAGGCGTTTGCTGCGTTCTTAGAGCTGTACGAGCTCAGGAAAGTGGTTTTCTCACACAACTAATGGATATTTATGTAAAACATTCAAAATAAGTTTGTAAACATTTTTAAACAGCAAAACCTTAAAAATAATAAACAAAAAAGTAGTTTTTTAAGATGTATGCCAAAATGCATGAATGTTGTGGAAATGATCATTCATTAGATTTTCTGCCTTGTTGAGCTGAGAAAACGCGTTTGCTGCGTTCTTAGAGCTGTACGAGCTCAGGAAAGTGGTCTTCTCACACAACTAATGGATATTTATGTAAAACATTCAAAATAAGTTTGTAAACATTTTTAAACGGCAAAACCTTAAAAATAATAAACAAAAAAGTAGTTTTTTAAGATGTATGCCAAAATGCATGAATGTTGTGGAAATGATCATTCATTTGATTTTTTTGCCTTGTTGAGCTGAGAAAACGCGTTTGTTGCGTTCTTAGAGCTGTACGAGCTCAGGAAAGTGGTCTTCTCACACAACTTATGGATATTTATGTAAAACATTGAAAATAAGTTTGTAAACATTTTTAACAGCAAAACCTTAAAAATAATAAACAAAAAAGTAGTTTTTTAAGATGTATGCCAAAATGCATGAATGTTGTGGAAATGATCATTCATTAGATTTTCTGCCTTGTTCAGCTGAGAAAACACGTTTGCTGCGTTCTTAGAGCTGTACGAGCTCAGGAAAGTGGTTTTCTCACACAACTAATGGATATTTATGTAAAACATCCAAAATAAGTTTGTAAACATTTTTAAACAGCAAAACCTTAAAAATAATAAACAAAAAAGTTGTTTTTTAAGATGTATGCCAAAATGCATGAATGTTGTGGAAATGATCATTCATTAGATTTTCTGCCTTGTTGAGCTGAGAAAACGCGCTTGCTGCGTTCTTAGAGCTGTACGAGCTCAGGAAAGTGGTTTTCTCACACAACTAATGGATATTTATGTAAAACATTCAAAATAAGTTTGTAAACATTTTTAAACAGCAAAACCTTAAAAATAATAAACAAAAAAGTAGTTTTTTAAGATGTATGCCAAAATGCATGAATGTTGTGGAAATGATCATTCATTAGATTTTTTGCCTTTTTGAGCTGAGAAAACGCGTTTGCTGCGTTCTTAGAGCTGTACGAGCTCAGGAAAGTGGTTTTCTCACACAACTAATGGATATTTATGTAAAACATACAAAATAAGTTTGTAAACATTTTTAAACAGCAAAATCTTAAAAATAATGAACAAAAAAGTTGTTTTTTAACATGTCATTCAAAAAACATGAATGTTGTGGAAATGATCATTCATTTGATTTTTTGCCTTGTTGAGCTGAGAAAACGCGTTTCCTGTGTTCTTAGAGCTGTACGAGCTCAGGAAAGTGGTTTTCGCACACAAATAATGGAGATTTATGTAAAACATTCAAAATAAGTTTGTAAACATTTTTAAACAGCAAAACCTTAAAAAATAATAAACAAAAAAGTAGTTTTTGAAGATGTATGCCAAAATGCATGAATGTTGTGGAAATGATCATTTATTAGATTTTCTGCCTTGTTGAGCTGAGAAAACGCGTTTGCTGCGTTCTTAGACCTGTACGAGCTCAGGAAAGTGGTTTTCTCACACAACTAATGGATAATTATGTAAAACATTCAAAATAAGTTTGTAAACATTTTTAAACAGCAAAACCTTAAAAATAATAAACAAAAAAGTAGTTTTTTAAGATGTATGCCAAAATGCATGAATGTTGTGGAAATGATCATTCATTAGATTTTCTGCCTTGTTGAGCTGAGAAAACGCGTTTGCTGCGTTCTTAGAGCTGTACGAGCTCAGGAAAGTGGTTTTCGCACACAACTAATGGATATTTATGTAAAACATTCAAAATAAGTTTGTAAACATTTTTAAACAGCAAAACCTTAAAAATAATAAACAAAAAAGTAGTTTTTTTAAGATGTATGCCAAAATGCATGAATGTTGTGGAAATGATCATTTATTAGATTTTCTGCCTTGTTGAGCTGAGAAAACACGTTTGCTGCGTTCTTAGAGCTGTACGAGCTCAGGAAAGTGGTTTTCTCACACAACTAATGGATATTTATGTAAAACATTCAAAATAAGTTTGTAAACATTTTTAAACAGCAAAACCTTAAAAATAATAAACAAAAAAGTAGTTTTTTAAGATGTATGCCAAAATGCATGAATGTTGTGGAAATGATCATTCATTTGATTTTTTGCCTTGTTGAGCTGAGAAAACGCGTTTGCTGCGTTCTTAGAGCTGTACGAGCTCAGGAAAGTGGTTTTCTCACACAACTAATGGATATTTATGTAAAACATTCAAAATAATTTTGTAAACATTTTTAAACAGCAAAATCTTAAAAATAATAAACAAGAAAGTTGTTTTTTAACATGTCATTCAAAAAACATGAATGTTGTGGAAATGATCATTCATTAGATTTTCTGCCTTGTTGAGCTGAGAAAACGCGTTTGCTGTGGTCTTAGAGCTGTACGAGCTCAGGAAAGTGGTTTTCTCACACAACTAATGGATATTTATGTAAAACATACAAAATAAATTTGTAAACATTTTTAAACAGCAAAATCTTAAAAATAATAAACAAAAAAGTTGTTTTTTAAGATGTATGCCAAAATGCATGAATGTTGTGGAAATGATCATTCATTTGATTTTTTGCCTTGTTGAGCTGAGAAAACGCGTTTGCTGTGTTCTTAGAGCTGTACGAGCTCAGGAAAGTGGTTTTCTCACACAACTAATGGATATTTATGTAAAACATACAAAATAAATTTGTAAACATTTTTAAACAGCAAAATCTTAAAAATAATAAACAAAAAAGTTGTTTTTTAAGATGTATGCCAAAATGCATGAATGTTGTGGAAATGATCATTCATTAGATTTTCTGCCTTGTTGAGCTGAGAAAACGCGTTTGCTGCGTTCTTAGAGCTGTACGAGCTCAGGAAAGTGGTTTTCTCACACAACTAATGGATATTTATGTAAAACATTCAAAATAAGTTTGTAAACATTTTTAAACAGCAAAACCTTAAAAATAATAAACAAAAAAGTAGTTTTTTAAGATGTATGCCAAAATGCATGAATGTTGTGGAAATGATCATTCATTTGATTTTTTGCCTTGTTGAGCTGAGAAAACGCGTTTGCTGTGTTCTTAGAGCTGTACGAGCTCAGGAAAGTGGTTTTCTCACACAACTAATGGATATTTATGTAAAACATACAAAATAAATTTGTAAACATTTTTAAACAGCAAAATCTTAAAAATAATAAACAAAAAAGTTGTTTTTTAAGATGTATGCCAAAATGCATGAATGTTGTGGAAATGATCATTCATTTGATTTTTTGCCTTGTTGAGCTGAGAAAAGGCGTTTGCTGCGTTCTTAGAGCTGTACGAGCTCAGGAAAGTGGTTTTCTCACACAACTAATGGATATTTATGTAAAACATTCAAAATAAGTTTGTAAACATTTTTAAACAGCAAAACCTTAAAAATAATAAACAAAAAAGTAGTTTTTTAAGATGTATGCCAAAATGCATGAATGTTGTGGAAATGATCATTCATTAGATTTTCTGCCTTGTTGAGCTGAGAAAACGCGTTTGCTGCGTTCTTAGAGCTGTACGAGCTCAGGAAAGTGGTCTTCTCACACAACTAATGGATATTTATGTAAAACATTGAAAATAAGTTTGTAAACATTTTTAAACGGCAAAACCTTAAAAATAATAAACAAAAAAGTAGTTTTTTAAGATGTATGCCAAAATGCATGAATGTTGTGGAAATGATCATTCATTTGATTTTTTTGCCTTGTTGAGCTGAGAAAACGCGTTTGTTGCGTTCTTAGAGCTGTACGAGCTCAGGAAAGTGGTCTTCTCACACAACTTATGGATATTTATGTAAAACATTGAAAATAAGTTTGTAAACATTTTTAACAGCAAAACCTTAAAAATAATAAACAAAAAAGTAGTTTTTTAAGATGTATGCCAAAATGCATGAATGTTGTGGAAATGATCATTCATTAGATTTTCTGCCTTGTTCAGCTGAGAAAACACGTTTGCTGCGTTCTTAGAGCTGTACGAGCTCAGGAAAGTGGTTTTCTCACACAACTAATGGATATTTATGTAAAACATCCAAAATAAGTTTGTAAACATTTTTAAACAGCAAAACCTTAAAAATAATAAACAAAAAAGTTGTTTTTTAAGATGTATGCCAAAATGCATGAATGTTGTGGAAATGATCATTCATTAGATTTTCTGCCTTGTTGAGCTGAGAAAACGCGCTTGCTGCGTTCTTAGAGCTGTACGAGCTCAGGAAAGTGGTTTTCTCACACAACTAATGGATATTTATGTAAAACATTCAAAATAAGTTTGTAAACATTTTTAAACAGCAAAACCTTAAAAATAATAAACAAAAAAGTAGTTTTTTAAGATGTATGCCAAAATGCATGAATGTTGTGGAAATGATCATTCATTAGATTTTTTGCCTTTTTGAGCTGAGAAAACGCGTTTGCTGCGTTCTTAGAGCTGTACGAGCTCAGGAAAGTGGTTTTCTCACACAACTAATGGATATTTATGTAAAACATACAAAATAAGTTTGTAAACATTTTTAAACAGCAAAATCTTAAAAATAATGAACAAAAAAGTTGTTTTTTAACATGTCATTCAAAAAACATGAATGTTGTGGAAATGATCATTCATTTGATTTTTTGCCTTGTTGAGCTGAGAAAACGCGTTTCCTGTGTTCTTAGAGCTGTACGAGCTCAGGAAAGTGGTTTTCGCACACAAATAATGGAGATTTATGTAAAACATTCAAAATAAGTTTGTAAACATTTTTAAACAGCAAAACCTTAAAAAATAATAAACAAAAAAGTAGTTTTTGAAGATGTATGCCAAAATGCATGAATGTTGTGGAAATGATCATTTATTAGATTTTCTGCCTTGTTGAGCTGAGAAAACGCGTTTGCTGCGTTCTTAGACCTGTACGAGCTCAGGAAAGTGGTTTTCTCACACAACTAATGGATAATTATGTAAAACATTCAAAATAAGTTTGTAAACATTTTTAAACAGCAAAACCTTAAAAATAATAAACAAAAAAGTAGTTTTTTAAGATGTATGCCAAAATGCATGAATGTTGTGGAAATGATCATTCATTAGATTTTCTGCCTTGTTGAGCTGAGAAAACGCGTTTGCTGCGTTCTTAGAGCTGTACGAGCTCAGGAAAGTGGTTTTCGCACACAACTAATGGATATTTATGTAAAACATTCAAAATAAGTTTGTAAACATTTTTAAACAGCAAAACCTTAAAAATAATAAACAAAAAAGTAGTTTTTTTAAGATGTATGCCAAAATGCATGAATGTTGTGGAAATGATCATTTATTAGATTTTCTGCCTTGTTGAGCTGAGAAAACACGTTTGCTGCGTTCTTAGAGCTGTACGAGCTCAGGAAAGTGGTTTTCTCACACAACTAATGGATATTTATGTAAAACATTCAAAATAAGTTTGTAAACATTTTTAAACAGCAAAACCTTAAAAATAATAAACAAAAAAGTAGTTTTTTAAGATGTATGCCAAAATGCATGAATGTTGTGGAAATGATCATTCATTTGATTTTTTGCCTTGTTGAGCTGAGAAAACGCGTTTGCTGCGTTCTTAGAGCTGTACGAGCTCAGGAAAGTGGTTTTCTCACACAACTAATGGATATTTATGTAAAACATTCAAAATAAGTTTGTAAACATTTTTAAACAGCAAAATCTTAAAAATAATAAACAAGAAAGTTGTTTTTTAACATGTCATTCAAAAAACATGAATGTTGTGGAAATGATCATTCATTAGATTTTCTGCCTTGTTGAGCTGAGAAAACGCGTTTGCTGTGTTCTTAGAGCTGTACGAGCTCAGGAAAGTGGTTTTCTCACACAACTAATGGATATTTATGTAAAACATACAAAATAAATTTGTAAACATTTTTAAACAGCAAAATCTTAAAAATAATAAACAAAAAAGTTGTTTTTTAAGATGTATGCCAAAATGCATGAATGTTGTGGAAATGATCATTCATTTGATTTTTTGCCTTGTTGAGCTGAGAAAACGCGTTTGCTGTGTTCTTAGAGCTGTACGAGCTCAGGAAAGTGGTTTTCTCACACAACTAATGGATATTTATGTAAAACATACAAAATAAATTTGTAAACATTTTTAAACAGCAAAATCTTAAAAATAATAAACAAAAAAGTTGTTTTTTAAGATGTATGCCAAAATGCATGAATGTTGTGGAAATGATCATTCATTTGATTTTTTGCCTTGTTGAGCTGAGAAAACGCGTTTGCTGCGTTCTTAGAGCTGTACGAGCTCAGGAAAGTGGTTTTCTCACACAACTAATGGATATTTATGTAAAACATTCAAAATAAGTTTGTAAACATTTTTAAACAGCAAAACCTTAAAAATAATAAACAAAAAAGTAGTTTTTTAAGATGTATGCCAAAATGCAAGAATGTTGTGGAAATGATCATTCATTAGATTTTCTGCCTTGTTGAGCTGAGAAAACGCGTTTGCTGCGTTCTTAGAGCTGTACGAGCTCAGGAAAGTGGTCTTCTCACACAACTAATGGATATTTATGTAAAACATTCAAAATAAGTTTGTAAACATTTTTAAACGGCAAAACCTTAAAAATAATAACCAAAAAATAGTTTTTTAAGATGTATGCCAAAATGCATGAATGTTGTGGAAATGATCATTCATTTGATTTTTTTGCCTTGTTGAGCTGAGAAAACGCGTTTGTTGCGTTCTTAGAGCTGTACGAGCTCAGGAAAGTGGTCTTCTCACACAACTAATGGATATTTATGTAAAACATTCAAAATAAGTTTGTAAACATTTTTAAACAGCAAAACCTTAAAAATAATAAACTAAAAAGTAGTTTTTTAAGATGTATGCCAAAATGCATGAATGTTGTGGAAATGATCATTCATTAGATTTTCTGCCTTGTTGAGCTGAGAAAACACGTTTGCTGCGTTCTTAGAGCTGTACGAGCTCAGGAAAGTGGTTTTCTCACACAACTAATGGATATTTATGTAAAACATTCAAAATAAGTTTGTAAACATTTTTAAACAGCAAAACCTTAAAAATAATAAACAAAAAAGTAGTTTTTTAAGATGTATGCCAAAATGCATGAATGTTGTGGAAATGATCATTCATTTGATTTTTTGCCTTGTTGAGCTGAGAAAACGCGTTTGCTGCGTTCTTAGAGCTGTACGAGCTCAGGAAAGTGGTTTTCTCACACAACTAATGGATATTTATGTAAAACATTCAAAATAAGTTTGTAAACATTTTTAAACAGCAAAATCTTAAAAATAATAAACAAAAAAGTTGTTTTTTAACATGTCATTCAAAAAACATGAATGTTGTGGAAATGATCATTCATTAGATTTTCTGCCTTGTTGAGCTGAGAAAACGCGTTTGCTGTGTTCTTAGAGCTGTACGAGCTCAGGAAAGTGGTTTTCTCACACAACTAATGGATATTTATGTAAAACATACAAAATAAATTTGTAAACATTTTTAAACAGCAAAATCTTAAAAATAATAAACAAAAAAGTTGTTTTTTAAGATGTATGCCAAAATGCATGAATGTTGTGGAAATGATCATTCATTTGATTTTTTGCCTTGTTGAGCTGAGAAAACGCGTTTGCTGCGTTCTTAGAGCTGTACGAGCTCAGGAAAGTGGTCTTCTCACACAACTAATGGATATTTATGTAAAACATTCAAAATAAGTTTGTAAACATTTTTAAACAGCAAAACCTTAAAAATAATAAACAAAAAAGTAGTTTTTTAAGATGTATGCCAAAATGCATGAATGTTGTGGAAATGATCATTCATTAGATTTTCTGCCTTGTTGAGCTGAGAAAACGCGTTTGCTGCGTTCTTAGAGCTGTACGAGCTCAGGAAAGTGGTCTTCTCACACAACAAATGGATATTTATGTAAAACATTCAAAATAAGTTTGTAAACATTTTTAAACAGCAAAATCTTAAAAATAATAAACAAAAAAGTAGTTTTTTAAGATGTATGCCAAAATGCATGAATGTTGTGGAAATGATCATTCATTTGATTTTTTGCCTTGTTGAGCTGAGAAAACGCGTTTGCTGCGTTCTTAGAGCTGTACGAGCTCAGGAAAGTGGTTTTCTCACACAACTAATGGATATTTATGTAAAACATTCAAAATAAGTTTGTAAACATTTTTAAACAGCAAAACCTTAAAAATAATAAACAAAAAAGTAGTTTTTTAAGATGTATGCCAAAATGCATGAATGTTGTGGAAATGATCATTCATTTGATTTTTTGCCTTGTTGAGCTGAGAAAACGCGTTTGCTGCGTTCTTAGAGCTGTACGAGCTCAGGAAAGTGGTTTTCTCACACAACTAATGGATATTTATGTAAAACATTCAAAATAAGTTTGTAAACATTTTTAAACAGCAAAATCTTAAAAATAATAAACAAAAAAGTTGTTTTTTAACATGTCATTCAAAAAACATGAATGTTGTGGAAATGATCATTCATTAGATTTTCTGCCTTGTTGAGCTGAGAAAACGCGTTTGCTGCGTTCTTAGAGCTGTACGAGCTCAGGAAAGTGGTTTTCGCACACAACTAATGGATATTTATGTAAAACATTCAAAATAAGTTTGTAAACATTTTTAAACAGCAAAACCTTAAAAATAATAAACAAAAAAGTAGTTTTTTAAGATGTATGCCAAAATGCATGAATGTTGTGGAAATGATCATTCATTAGATTTTCTGCCTTGTTGAGCTGAGAAAACGCGTTTGCTGCGTTCTTAGAGCTGTACGAGCTCAGGAAAGTGGTTTTTTCACACAACTAATGGATATTTATGTAAAACATTCAAAACAAGTTTGTAAACATTTTTAAACAGCAAAACCTTAAAAATAATAAACAAAAAAGTAGTTTTTTAAGATGTATGCCAAAATGCATGAATGTTGTGGAAATTATCATTCATTAGATTTTCTGCCTTGTTGAGCTGAGAAAACGCGTTTGCTGCGTTCTTAGAGCTGTACGAGCTCAGGAAAGTGGTTTTCTCACACAACTAATGGATATTTATGTAAAACATTCAAAATAAGTTTGTAAACATTTTTAAACAGCAAAACCTTAAAAATAATAAACAAAAAAGTAGTTTTTTAAGATGTATGCCAAAATGCATGAATGTTGTGGAAATGATCATTCATTAGATTTTCTGCCTTGTTGAGCTGAGAAAACGCGTTTGCTGCGTTCTTAGAGCTGTACGAGCTCAGGAAAGTGGTTTTCTCACACAACTAATGGATATTTATGTAAAACATTCAAAATAAGTTTGTAAACATTTTTAAACAGCAAAACCTTAAAAATAATAAACAAAAAAGTAGTTTTTTAAGATGTATGCCAAAATGCATGAATGTTGTGGAAATGATCATTCATTTGATTTTTTGCCTTTTTGAGCTGAGAAAACGCGTTTGCTGCGTTCTTAGAGCTGTACGAGCTCAGGAAAGTGGTTTTCTCACACAACTAATGGATATTTATGTAAAACATACAAAATAAGTTTGTAAACATTTTTAAACAGCAAAATCTTAAAAATAATGAACAAAAAAGTTGTTTTTTAACATGTCATTCAAAAAACATGAATGTTGTGGAAATGATCATTCATTTGATTTTTTGCCTTGTTGAGCTGAGAAAACGCGTTTGCTGTGTTCTTAGAGCTGTACGAGCTCAGGAAAGTGGTTTTCGCACACAAATAATGGATATTTATGTAAAACATACAAAATAAGTTTGTAAACATTTTTAAACAGCAAAATCTTAAAAATAATGAACAAAAAAGTTGTTTTTTAACATGTCATTCAAAAAACATGAATGTTGTGGAAATGATCATTCATTTGATTTTTTGCCTTGTTGAGCTGAGAAAACGCGTTTGCTGTGTTCTTAGAGCTGTACGAGCTCAGGAAAGTGGTTTTCGCACACAAATAATGGAGATTTATGTAAAACATTCAAAATAAGTTTGTAAACATTTTTAAACAGCAAAACCTTAAAAATAATAAACAAAAAAGTAGTTTTTGAAGATGTATGCCAAAATGCATGAATGTTGTGGAAATGATCATTTATTAGATTTTCTGCCTTGTTGAGCTGAGAAAACGCGTTTGCTGCGTTCTTAGAGCTGTACGAGCTCAGGAAAGTGGTTTTCTCACACAACTAATGGATATTTATGTAAAACATTCAAAATAAGTTTGTAAACATTTTTAAACAGCAAAACCTTAAAAATAATAAACAAAAAAGTAGTTTTTTAAGATGTATGCCAAAATGCATGAATGTTGTGGAAATGATCATTCATTAGATTTTCTGCCTTGTTGAGCTGAGAAAACGCGTTTGCTGCGTTCTTAGAGCTGTACGAGCTCAGGAAAGTGATTTCTCACACAACTAATGGATATTTATGTAAAACATTCAAAATAAGTTTGTAAACATTTTTAAACAGCAAAACCTTAAAAATAATAAACAAAAAAGTAGTTTTTTAAGATGTATGCCAAAATGCATGAATGTTGTGGAAATGATCATTCATTAGATTTTCTGCCTTGTTGAGCTGAGAAAACGCGTTTGCTGCGTTCTTAGAGCTGTACGAGCTCAGGAAAGTGGTTTTCTCACACAACTAATGGATATTTATGTAAAACATTCAAAATAAGTTTGTAAACATTTTTAAACAGCAAAACCTTAAAAATAATAAACAAAAAAGTAGTTTTTTAAGATGTATGCCAAAATGCATGAATGTTGTGGAAATGATCATTCATTTGATTTTTTGCCTTGTTGAGCTGAGAAAACGCGTTTGCTGCGTTCTTAGAGCTGTACGAGCTCAGGAAAGTGGTTTTCTCACACAACTAATGGATATTTATGTAAAACATTCAAAATAAGTTTGTAAACATTTTTAAACAGCAAAATCTTAAAAATAATAAACAAAAAAGTAGTTTTTTAAGATGTATGCCAAAATGCATGAATGTTGTGGAAATGATCATTCATTTGATTTTTTGCCTTGTTGAGCTGAGAAAACGCGTTTGCTGCGTTCTTAGAGCTGTACGAGCTCAGGAAAGTGGTTTTCTCACACAACTAATGGATATTTATGTAAAACATACAAAATAAGTTTGTAAACATTTTTAAACAGCAAAACCTTAAAAATAATAAACAAAAAAGTAGTTTTTTAACATGTCATTTAAAAAACATGAATGTTGTGGAAATGATCATTCATTTGATTTTTTGCCTTGTTGAGCTGAGAAAACGCGTTTGCTGCGTTCTTAGAGCTGTACGAGCTCAGGAAAGTGGTTTTCTCACACAACTAATGGATATTGATGTAAAACATTCAAAATAAGTTTGTAAACATTTTTAAACAGCAAAATCTTAAAAATAATGAACAAAAAAGTTGTTTTTTAACATGTCATTCAAAAAACATGAATGTTGTGGAAATGATCATTCATTAGATTTTCTGCCTTGTTGAGCTGAGAAAACGCGTTTGCTGTGCTTTTAGAGCTGTACGAGCTCAGGAAAGTGGTTTTCTCACACAACTAATGGATATTTATGTAAAACATACAAAATAAGTTTGTAAACATTTTTAAACAACAAAACCTTAAAAATAATAAACAAAAAAGTAGTTTTTTAAGATGTATGCCAAAATGCATGAATGTTGTGGAAATGATCATTCATTTGATTTTTTGCCTTGTTGAGCTGAGAAAACGCGTTTGCTGCGTTCTTAGAGCTGTACGAGCTCAGGAAAGTGGTTTTCGCACACAACTAATGGATATTTATGTAAAACATTCAAAATAAGTTTGTAAACATTTTTAAACAGCAAAATCTTAAAAATAATATACAAAAAAGTTGTTTTTTTAAGATGTATGCCAAAATGCATGAATGTTGTGGAAATGATCATTCATTTGATTTTTTGCCTTGTTGAGCTGAGAAAACGCGTTTGCTGCGTTCTTAGAGCTGTACGAGCTCAGGAAAGTGGTTCTCGCACACAACTAATGGATATTTATGTAAAACATTCAAAATAAGTTTGTAAAGATTTTTAAACAGCAAAACCTTAAAAATAATAAACAAAAAAGTAGTTTTTGAAGATGTATGCCAAAATGCATGAATGTTGTGGAAATGATCATTCATTAGATTTTCTGCCTTGTTGAGCTGAGAAAACGCGTTTGCTGCGTTCTTAGAGCTGTACGAGCTCAGGAAAGTGGTTTTCTCACACAACTAATGGATATTTATGTAAAACATTCAAAATAAGTTTGTAAACATTTTTAAACAGCAAAACCTTAAAAATAATAAACAAAAAAGTAGTTTTTTAAGATGTATGCCAAAATGCATGAATGTTGTGGAAATGATCATTCATTTGATTTTTTGCCTTGTTGAGCTGAGAAAACGCGTTTGCTGCGTTCTTAGAGCTGTACGAGCTCAGGAAAGTGGTTTTCTCACACAACTAATGGATATTATGTAAAACATTCAAAATAAGTTTGTAAACATTTTTAAACAGCAAAACCTTAAAAATAATAAACAAAAAAGTAGTTTTTTAAGATGTATGCCAAAATGCATGAATGTTGTGGAAATGATCATTCATTTGATTTTTTGCCTTGTTGAGCTGAGAAAACGCGTTTGCTGCGTTCTTAAAGCTGTACGAGCTCAGGAAAGTGGTTTTCGCACACAACTAATGGATATTTATGTAAAACATTCAAAATAAGTTTGTAAACATTTTTAAACAGCAAAATCTTAAAAATAATATGCAAAAAAGTTGTTTTTTTAAGATGTATTCCAAAATGCATGAATGTTGTGGAAATGATCATTCATTTGATTTTTTGCCTTGTTGAGCTGAAAAAACGCGTTTGCTGCGTTCTTAGAGCTGTACGAGCTCAGGAAAGTGGTTCTCGCACACACCTAATGGATATTTATGTAAAACATTCAAAATAAGTTTGTAAACATTTTTAAACAGCAAAATCTTAAAAATAATATACAAAAAGTTGTTTTTTTAAGATGTATGCCAAAATGCATGAATGTTGTGGAAATGATCATTCATTTGATTTTTTGCCTTGTTGAGCTGAGAAAACGCGTTTGCTGCGTTCTTAGAGCTGTACGAGCTCAGGAAAGTGGTTCTCGCACACAACTAATGGATATTTATGTAAAACATTCAAAATAAGTTTGTAAACATTTTTAAACAGCAAAACCTTAAAAATAATAAACAAAAAGTAGTTTTTGAAGATGTATGCCAAAATGCATGAATGTTGTGGAAATGATCATTCATTAGATTTTCTGCCTTGTTGAGCTGAGAAAACGCGTTTGCTGCGTTCTTAGAGCTGTACGAGCTCAGGAAAGTGGTTTTCTCACACAACTAATGGATATTTATGTAAAACATTCAAAATAAGTTTGTAAACATTTTTAAACAGCAAAACCTTAAAAATAATAAACAAAAAAGTAGTTTTTTAAGATGTATGCCAAAATGCATGAATGTTGTGGAAATGATCATTCATTTGATTTTTTGCCTTGTTGAGCTGAGAAAACGCGTTTGCTGCGTTCTTAGAGCTGTACGAGCTCAGGAAAGTGGTTTTCTCACACAACTAATGGATATTATGTAAAACATTCAAAATAAGTTTGTAAACATTTTTAAACAGCAAAATCTTAAAAATAATGAACAAAAAAGTTGTTTTTTAACATGTCATTCAAAAAACATGAATGTTGTGGAAATGATCATTCATTAGATTTTCTGCCTTGTTGAGCTGAGAAAACGCGTTTGCTGTGTTTTTAGAGCTGTACGAGCTCAGGAAAGTGGTTTTCTCACACAACTAATGGATATTTAAGTAAAACATACAAAATAAGTTTGTAAACATTTTTAAACAACAAAACCTTAAAAATAATAAACAAAAAAGTAGTTTTTTAAGATGTATGCCAAAATGCATGAATGTTGTGGAAATGATCATTCATTTGATTTTTTGCCTTGTTGAGCTGAGAAAACGCGTTTGCTGCGTTCTTAGAGCTGTACGAGCTCAGGAAAGTGGTTTTCTCACACAACTAATGGATATTATGTAAAACATTCAAAATAAGTTTGTAAACATTTTTAAACAGCAAAATCTTAAAAATAATGAACAAAAAAGTTGTTTTTTAACATGTCATTCAAAAAACATGAATGTTGTGGAAATGATCATTCATTAGATTTTCTGCCTTGTTGAGCTGAGAAAACGCGTTTGCTGTGTTTTTAGAGCTGTACGAGCTCAGGAAAGTGGTTTTCTCACACAACTAATGGATATTTAAGTAAAACATACAAAATAAGTTTGTAAACATTTTTAAACAACAAAACCTTAAAAATAATAAACAAAAAAGTAGTTTTTTAAGATGTATGCCAAAATGCATGAATGTTGTGGAAATGATCATTCATTTGATTTTTTGCCTTGTTGAGCTGAGAAAACGCGTTTGCTGCGTTCTTAGAGCTGTACGAGCTCAGGAAAGTGGTTTTCTCACACAACTAATGGATATTATGTAAAACATTCAAAATAAGTTTGTAAACATTTTTAAACAGCAAAATCTTAAAAATAATGAACAAAAAAGTTGTTTTTTAACATGTCATTCAAAAAACATGAATGTTGTGGAAATGATCATTCATTAGATTTTCTGCCTTGTTGAGCTGAGAAAACGCGTTTGCTGTGTTTTTAGAGCTGTACGAGCTCAGGAAAGTGGTTTTCTCACACAACTAATGGATATTTATGTAAAACATACAAAATAAGTTTGTAAACATTTTTAAACAACAAAACCTTAAAAATAATAAACAAAAAAGTAGTTTTTTAAGATGTATGCCAAAATGCATGAATGTTGTGGAAATGATCATTCATTTGATTTTTTGCCTTGTTGAGCTGAGAAAACGCGTTTGCTGCGTTCTTAGAGCTGTACGAGCTCAGGAAAGTGGTTTTCGCACACAACTAATGGATATTTATGTAAAACATTCAAAATAAGTTTGTAAACATTTTTAAACAGCAAAATCTTAAAAATAATATACAAAAAAGTTGTTTTTTTAAGATGTATGCCAAAATGCATGAATGTTGTGGAAATGATCATTCATTTGATTTTTTGCCTTGTTGAGCTGAGAAAACGCGTTTGCTGCGTTCTTAGAGCTGTACGAGCTCAGGAAAGTGGTTCTCGCACACAACTAATGGATATTTATGTAAAACATTCAAAATAAGTTTGTAAACATTTTTAAACAGCAAAATCTTAAAAATAATGAACAAAAAAGTTGTTTTTTAACATGTCATTCAAAAAACATGAATGTTGTGGAAATGATCATTCATTAGATTTTCTGCCTTGTTGAGCTGAGAAAACGCGTTTGCTGTGTTTTTAGAGCTGTACGAGCTCAGGAAAGTGGTTTTCTCACACAACTAATGGATGTTTAAGTAAAACATACAAAATAAGTTTGTAAACATTTTTAAACAACAAAACCTTAAAAATAATAAACAAAAAAGTAGTTTTTTAAGATGTATGCCAAAATGCATGAATGTTGTGGAAATGATCATTCATTTGATTTTTTGCCTTGTTGAGCTGAGAAAACGCGTTTGCTGCGTTCTTAGAGCTGTACGAGCTCAGGAAAGTGGTTTTCTCACACAACTAATGGATATTATGTAAAACATTCAAAATAAGTTTGTAAACATTTTTAAACAGCAAAATCTTAAAAATAATGAACAAAAAAGTTGTTTTTTAACATGTCATTCAAAAAACATGAATGTTGTGGGAATGATCATTCATTAGATTTTCTGCCTTGTTGAGCTGAGAAAACGCGTTTGCTGTGTTTTTAGAGCTGTACGAGCTCAGGAAAGTGGTTTTCTCACACAACTAATGGATATTTATGTAAAACATACAAAATAAGTTTGTAAACATTTTTAAACAACAAAACCTTAAAAATAATAAACAAAAAAGTAGTTTTTTAAGATGTATGCCAAAATGCATGAATGTTGTGGAAATGATCATTCATTTGATTTTTTGCCTTGTTGAGCTGAGAAAACGCGTTTGCTGCGTTCTTAGAGCTGTACGAGCTCAGGAAAGTGGTTTTCGCACACAACTAATGGATATTTATGTAAAACATTCAAAATAAGTTTGTAAACATTTTTAAACAGCAAAATCTTAAAAATAATATACAAAAAAGTTGTTTTTTTAAGATGTATGCCAAAATGCATGAATGTTGTGGAAATGATCATTCATTTGATTTTTTGCCTTGTTGAGCTGAGAAAACGCGTTTGCTGCGTTCTTAGAGCTGTACGAGCTCAGGAAAGTGGTTCTCGCACACAACTAATGGATATTTATGTAAAACATTCAAAATAAGTTTGTAAAGATTTTTAAACAGCAAAACCTTAAAAATAATAAACAAAAAAGTAGTTTTTGAAGATGTATGCCAAAATGCATGAATGTTGTGGAAATGATCATTCATTAGATTTTCTGCCTTGTTGAGCTGAGAAAACGCGTTTGCTGCGTTCTTAGAGCTGTACGAGCTCAGGAAAGTGGTTTTCTCACACAACTAATGGATATTTATGTAAAACATTCAAAATAAGTTTGTAAACATTTTTAAACAGCAAAACCTTAAAAATAATAAACAAAAAAGTAGTTTTTTAAGATGTATGCCAAAATGCATGAATGTTGTGGAAATGATCATTCATTTGATTTTTTTGCCTTGTTGAGCTGAGAAAACGCGTTTGCTGCGTTCTTAGAGCTGTACGAGCTCAGGAAAGTGGTTTTCTCACACAACTAATGGATATTATGTAAAACATTCAAAATAAGTTTGTAAACATTTTTAAACAGCAAAACCTTAAAAATAATAAACAAAAAAGTAGTTTTTTAAGATGTATGCCAAAATGCATGAATGTTGTGGAAATGATCATTTATTTGATTTTTTGCCTTGTTGAGCTGAGAAAACGCGTTTGCTGCGTTCTTAAAGCTGTACGAGCTCAGGAAAGTGGTTTTCGCACACAACTAATGGATATTTATGTAAAACATTCAAAATAAGTTTGTAAACATTTTTAAACAGCAAAATCTTAAAAATAATATACAAAAAAGTTGTTTTTTTAAGATGTATGCCAAAATGCATGAATGTTGTGGAAATGATCATTCATTTGATTTTTTGCCTTGTTGAGCTGAAAAAACGCGTTTGCTGCGTTCTTAGAGCTGTACGAGCTCAGGAAAGTGGTTCTCGCACACAACTAATGGATATTTATGTAAAACATTCAAAATAAGTTTGTAAACATTTTTAAACAGCAAAATCTTAAAAATAATATACAAAAAAGTTGTTTTTTTAAGATGTATGCCAAAATGCATGAATGTTGTGGAAATGATCATTCATTTGATTTTTTGCCTTGTTGAGCTGAGAAAACGCGTTTGCTGCGTTCTTAGAGCTGTACGAGCTCAGGAAAGTGGTTCTCGCACACAACTAATGGATATTTATGTAAAACATTCAAAATAAGTTTGTAAACATTTTTAAACAGCAAAACCTTAAAAATAATAAACAAAAAGTAGTTTTTGAAGATGTATGCCAAAATGCATGAATGTTGTGGAAATGATCATTCATTAGATTTTCTGCCTTGTTGAGCTGAGAAAACGCGTTTGCTGCGTTCTTAGAGCTGTACGAGCTCAGGAAAGTGGTTTTCTCACACAACTAATGGATATTTATGTAAAACATTCAAAATAAGTTTGTAAACATTTTTAAACAGCAAAACCTTAAAAATAATAAACAAAAAAGTAGTTTTTTAAGATGTATGCCAAAATGCATGAATGTTGTGGAAATGATCATTCATTTGATTTTTTGCCTTGTTGAGCTGAGAAAACGCGTTTGCTGCGTTCTTAGAGCTGTACGAGCTCAGGAAAGTGGTTTTCTCACACAACTAATGGATATTATGTAAAACATTCAAAATAAGTTTGTAAACATTTTTAAACAGCAAAATCTTAAAAATAATGAACAAAAAAGTTGTTTTTTAACATGTCATTCAAAAAACCGGAATGTTGTGGAAATGATCATTCATTAGATTTTCTGCCTTGTTGAGCTGAGAAAACGCGTTTGCTGTGTTTTTAGAGCTGTACGAGCTCAGGAAAGTGGTTTTCTCACACAACTAATGGATATTTATGTAAAACATACAAAATAAGTTTGTAAACATTTTTAAACAGCAAAACCTTAAAAATAATAAACAAAAAAGTAGTTTTTGAAGATGTATGCCAAAATGCATGAATGTTGTGGAAATGATCATTCATTTGATTTTTTGCCTTGTTGAGCTGAGAAAACGCGTTTGCTGCGTTCTTAGAGCTGTACGAGCTCAGGAAAGTGGTTCTCGCACACAACTAATGGATATTTATGTAAAACATTCAAAATAAGTTTGTAAACATTTTTAAACAGCAAAATCTTAAAAATAATATACAAAAAAGTTGTTTTTTTAAGATGTATGCCAAAATGCATGAATGTTGTGGAAATGATCATTCATTTGATTTTTTGCCTTGTTGAGCTGAGAAAACGCGATTGCTGCGTTCTTAGAGCTGTACGAGCTCAGGAAAGTGGTTCTCGCACACAACTAATGGATATTTATGTAAAACATTCAAAATAAGTTTGTAAACATTTTTAAACAGCAAAACCTTAAAAATAATAAACAAAAAAGTAGTTTTTTAAGATGTATGCCAAAATGCATGAATGTTGTGGAAATGATCATTCATTTGATTTTTTGCCTTGTTGAGCTGAGAAAACGCGTTTGCTGCGTTCTTAGAGCTGTACGAGCTCAGGAAAGTGGTTTTCTCACACAACTAATGGATATTATGTAAAACATTCAAAATAAGTTTGTAAACATTTTTAAACAGCAAAATCTTAAAAATAATGAACAAAAAAGTTGTTTTTTAACATGTCATTCAAAAAACCGGAATGTTGTGGAAATGATCATTCATTAGATTTTCTGCCTTGTTGAGCTGAGAAAACGCGTTTGCTGTGTTTTTAGAGCTGTACGAGCTCAGGAAAGTGGTTTTCTCACACAACTAATGGATATTTATGTAAAACATACAAAATAAGTTTGTAAACATTTTTAAACAGCAAAACCTTAAAAATAATAAACAAAAAAGTAGTTTTTGAAGATGTATGCCAAAATGCATGAATGTTGTGGAAATGATCATTCATTTGATTTTTTGCCTTGTTGAGCTGAGAAAACGCGTTTGCTGCGTTCTTAGAGCTGTACGAGCTCAGGAAAGTGGTTCTCGCACACAACTAATGGATATTTATGTAAAACATTCAAAATAAGTTTGTAAACATTTTTAAACAGCAAAATCTTAAAAATAATATACAAAAAAGTTGTTTTTTTAAGATGTATGCCAAAATGCATGAATGTTGTGGAAATGATCATTCATTTGATTTTTTGCCTTGTTGAGCTGAGAAAACGCGATTGCTGCGTTCTTAGAGCTGTACGAGCTCAGGAAAGTGGTTCTCGCACACAACTAATGGATATTTATGTAAAACATTCAAAATAAGTTTGTAAACATTTTTAAACAGCAAAACCTTAAAAATAATAAACAAAAAAGTAGTTTTTGAAGATGTATGCCAAAATGCATGAATGTTGTGGAAATGATCATTCATTTGATTTTTTGCCTTGTTGAGCTGAGAAAACGCGTTTGCTGCGTTCTTAGAGCTGTACGAGCTCAGGAAAGAGGTTCTCGCACACAACTAATGGATATTTATGTAAAACATTCAAAATAAGTTTGTAAACATTTTTAAACAGCAAAATCTTAAAAATAATGAACAAAAAAGTTGTTTTTTAACATGTCATTCAAAAAACATGAATGTTGTGGAAATGATCATTCATTAGATTTTCTGCCTTGTTGAGCTGAGAAAACGCGTTTGCTGTGTTTTTAGAGCTGTACGAGCTCAGGAAAGTGGTTTTCTCACACAACTAATGGATATTTATGTAAAACATACAAAAAAGGTTTGTAAACATTTTTAAACAGCAAAACCTTAAAAATAATAAACAAAAAAGTAGTTTTTGAAGATGTATGCCAAAATGCATGAATGTTGTGGAAATGATCATTCATTAGATTTTCTGCCTTGTTGAGCTGAGAAAACGCGTTTGCTGCGTTCTTAGAGCTGTACGAGCTCAGGAAAGTGGTTTTCTCACACAACTAATGGATATTTATGTAAAACATTTAAAATAAGTTTGTAAACATTTTTAAACAGCAAAACCTTAAAAATAATAAACAAAAAAGTAGTTTTTTAAGATGTATGCCAAAATGCATGAATGTTGTGGAAATGATCATTCATTTGATTTTTTGCCTTGTTGAGCTGAGAAAACGCGTTTGCTGCGTTCTTAGAGCTGTACGAGCTCAGGAATGTGGTTTTCTCACACAACTAAAGGATATTATGTAAAACATTCAAAATAAGTTTGTAAACATTTTTAAACAGCAAAATCTTAAAAACAATGAACAAAAAAGTTGTTTTTTAACATGTCATTCAAAAAACATGAATGTTGTGGAAATGATCATTCATTAGATTTTCTGCCTTGTTGAGCTGAGAAAACGCGTTTGCTGTGTTTTTAGAGCTGTACGAGCTCAGGAAAGTGGTTTTCTCACACAACTAATGGATATTTATGTAAAACATACAAAATAAGTTTGTAAACATTTTTAAACAGCAAAACCTTAAAAATAATAAACAAAAAAGTAGTTTTTTAAGATGTATGCCAAAATGCATGAATGTTGTGGAAATGATCATTCATTTGATTTTTTGCCTTGTTGAGCTGAGAAAACGCGTTTGCTGCGTTCTTAGAGCTGTACGAGCTCAGGAAAGTGGTTTTCGCACACAACTAATGGATATTTATGTAAAACATTCAAAATAAGTTTGTAAACATTTTTAAACAGCAAAATCTTAAAAATAATATACAAAAAAGTTGTTTTTTTAAGATGTATGCCAAAATGCATGAATGTTGTGGAAATGATCATTCATTAGATTTTCTGCCTTGTTGAGCTGAGAAAACGCGTTTGCTGCGTTCTTAGAGCTGTACGAGCTCAGGAAAGTGGTTTTCTCACACAACTAATGGATATTTATGTAAAACATTCAAAATAAGTTTGTAAACATTTTTAAACAGCAAAACCTTAAAAATAATAAACAAAAAAGTAGTTTTTGAAGATGTATGCCAAAATGCATGAATGTTGTGGAAATGATCATTCATTAGATTTTCTGCCTTGTTGAGCTGAGAAAACGCGTTTGCTGCGTTCTTAGAGCTGTACGAGCTCAGGAAAGTGGTTTTCTCACACAACTAATGGATATTTATGTAAAACATTCAAAATAAGTTTGTAAACATTTTTAAACAGCAAAACCTTAAAAATAATAAACAAAAAAGTAGTTTTTTAAGATGTATGCCAAAATGCATGAATGTTGTGGAAATGATCATTCATTTGATTTTTTGCCTTGTTGAGCTGAGAAAACGCGTTTGCTGCGTTCTTAGAGCTGTACGAGCTCAGGAAAGTGGTTTTCTCACACAACTAATGGATATTATGTAAAACATTCAAAATAAGTTTGTAAACATTTTTAAACAGCAAAATCTTAAAAATAATGAACAAAAAAGTTGTTTTTTAACATGTCATTCAAAAAACATGAATGTTGTGGAAATGATCATTCATTAGATTTTCTGCCTTGTTGAGCTGAGAAAACGCGTTTGCTGTGTTTTTAGAGCTGTACGAGCTCAGGAAAGTGGTTTTCTCACACAACTAATGGATATTTATGTAAAACATACAAAAAAGGTTTGTAAACATTTTTAAACAGCAAAACCTTAAAAATAATAAACAAAAAAGTAGTTTTTGAAGATGTATGCCAAAATGCATGAATGTTGTGGAAATGATCATTCATTAGATTTTCTGCCTTGTTGAGCTGAGAAAACGCGTTTGCTGCGTTCTTAGAGCTGTACGAGCTCAGGAAAGTGGTTTTCTCACACAACTAATGGATATTTATGTAAAACATTTAAAATAAGTTTGTAAACATTTTTAAACAGCAAAACCTTAAAAATAATAAACAAAAAAGTAGTTTTTTAAGATGTATGCCAAAATGCATGAATGTTGTGGAAATGATCATTCATTTGATTTTTTGCCTTGTTGAGCTGAGAAAACGCGTTTGCTGCGTTCTTAGAGCTGTACGAGCTCAGGAATGTGGTTTTCTCACACAACTAAAGGATATTATGTAAAACATTCAAAATAAGTTTGTAAACATTTTTAAACAGCAAAATCTTAAAAATAATGAACAAAAAAGTTGTTTTTTAACATGTCATTCAAAAAACATGAATGTTGTGGAAATGATCATTCATTAGATTTTCTGCCTTGTTGAGCTGAGAAAACGCGTTTGCTGTGTTTTTAGAGCTGTACGAGCTCAGGAAAGTGGTTTTCTCACACAACTAATGGATATTTATGTAAAACATACAAAATAAGTTTGTAAACATTTTTAAACAGCAAAACCTTAAAAATAATAAACAAAAAAGTAGTTTTTTAAGATGTATGCCAAAATGCATGAATGTTGTGGAAATGATCATTCATTTGATTTTTTGCCTTGTTGAGCTGAGAAAACGCGTTTGCTGCGTTCTTAGAGCTGTACGAGCTCAGGAAAGTGGTTTTCGCACACAACTAATGGATATTTATGTAAAACATTCAAAATAAGTTTGTAAACATTTTTAAACAGCAAAATCTTAAAAATAATATACAAAAAAGTTGTTTTTTTAAGATGTATGCCAAAATGCATGAATGTTGTGGAAATGATCATTCATTTGATTTTTTGCCTTTTTGAGCTGAGAAAACGCGTTTGCTGCGTTCTTAGAGCTGTACGAGCTCAGGAAAGTGGTTCTCGCACACAACTAATGGATATTTATGTAAAACATTCAAAATAAGTTTGTAAACATTTTTAAACAGCAAAATCTTAAAAATAATATACAAAAAAGTTGTTTTTTTAAGATGTATGCCAAAATGCATGAATGTTGTGGAAATGATCATTCATTTGATTTTTTGCCTTGTTGAGCTGAGAAAACGCGTTTGCTGCGTTCTTAGAGCTGTACGAGCTCAGGAAAGTGGTTTTCTCACACAACTAATGGATATTATGTAAAACATTCAAAATAAGTTTGTAAACATTTTTAAACAGCAAAATCTTAAAAATAATGAACAAAAAAGTTGTTTTTTAACATGTCATTCAAAAAACATGAATGTTGTGGAAATGATCATTCATTAGATTTTCTGCCTTGTTGAGCTGAGAAAACGCGTTTGCTGTGTTTTTAGAGCTGTACGAGCTCAGGAAAGTGGTTTTCTCACACAACTAATGGATATTTATGTAAAACATACAAAAAAGGTTTGTAAACATTTTTAAACAGCAAAACCTTAAAAATAATAAACAAAAAAGTAGTTTTTGAAGATGTATGCCAAAATGCATGAATGTTGTGGAAATGATCATTCATTAGATTTTCTGCCTTGTTGAGCTGAGAAAACGCGTTTGCTGCGTTCTTAGAGCTGTACGAGCTCAGGAAAGTGGTTTTCTCACACAACTAATGGATATTTATGTAAAACATTTAAAATAAGTTTGTAAACATTTTTAAACAGCAAAACCTTAAAAATAATAAACAAAAAAGTAGTTTTTTAAGATGTATGCCAAAATGCATGAATGTTGTGGAAATGATCATTCATTTGATTTTTTGCCTTGTTGAGCTGAGAAAACGCGTTTGCTGCGTTCTTAGAGCTGTACGAGCTCAGGAATGTGGTTTTCTCACACAACTAAAGGATATTATGTAAAACATTCAAAATAAGTTTGTAAACATTTTTAAACAGCAAAATCTTAAAAATAATGAACAAAAAAGTTGTTTTTTAACATGTCATTCAAAAAACATGAATGTTGTGGAAATGATCATTCATTAGATTTTCTGCCTTGTTGAGCTGAGAAAACGCGTTTGCTGTGTTTTTAGAGCTGTACGAGCTCAGGAAAGTGGTTTTCTCACACAACTAATGGATATTTATGTAAAACATACAAAATAAGTTTGTAAACATTTTTAAACAGCAAAACCTTAAAAATAATAAACAAAAAAGTAGTTTTTTAAGATGTATGCCAAAATGCATGAATGTTGTGGAAATGATCATTCATTTGATTTTTTGCCTTGTTGAGCTGAGAAAACGCGTTTGCTGCGTTCTTAGAGCTGTACGAGCTCAGGAAAGTGGTTTTCGCACACAACTAATGGATATTTATGTAAAACATTCAAAATAAGTTTGTAAACATTTTTAAACAGCAAAATCTTAAAAATAATATACAAAAAAGTTGTTTTTTTAAGATGTATGCCAAAATGCATGAATGTTGTGGAAATGATCATTCATTTGATTTTTTGCCTTTTTGAGCTGAGAAAACGCGTTTGCTGCGTTCTTAGAGCTGTACGAGCTCAGGAAAGTGGTTCTCGCACACAACTAATGGATATTTATGTAAAACATTCAAAATAAGTTTGTAAACATTTTTAAACAGCAAAATCTTAAAAATAATATACAAAAAAGTTGTTTTTTTAAGATGTATGCCAAAATGCATGAATGTTGTGGAAATGATCATTCATTTGATTTTTTGCCTTGTTGAGCTGAGAACACGCGTTTGCTGCGTTCTTAGAGCTGTACGAGCTCAGGAAAGTGGTTCTCGCACACAACTAATGGATATTTATGTAAAACATTCAAAATAAGTTTGTAAACATTTTTAAACAGCAAAACCTTAAAAATAATAAACAAAAAAGTTGTTTTTTAACATGTCATTCAAAAAACATGAATGTTGTGGAAATGATCATTCATTAGATTTTCTGCCTTGTTGAGCTGAGAAAACGCGTTTGCTGTGTTTTTAGAGCTGTACGAGCTCAGGAAAGTGGTTTTCTCACACAACTAATGGATATTTATGTAAAACATTCAAAATAAGTTTGTTAACATTTTTAAACAGCAAAACCTTAAAAATAATAAACAAAAAAGTAGTTTTTTAAGATGTATGCCAAAATGCATGAATGTTGTGGAAATGATCATTCATTTGATTTTTTGCCTTGTTGAGCTGAGAAAACGCGTTTGCTGCGTTCTTAGAGCTGTACGAGCTCAGGAAAGTGGTTTTCTCACACAACTAATGGATATTATGTAAAACATTCAAAATAAGTTTGTAAACATTTTTAAACAGCAAAATCTTAAAAATAATGAACAAAAAAGTTGTTTTTTAACATGTCATTCAAAAAACATGAATGTTGTGGAAATGATCATTCATTAGATTTTCTGCCTTGTTGAGCTGAGAAAACGCGTTTGCTGTGCTTTTAGAGCTGTACGAGCTCAGGAAAGTGGTTTTCTCACACAACTAATGGATATTTATGTAAAACATACAAAATAAGTTTGTAAACATTTTTAAACAGCAAAACCTTAAAAATAATAAACAAAAAAGTAGTTTTTTAAGATGTATGCCAAAATGCATGAATGTTGTGGAAATGATCATTCATTTGATTTTTTGCCTTGTTGAGCTGAGAAAACGCGTTTGCTGCGTTCTTAGAGCTGTACGAGCTCAGGAAAGTGGTTTTCGCACACAACTAATGGATATTTATGTAAAACATTCAAAATAAGTTTGTAAACATTTTTAAACAGCAAAATCTTAAAAATAATATACAAAAAAGTTGTTTTTTTAAGATGTATGCCAAAATGCATGAATGTTGTGGAAATGATCATTCATTTGATTTTTTGCCTTGTTGAGCTGAGAAAACGCGTTTGCTGCGTTCTTAGAGCTGTACGAGCTCAGGAAAGTGGTTCTCGCACACAACTAATGGATATTTATGTAAAACATTCAAAATAAGTTTGTAAACATTTTTAAACAGCAAAACCTTAAAAATAATAAACAAAAAAGTAGTTTTTTAAGATGTATGCCAAAATGCATGAATGTTGTGGAAATGATCATTCATTTGATTTTTTGCCTTGTTGAGCTGAGAAAACGCGTTTGCTGCGTTCTTAGAGCTGTACGAGCTCAGGAAAGTGGTTTTCTCACACAACTAATGGATATTATGTAAAACATTTAAAATAAGTTTGTAAACATTTTTAAACAGCAAAATCTTAAAAATAATGAACAAAAAAGTTGTTTTTTAACATGTCATTCAAAAAACATGAATGTTGTGGAAATGATCATTCATTAGATTTTCTGCCTTGTTGAGCTGAGAAAACGCGTTTGCTGTGTTTTTAGAGCTGTACGAGCTCAGGAAAGTGGTTTTCTCACACAACTAATGGATATTTATGTAAAACATACAAAATAAGTTTGTAAACATTTTTAAACAGCAAAACCTTAAAAATAATAAACAAAAAAGTAGTTTTTTAAGATGTATGCCAAAATGCATGAATGTTGTGGAAATGATCATTCATTTGATTTTTTGCCTTGTTGAGCTGAGAAAACGCGTTTGCTGCGTTCTTAGAGCTGTACGAGCTCAGGAAAGTGGTTTTCGCACACAACTAATGGATATTTATGTAAAACATTCAAAATAAGTTTGTAAACATTTTTAAACAGCAAAATCTTAAAAATAATATACAAAAAAGTTGTTTTTTTAAGATGTATGCCAAAATGCATGAATGTTGTGGAAATGATCATTCATTAGATTTTTTGCCTTGTTGAGCTGAGAAAACGCGTTTGCTGCGTTCTTAGAGCTGTACGAGCTCAGGAAAGTGGTTCTCGCACACAACTAATGGATATTTATGTAAAACATTCAAAATAAGTTTGTAAACATTTTTAAACAGCAAAACCTTAAAAATAATAAACAAAAAAGTAGTTTTTGAAGATGTATGCCAAAATGCATGAATGTTGTGGAAATGATCATTCATTAGATTTTCTGCCTTGTTGAGCTGAGAAAACGCGTTTGCTGCGTTCTTAGAGCTGTACGAGCTCAGGAAAGTGGTTTTCTCACACAACTAATGGATATTTATGTAAAACATTCAAAATAAGTTTGTAAACATTTTTAAACAGCAAAACCTTAAAAATAATAAACAAAAAAGTAGTTTTTTAAGATGTATGCCAAAATGCATGAATGTTGTGAAAATGATCATTCATTTGATTTTTTGCCTTGTTGAGCTGAGAAAACACGTTTGCTGCGTTCTTAGAGCTGTACGAGCTCAGGAAAGTGGTTTTCTCACACAACTAATGGATATTATGTAAAACATTCAAAATAAGTTTGTAAACATTTTTAAACAGCAAAATATTAAAAATAATGAACAAAAAAGTTGTTTTTTAACATGTCATTCAAAAAACATGAATGTTGTGGAAATGATCATTCATTAGATTTTCTGCCTTGTTGAGCTGAGAAAACGCGTTTGCTGTGTTTTTAGAGCTGTACGAGCTCAGGAAAGTGGTTTTCTCAC